>NC_092477.1:13093794-13393794 GCF_047495875.1 Pithys albifrons albifrons | reverse complement strand
TCATGGGCTGTGTCCATCAGCAACCTTTATATTAACCAAGGGAAAAAAGATTCTTTAGTTATTAATAAGAAATTATTCCTTTATTATTGCTTTCTTACTAACCAGTTGTGTATTTGAAATTCCTGAATTTTAGGCTACATCTGGATGAAGCATCTGGATACACCTTATTGTGTAGCCTTTAGTGACAGAAAATATTTTGGACTGGACCATAAAAGGACACAAAGTGTCAGGTGGTTCAGCTCTGCTCACATTATCCTTCTTAGAGCATCTTCACTTCTCTCTGCCTTTCCTGTTGTTGCACAGGTTGCTGGTGCATTCTGAAACATGTTCTCACACTGCCAACCTTCAGAAAAAAATTATCTACTTCTTCAGCAGGAGCAGCCTCCATTGCCTGTGCATTAGATGAGGTTAAAATCTGTTTCCCCTGGACTTCCTGTCTGTCAGGGCTGCCCTTCTTTCTAAGGAGAAAGATGATGTCAAAGAACAAAAACGTATTAGAAAACCAGGCAGATAAAAAAGTTCTGCAAACCCAAAGAAGCACTTTTTTTAGGCTCTGGTTTTGTGGCCAAGAATACAGATAGTCATTCATTACATTTGTGGGTTATACCAGAGTGGTTTCACTTCTGTTTGCTGAGCAGATTGTGTGAAGAACTGATGTCTGCTTGGAGCAGTTACAGCACAGCAGTACACACAGCAATTTTTAAATTCTTGGTTGCCATTCTTCTGCTCTCTTGCCACATACCTGCCCTAAACTCATTCTAAGTGGCCAAAACTGCTCTGGGATTGGAAGTGAGGCACAGATAAATGTATAGGTCAGTCCTGCTGTACATTTTGTAATTTACTTGGTTTAATTTTAAGAAGCACATGTTACAGTCAAATCCTGTCCTGATTAAGTAAGAGTTTACATATTTGATGCATTTTTAAATGACATTTTAAAGAAGTTTTCTTAAGATCATAATAGAGACAGTCTGTCAAGAATGCAGCATGCAGCAGCGTGGGAGCATTCCAACGGCATTACTGGCTCAGCAGCCACACACCCAGCTTGCAGCTCTGCCTCGTTATGCCCAGAGGTGTAAGAATAGCTGTGAACAGCTAATAAGAATCAATACTATTGGAGACATCTGTTTCAGTTTTCATTTTTCAGTGTTATTAGTGCTTATTGGTACAAGGCTCAGGAATGCAGCCAATCCCTTTGAAGTGGAGCGCATTGTAAGGCTGGAGGCATTGTGAGCCTTGTTGATGACCCTGTGTGTAGCCTTTCAATTAAACATCCGTAACGCACAGAATGAGAAAAGGCCCCCTTAAAAGAGAGGACTGCTATGCTAGAAGTCTTGTTGCTGACATTTTAGTATTCATTTTGGATTTTATAATCTCCAACAAATAACAGATTCTTTAATTTTTCAAGAATCTTCAGCCTCTTAAAAGATCTTTTACTTTGGTAATGTGAATACACCACTTTTCTTTCAGTTATTAATATGTTTAAAAAGTCTTTAATCTGTGCACATCAGAAGCTACCAGGGAAGATATGGCTCTTTGCCCTTGAACTAGAAAACAAGACCGAGACAGAGCTGAAGTCAGCCAGCTATGTCTTGTTCCCCTCAAAAAACTCATCATATGCACCTACAACAACAGCCTGGAACAGGACAATTTGGCTTGTCCATAAATGGATCTGCATAAACTTGTATTTAAATGGAAAGAGTCACAAATACTAGCAAGAATCCAAACATAATAAAATGGGCCAAAAGAATGGACCAAATCACAAAAGGGGTGAAGTTAGTTGACCTCAAAGATGAGGCATTATAGCTGACATATAAGTGTGAGAGGAATTACTGATGGATCATAAAAGCAGGAATGATGGAAGAAATGAATAATGGCAAACCTTGGGCTGTCAGTGAGCTCTGCAAGGCTGTGAGAAGTCTCGTAATCAAAGGGTAGAGTATGTCACTAAGGACATTTAAATCAACTAGAACAAAGTAGAATGGAAAAAGTCTTCTGAATAAGTCCTTTGGGATGAGATACAGGATGTTACAGTGACAGCAAGTTCAATCTGTGGATATGGATTGTCCACCAACATTGCTGCTGGGGCATAGCTTGGCATCATATGTGAAGAGGACAAAAACAGTGGTAGTGATCATTCTGCACTGGATGGACAAAATAGGATGTAGATTTAGTTTGATCTGTACACCAGCCCATTTCTATTCTGCTACAGAAATACACATTTGTTAAAATGTTGTCTCTTTCAGCTCCTGTTTGCAGGAACCCTTGAGTAGCAACAAGGGCAACAAATCAAGTAAAGCTACCAAGGGAATTTTCCTTACATGGAAAGAGCAGTCTATGATTTTTTAAAATCTAGACACTGCTGAGTTGTTTCTCAGTACAGATGATATCAAGGTTATGTTTTAAGCCAGAAACACTATTCCTCTGATAATCCATACAAGACTGAACTTACATTTTCTTCACCTGATGACAAAGAAATAAGGTGGCACATTGGGATGGTGCATAAAAATGGAGAACACAGAAAACTAGCCCACCATGACAGGGGAAATAAGAAAACTGCACATTCCTGTGCCTGGGGCTTCTTCGCACCTCAGTATTCTTAATTATGTTCCAGGGTGTTTTGGCATTCCTTTTATTTGCATTTAGATCTTTCATCAGGAAGTTAATGTTCTCAGAGCAAGTAAAATCTCAAACCCCATAAATCCTAATGTTTAATACGTTAACGATATAGAGATAAGTATTTAATTTTGCTTTATGCATGACAGAGAAGTCAATGACAAATAGCACTGAGTAGTATTTATGAGTTCCATGCCTGAAGAAATAATAAGCACCTTAAATTATTGTAAATTCTGACAAGGCAGATACACTGAAGACTTTATAAAACTTTATACTTTATGCATGTTAACTACTACACTGTTCATACTGCCACAGTTCAGCTCCTGGTGTTTCCAGCTGCTGTGATCACAAAGAGCATCTTCCCAAGCTGAAACAATCTGTGGGAATGTCTCTAACTGTCCTGCTTCATATTGCTCTGGCCTGCAGCTTTCAGCTATGTCCTGAAATGTGCCATGAAAAGCACAGCAAGGAAATCTGCTGCAGTGCTAAGCAAGTTGCATATGTTTTCTAAATGTCTATTATGGCAAGAAACAAAATAGAGTTCATCTTTCCTTCTTTTCTTTCATTATTTGTATAATAACATTACTTGACAATTGTGCAGATCAACATAACCTGGGCAGAGGGTTTGCTGAAGGGCAGCTCAAAAACAAATCTTACACATCCAGGAGCACAGCATCAATTTCTCCAAGCATCTTACACCTGTTCAGCAATGAAGAATCAAGAGCTATGGGAACCTAAGACGGACTACAGCAAAGCAGATCTATAGGAAGCCATTTAATTTCTTGGATTTTCAAGAGCCCCTTCTAACTGGATTCAGGAGAAGTCACCAGTGTACATGGATGTACCAATTCCTCTGGCTGAATTTAGCTCTGATAATGGTGGCAAACTGAAGATGCCTTGGTAGTCAAGGAAATAGTTAAGTTCCTAGTGCAAGAAGATGCCAGCCTTGTGTAAAATGACACAGTTGCCAAGTGCTATCATCAACACTAACCATATCCTGCAAGAGAAAAGATATGCACTATTTTAAGAGCATTACAGCAAGGAGTAGCTGCCAGAACTAATGGAAAGTAACCTGCTTCATGCGAAAAAAAATACATGTGTAGACCAAAGACAGTGTTTGGCACATAAATGAGCACAACTCTGTGACTGGGGTTAATGATGTCAGTTAACCAAGTATGATTAAATGGAGAATTTTCCAGTCTGGAGTCGTGTTTGGATGGGTAAAGTGGTAGCTTCCCATTTCTAAATACCATATTTTACCACCCATCCTTGGTGCCACAGCCCCACATTGGTGTGAGTCCTGTGTAGCCCACACTCTGCACAGGACTTATGCATCAGGATATTCACTGCTGCTTGCAAAGAGTTGTGCTGACAGAAAATGCAACAGCAGAGCCAGAGCCCCAGTCCTGCTTGGCAGGATTCTGTTCTCTCCTTCCTCATAGTAAAATCAAACTGCTCCTTGAAAAAAAATTTAAACAAACCTTAAAAAAACCCCACAACCATCCCCCCAAGTAAGTGTCCCTTCTCCTTAAGGGCAATTTACACAATCTATACCTTGAATGGGACCTCTTCCAAAATAAGCTGAGTTTTGTTTTCACTCCGTTAGTCAGGCGTGGCAGGAAACTGTTACCAGTTGTGCACAATGCATCTGGTTTCTTCCCTTCTCTATTCCAAATGTGCCTGGATTTATTAAGGTACAGAAGACTTTGAGAAATATGATGCTGTGGGCTTGCCAAAATAAACCACAAGCAATGATGAAGCTATAATGTATTTAACAAAGTGTCATGGACAAGACAAGCTGCACAACCTATTTTGCCAGGCTGCTATCTCCACTGCACACCATCTGCAGCTGCACAGAGCAGTCCTGTGTATCCACTGGGTGCTTTGAACACACACAGGAACTACACAAGCTCACGTGCATCACCCAGGCTGACCTTGGTTACAGTCCTTTAAATTCTGATACCAACTGTTGAAATTATGTTGCATAGAAAAATCTTTGGTCATGTCCATCCTCAGACAACAACAATTGATTAGTCTTGCCAATACCTTTAGAAGAGACCTTGTGAGCAAGATGTGGCCACAGAAGGGAGAAAACTCCATCAATTCTTCCAATGCCAATTCAGACACTGGGACATGACTGAACTGGCAGAAGTAGCATCTCTAGGAGATGCCTCCTTGTGTCAGTTATGCCACTTACTACAGATACAATGTTCAGGCCTGTCACAGTGACAGATGCTATAACGTTTACATTTGCGTGGGCAATGGAATCCATAAGTGGTTTATTAGAGCATTCTTTTGGACTTGGTCAAAAGATTAGTTTTGTCTTACCACAACAGAAGGCTTAGAGGGAGCCACGCACCAGTACTGAAAGGAGAAAGATACAAAATGTTTGACTCACAGAGGAGGCCCAGCAGCAGCCACATTCTGCTCTTCCTGTCATGTAACAGGTGTATTAATGTATTTTTAATTCTATTTTTGAATTGAGCCACAGAGACTGGCTGGCTGTCTCTTGCCAGATCTTGCTGTTTTGCATTTTGAGTGAGAGACATGTACATCAAAGGTCCTGAATAAATAGTAGCATTCTATTGCACTCAGTGCCCAGCTGTAACTCATTTTCAGCTGACTAAAGCTTGAACTAATGAGTGTGCTGAGAACACAAGAACAAAAATTTAAAAAAAAAGAAAATTCAGAAAGTTGGTGAAATGCAGTTTTTCTCAGCAACAGGAAGGATCATGGACTGCCACAGGGAGTTATCTGGTAAGTGAGGGAACCATCCTCCTGCTGCTGGTGGAGGTGAGCACCCAGGAAAACTAAGACACGCTTGTGGGAATGGGACTGGTGTGTGTGCAGACAGGGCAATAAATCCATATTTGGGGCTGCTGTCTACTGCTATGGAAGGTCAGCTCCAGGTATAGGTCAGACAGTTTTTACCAGCATTCATTTGATTTAAGAAAAATTAATAACAACATAAACCATTTGGTTTGTTGGAGGTGTTGCAATAAGATTTTTAAAACATATTTCAGAACTTTGCTTCATAAGGATGTAGGGCACTCTTGACTATGAGGATGCCCTGAGGACACCATCTCTCCCCAGCCTCTGCTAGAATGACCCAGTCACCTGAACGTGAAGGACGGTTTTTAAGTGCTTGGAGGAGTGGCAGGCTGGTAACCAAGCAAGGCTTAAATCCTTCAAGGCTGTACTTCTCTACTTTTCAAACTAATGAAGGCATTTCTTTGCAAGGAGAATTTTCCTGCACTCCCTAACAAGTGTTGCAAGACATTATTTAAAACATTTCTGTCAGTGCCTCCTAGCATTAAGCCTAATTAAGTTTTTCTCATGTCTTGGAAGACTGCACATGCTTGCTTTCAGCAGGATGGCAAAGCACCATCAGTGCCAGAAGATCCATGTCAAGTGTGAAGTACCTCTGCTGTAAAAAATGACAGTCAGAAATTGGTAGCTGGAGCTTATAGTATAGACCCAAGAAGCTAAGACTGACATTTGCTGGTAGTAGGTTTGTTGTAGTTAAATATCTTTTTCCTTTAGCCAAAGAAGAATTCTCACACAAGAATTACTTGATTCACAGAAGAATAGGATTAGCATCAGGAAGGGGTGCGTGGTGGCAGCCTCAATAGTACAAACTTCCCTCCCTGAATGGGATTCATTCTTCCCCAGCTGAGCGGGTGGGAAGATCTTGCTCTTGCAGGGAAATGTGCAGAGCACTGTCACAGTGGTTTTTTTTGCTCTCATGTTATGCCCTTTTGCAGGGGTCAAGAGTCCTTCCATAAAATTCACTCCAGGCTAGAGGTCTCAACATAAGGAGCCTGTCCTCCCAGAAGGGATTTTATACATAAGGTGATGGAGGCCCAACAAAATGCTTGTCAATCCAGTGCTGTTCACTTGTCCCAGGTTTATGGGAAGGAGACCTCACTTCACTCTTCAGCCTGTCCTGGCAATTTTTTCACACATTTTCTCTACCACAACCATCTCTCAGTGAGTTCTCTCTGCCACAGTGAACCAGCTCGTCAGGGCTGGCAGTCTGGTATGGGCAGACAAAGCCGACTGAGTCATTGACAAAACCAAGGTGCCGCCCATTATCTGAGCACGCTGGAGTGGACAACTGCTGGGAGATCTCGAGTGCCAGACAATGTATGAATCCTCTCCGGTTAATCGTCATCCCTTCCAATGAGACGGAGGTTGGTCACTCTCGAAATCAAGGACAAAAAGTCTTTTCTTCTGCCCTTTGTTGCGTGCCACAAAGCTGGTTGGTGCAGCTGGGATCAGGCCCACAGCTGATCCTCCTCTCTCCCGCCCTGGGCCATTCCTTCCAGCTCAGCTGGGGTCACCCAGACAATGGGGAAACTACGTCTGCTGTGTCACAGGATGTTTGGTCTATAGCCTGGACAGCCCAAGAATATATGTGTATTCTCCCACTTGATGTTCAGGGGCTTGATACCTCTTTGTTTGCACTGTTTTATTGAAAGACAAAATGGAAGAAGGGAAAATGCCCCTGCCTAGAAATATAGATGCATGGTGACATAAAAGGCATGAGAAAGGCAGATTTCAGATGTGAGTCCACATCCCAGCCAGGTGCAGGGCAGCGTGGGAGGGGGCCATGACATCAGCTGGGCTGCCCTGCTGCGAGGGGTCTGCAGGCAGGATCCTCCCCACAAGGCAGAGCCTGCTCCATGTTCAGGTAACAAGGTACCCTGTGTAAGGTGTCAGGATAATTTGCCAGCTCCTCTGGTGGGTGGCTCTCCATGCAGGAGCAAACAGGCAGGTCTGAGTCGGCTTCAAGCAGATGAGCCATCAGAAAATGGTGATCAGAAAGTAGTGCTCTCTCTTTTCCAGTGCTGGAACTTTGCTTTCCCAGTATGTTTGATGCAGGTGCATTAAAAGCACAGAATAATTTTTTCCACTCTCTGTATTTTTGTGGTTACCTTTCTCCCAGCTTGGGAGCCAGCAAGCAGATCTCAGCATGCCCACTTGCTACTACCCACTCGTGCCTCAGCAAGACATGGCACAAGCTGTGCCCGCCTCATTAGGACCTAACCTAGTTACCTACTTCCCAGCATTCACCTGGTGGGTCTTACAGGAAATCACTGTTCAGTGTCCTCATTTCCCCAAAGATCCTGGTACTAAGAGCATCTCAGCAGCTGGCTGCCCCTTCCCTGATTTATCATATGTGATGGCTAAACTGCATTTATCTTCCATATCCATCTAACCAGCTCACTGTGTTCACACCTGCACTGAACACCAAAGGGACAATGCCTAGTGCTGGGGTTAAATAAAATTATGCCCTTGGCCAGATAATCCCCAAGGAGCTGGAAAAGGGTCAAAAATGCAGTGGTCTCCTGCCCCTTCTCCCTGCTGCTGAATAACTCTTTTTACGCCTTCAGTGCAAAGAGTAACAGAGGCCGATAAGCATCTCGAAAGAGATCATTTAAGTTGTGTTTGCCTATGCACACAAAACAGGCTTGAGACAACACAGGCAACATCCCATTCCCTGGCACCCAATGTTAACCACTCAAAAGGCTCTTAGTCCATTTGCTATCTCGGAATAATGTATTCACTGATTTTCAGGCATCGTTGGATTATTGATAGTTACTGTGTTCTATCTGCATTATCAGTGCTTGTACTCCCTCCACAAAAGATGCTCACCTGGAAGCCTGCGGAAATCGAATACATATTCAGGACTCAAAACAATCCCTGACTGATTTATTCAAACACAGCAGCAGAATTTCATCACCTACCTCACCACCAAATTCTTTTCAGATCTTATCTTTTACAGTCATAAGCTAAAAAAGATGCATGATACAATATCCTAACAGTGCTGCAGGGGATGTGACTCCATCAGTAATTCATGAGATAGATGTTGGGAGTGCCCCTAACTAAAATTATTGGAAGATAAAATTACTGAGCACGGTGCAGAAATGGTGCATCACCCACTGGCCTGATCCAGGATTTCCACAGGGCTTCTAGGATCTAAATGCCAAAATGCTACTGAATATCAATTAGAATTTTGTTTCTAATTCAGTTCCCTGAAACCCAACTAATCCTTCCCGTAACATTTCTTTCAGCTTTTGGATGTTGATTACATTAAAAATCCTATAGACTTTGATCATAACAGACAACATTTGCTTTGATGTGTTGGAGCTTTGATACCCACATCAACATGAAATCAAATTACAAGAAAAATTTAGAGATTTGTATCAGCTTATGATGGCAGCTATTCATAACAACCTCTGATAAAAAGGGTACATGTGATGTTTATGCACAGTCTGGGAGTGCACAAGTCAAGGGACAAAGGTCTGATGCAAAATCAAGGTGTTAATGACAAAAACCTCAGGCACTA
Organism: Pithys albifrons albifrons; assembly: GCF_047495875.1. Taxonomy (NCBI): domain Eukaryota; kingdom Metazoa; phylum Chordata; class Aves; order Passeriformes; family Thamnophilidae; genus Pithys; species Pithys albifrons. Next base: position 13,384,829 of record NC_092477.1, on the reverse strand, counting down.
CCATAGTGGAAATTATAACACCTGTGAATCCCTGTTCCAGACCAGACTGTGGGTCTGGAAGTTGCCATCTCCTTCAGTTATTACCACAGGTGACAATACGAGTATTTTTAACAAAGAGACAAGAAACATCAGTTGGTTTCTGACAAAGCATCGCCAACATGGGCTGTGAACTGGGACATGTCCGATTCTGGCTGCTGGTTCCTTAGAAAAGGACAGGATCTCTGGTACAGATTTGCTTCTCAAGAGTAGGTGAGCAGGAACAAAGAGCTGGAGAGACCCTGTGCCATGAGGAACACAGTCCTGCCCTCCATCAGCACCCTTGGAATCGGCCACTAGGTCGCTGAAGGCATTTTGCATAACTAGCAGGCAAGATTTTTTCTTCTGCTGGCCACAGTGTTTGTACAAGAAAGACCTGCATGTCTGATTGGAAGAAGAGAATATTTGTACCTCGTATATTGGAGAAACTGTTCTGGAACAGTTAATCCATGTGAAAATCTTGCTCTGAAATGCTGCCAAGAGCAGTGGCTGTGTTGCTATTTGCCATATCAATGCCAGACTGTGAGGAACACCTTCTCACTAGGTAGCATGTGACTTGGGCACCAGGGAAAAAGAATGGGAAGTTTTTCTCCCAGAGGGACACAGCAAATCCTGTCATTAGCACTGCCTGGTCCATGGGTGCAGCAGCTTTTCCTTCCCCACGGGCATTTCCTGGTATCTGCTGTATGGCAGGGGCTGGGCCAGTGGCACGGTGCCTTACAGGTGGGGCTTGTCCAAGCACACCTTACCTGGAGAGCCTCTTCACACCTGTGCGCACCAAGCGTCTGTTTTACCTCACTCCCATTTGTTGGCTGCAGTGTGTATCCTCTGTCACAACCCTCTGCGCTCTGTCCTTCAGAGCCAGGCACTGCTCAGCCTGCTGCTGGCACACAGGATGGACCAGTGAACCCTGCCCACCTCACGGCTGCTGCTCAGCACTCAGCAGAACGCTCTGCTTTCCTTCATACTCAGCAGCCACAACAAGTCTGAAAGGTAAGTTGTGAGAAGCCTCAAGTATAAGAGGGAACAACTGATTCTTTTGCAAAACCGGGAAAGAAAAGCTACAAATACCTTTGGATTTTCACATATATAAGACATTGTTCAGGACACACCTATGCCGGCCTCAGAAACATAAAACTTGCAGGTTTATTTTTAAAGGAAAGTCAGGACAGGTATGTGGAACATTATGCAGTTTTGCAAAAGTTTTGGGGGAAAATTGGTCTTATTCAGATAGTCTTAATTTTAAATTCAGAAATATAAAATAAAATAATATTTACATGGAAATGTCATGTCAGGTAAACTTTGTATTTAATTTTCAGTAGTATTAAGATAGCAATGTTACCATTGTGTTTTCATTTTTAAAAGCTTTAAACACTCATATGTGAATTTGGTTCAAACCCAACTATTTCAGACTTGTTACACAATATTGAGAAAGTTAGCTTTCCATTCCAGTCTGTCAGATTTTTCATTAGAATAAAAACAAACAAACAAACAACCTTTTCCTACAGCATTATAAAGTGTGGCAAAGCAAAATAATGATGATTAATAAAATATTATTCCTTTGCTTTGACTAAATGTGTCTGGTTTTATCTCCTTAGTTTGCGGAGGTTTGTTTTTCTTCCTATGGTGTAATTGTTTCTTTTGGTACAGAAACACAAATATTCCAGACTTGCAGATACCAGCTCCAGCTCTCAGAAACTCCCCTCTGACAGCTAATTGAGGCATTACTTCATTAGCAGTGTGAGCAGGAGTAGCACTGCTCTCCTTGCCCCTGTGGCACAGCTCCTTTGGAAGAGGGTGGGTGGAACAATGCAAGGAAAAGCAGAATTGGGACAAAGCAAGTACTGCAAGTCCAGGTTGGTTTGTCACAGGGCAAGACAGCTCTGAGCTGTGAAGTTCTGGTCATCTGGAGGTGGGCTGTGATGTCCTGGCTCTTTAGGGTGCCCCTTCCAATAGCTGAATGCCACTATATGTTTTAAGAAGATTAGAAAAGAAAGGTACAGAATTCTTTGATGGAAGCTGAAAATTACTGACAGCTACAATGGGTCCGGTGTACAAATTTGAGTAACAGTTTAAACACGTGAATTAAGGTCCAGAAATTTACTGTGATAGCCTCAGGGGCATGTCTTTGCAGTCACTCTATGTAGAGATATGCAAAGTATGAGAATCAATTCCTGCTTTTTGTAGCTATGGTAATTTTGGGCTAATCAGGGCAGGTTCAGCACCACTCTGGTGTTGAACAGAGAACTGTACAGAAATTCAGAAGAACTAAGCTGTCAGCTTCAGTGTATTCCTCATCCAAAAGATCTCACTTACAATCACACATGGAAATAAAGCTACTTGCACAGACAGGCCATCCTGAGAGCATCCCAAGCCACGAAAAAGTGTTTCAGTTCTGACGAAGGTGTGATGCTCAGAGCTTCTGCCAAACCTCCCTGGTGCTGTCTGCAGGGTGCCAGGCCTCCAGGGAGGGACTCATTGCCCATGGACAGCTGGTGCCTTGCCAGCCCTGGGTGGCTGACCTGGCTCAGCCTTGGAGAGAGAAACTAAGTGCACTTGCCATATGCTCTGCCCAGCACCAAGCCCAGCAGAGCCTGGCCTCATTTCCAGCAGTGCCTACATGATGAAAGGCTGAGATCTGCCAGCGGTTACCACCTTCCTCCAGCCCAGCCCAGCCTCAGCAATGCCCCAGGGCTGCCTGAATCATCACTGCAGCACCAGCACCGACACTTTGCTTTGCAAAGCATTTGCTGTTTAATGCCTGTCTCTGCTCCAGTTCCCACTTGGTTGAAATGACGAAACCCTGCACAACATCAGCCTGACACAGCTCCTCACTCCTGGGGAGGATTCGTTTGCTGCATTGACAAAGCCACCAGGTATGTGCTCACATGCTCCAAAAGCAGTTGAGAAACATGAAAACACAGCACAATCTGATGTAAACAAACAAGTTCTTCATATTCTCCTTTCTCAAATATTCAGAAGCCTTAAAGGAATTGGGTGTGTAATTGAAAGTAGCCAAAGGCAGCTTTATCCTCTCTTACTAGTGCTTACACAGCCGATCACCTCTAGTTTCACTTGGCAGCTTGACAGGGTTATGCATTTTCACATGGGTGAACAGTTCTCTGACAAATCACTGCAGCCCAAACAATACTAAAAACCACATTGTCTTGTTCCATGGATTCTGATTTCAATAGTCTGGAAGAGAAACTTTCCTTCTTTCTTTACTCCAGCCTTGCCACCAAGTCCCTTGCCTGACAGAGCAGCCTTGCAGCACCAGAAGCCTGTTTTGTTTTACCTCTTGAATCTAATTTACATTTTCACTACGAGGCAATGGGAACAGTGTTGCCTGTGTAACATCCCTCATGCTCTGCCCTGTGTCCTCAGTAAGCACTTCTGGAGACATGGTTCCTGATGTCACAGTATCTCACCTTTGGAAAAGAGTCTGAACCAGCAGTGGTTTAGCTTTTGGAAGACCATTTATCAGAAAATTTGGCACTTGCCTGGGATACAATTGTTCTGAGAAACAAGGAGCATTTCCCTGCAAATGCAAGTGCTCCAGAGCATCAGGTCCATGGAACAGGGTGGCTGGCTCCAGAACACCAGAGCAGCTTCCCTGTATGCCATGACCTGCTCTTTTTAATTTGATGGGCCTGAGAGGAAAATCATTCAATGAAATGAAAACACAGCAGGTAACACATTCATAAACAAACCACGAGAGAGAGGGCAAGATGAGCCTCCTACAGTTCTGTATTGAGGAAACAGAGAAACTTGTCCCTTCTGCCATGACAACTTAACAGCTCTCTTAAAAACAGTAGATTTCCCATCTTTTGAGAAAAATTCTCACTTCTGATGACTTCCATGCTAAAAATAATTTTTTTCTTTTTTAACTGAAATATGACAAAATAAACCAAAAACTCCACAATATGGGCAGACACTATACAATACTAAAATCTGACACAATTTGCCACCAATATCACCATTTTCATTCATGTATTTGCTATTTCCTTACTACTTGCATAACTTAGAAATACATGAAAACACATGAGTGGGTGAATTCCTGAGAACTCCATCCCAGAGAAACAACGTGAGGTGCTGTGGTCATCCAGAAAGAGCAACTCTCCCGACTTAATCAATAATGGGCAATAATTAGTGGGGGGAAAAAAACAACTCTGAAGAAAGGGGGAAAAAAAAGAAATAAAGGAGTAAAACGCTCTTCACACAGTTAACTTCTGTTGTTTAGGGGAAAAAAGGTTCTTTTCCCAATCATCTCTCTTGTGAGAGACAGAAAATTCCACCTATGAAACAAATCATATCCTATACCAAAACCCCAACTGAGTGCATTTCTGGTTCCTTCAGGGGCAAGCTTTGACACAGAGTGGCATTCCCAGCATGGAGACAAATTTATTTATTCATTAATTTAATATATTCAGTAAACCAACCAGTACACAGACTTATTCTTTACAAGTAATTAGAATGTATTACAAGCATACAAATGTGCCTAAGATTGAGAACTTTGGTTATAATCTAATGAAAATATTGTTGCTGAATTAATTTCCTATGTGGTGCAAGAGCCATAGAATAAAAAGTATATTGAGAGTCTTCAGAGACCTACTGTCAACAGCCCAGCACTACCTCTGTTTTAAGCAGAAGAAGATTAGATTTCAAAAGCCTGCCCTTTTTCATGCATGTTCTAGTTATTTTACAGGAATCTTCTGTGCTTGAAAGGCCTCACAAAAGCTTCAGAGATTAAGAAAGTGAAGAAATGGGCAATTTTTGCTACAGATGTAATTAAAATTAGTAATTTATTATTCATAATTTATCTATCAAGATTTATTTATTTATTAGTTATTTTTACTGTGCTATTGATTTATAATTAGCCTTCAGCTATTAAAAATGCATTAGGCTCACAGAGACGCAGCTCAGATGCTGACTTACCGGACTCGAGGCAGCTGCTCCTCCCTGTGCCGAGCCAATCCCGGAGCTGCAGTTCCATCCCCGCAGTTCCGATCCCTGCCGTTCCAGCCCCGCAGGGGCCGGGGTGGGAGCGGGTCCGCCTGGCCCGGCCGCGGCCTCTGTCACAGCTTCTGCAGCGGTCCTTCGCGAAACCATTCCTTTCACACTTGCCTAAGATTTGCAGTTCTAAGCGTTTTGCAAACTAACGGTTGGTGCACCAGTGAGAAGAGGAATATTTTAAAGAGAGGGACATGTGCTCTCAATATCTCAACACACACAAACCCTTTGGAGCGCTCTGAGACGGGCGGCACGGGCTGGTGGCTGCTGTGCTCAGATCCAGCAGCTGGGACTCATTTCGGAGCCCTTGGAAGTCAGACAGGCAATGAACCACAACCGGGCTCTTGGTTCCAACTTTGTGTTGTGATCAGCTGATACAGATACCGGGCAGAAAAGGCCCCTTTTGGGTGCCGAGCTGCAGACACCGGTGCAGCCTCGTGTGAAGCCGCAGCCCTGGAGCATCCCAGGAGCCGCCAGCCTGGAGCATTCTGCCTTCCAGCACACTTTTGTTTCTTTCTGCCTAATACACAGTCCTGGGAACTTATCCCTCTTTACAGCAGTGGAGGGAAAATACCCCAAACAAACAAACAACAAAACCGAAGAGGTTAAGTTATCCAGGGCTCTGTGATTAAATTTTTTAGTCAGATATATTTTGCCTGCTTCAGTAAACAGCAAGTTTCCATTGCTGTGTCCGACATAAAAGACTGTTGCCACTGGCAGTATAATTACCTAGTTCCTCCTCTTAGTCCTAAACCAAAAGATTTTAGTGTGGTGCAGAAGTGTAAGAAAAGATCAAGGGAATGCTCAGGGTTCCCTGGGAGCACTTCAGTGCGAGGCTTATCAGCAGCTCCTTATCACTGCTAATCTGACAACACAGGTGTGATGGGATAGCCCAGCTGGGACGATTCTCTGGTAATCTGATCAGGAGTTACTCCTCGGGTGCTGCTGGACATCAGTTTACTCATTACCAGCTGAACAAAGGAACAAATTAAGCCTGACGGAGTGGTGCTAGTACCCGGAGAAGTGTAGTGGGGAGAGTTTGGCTGTCTGGGACTGTGCAACTCCACTCCTTTGCACAACACCCCAGCCATGCTCCCTGGGAGGGAGGGAATTACAGAATGGGTGTTCAGAGGGAAAAGGCATTTCATAGCCCGTGCTCCTCATTTTATAATCATACAGACAGCTCATTGACAAACTCCATTCTTAGAAAAGCATTAACACTGTGACCCACGTCCTTGTTGCAGCGACTGCCTGTGCTTTCCCACTGCTGCAGGGGAAGGTCCCTGTCCCACTCCATGGCCAGGGCTTGCCCCCTGGGCTGAGTCAGCAAAGTTCATGGCTGAAAGGGTCAGCATCTGGTTGGAGGGTCACAAGTCTCCCCAAGCACTCCTCAAAATGCCACATAAAGATGTGGACATCAATGCACTGTCAATTCTGCTCCTCTAGGAGGAGGGTGGACCAGATCTCTACCACCTTCCTCATTCCAACTCCCACAGGAGTCCTGCATGTGCACCCCAGGCCCCACCACCTGAGGGGAAGAAGCAGCATGACAAAATGTTGTCTTGAACACTGAACTGAAGCAGCAGAAAAGCTAAAAGTATTTTGGGGAAGACCTGTGTTGAGCTGTCATAGTCCTGCTGCTCCAAAGGAAGGTTTATTAAGGAAATAGTATTTCAGGTAGAAAGCGGGAAGAAATCCTTATTCTTTTCTACAGTTATTTGTATGGGAAAATGGCTCAACTATGCCAAAACACTTGAATTCTGACTAAGCCTGTTTGTTAAGCAAAAGATCAGAGCATATGGAAAGATTTGTTTGGAAGGGGAGGGGCACAGAAGCACATGACAATGAAAAAAATGTCGGTGTGACTGATGGATGACATGAGGGGTTTGAGCACCTGTACCAGGCTCCCCTGACTTGTGGACAGCTCCTACCTGTCCCTCCTGGTATCAGCTCCTAAAAGCTTGCCATGAAAACATTACTTTTATCTGCCTGTCTTACAGAATTCCTTTTCCTTTGAACATCATTTGTGTATGCCAGGATCTCAGCAAACTGTAATTGCCTGCTGCTCTTCACAATGGATCTGCCCTAACTGCCAGTCAGTCAGTGGGCACAAGGGATGGCTGGAAGATTCTGGAGTGAGCAGATGTCGTGTTAGTTCCCTGCACAGGTCCTTGTGGATGTACCATCCCACAGGCATATGAAAATGTCATTTCACTTCCTCTTTTTGGCTACAGATAAGAAAATGTGATGTCCTCTTACTAACTGAAGGTCAAGAGATTAGCAGTTAGTGTAAATCCAGGGGGTAGAGAGGAGCAAAAGGGTAAATCCAGAGGATGGTGCAAAGACTCAACACTCAATGCCAGTGAAACATACATTGCTCTAGTTCATGTTGTGCTTTACATAATTCTCCCCTCAGGATTATTTTCTTTGCTCTGCAGTTTGGAGCAAGCTTTGGCCATGTCCAGCACTGGGCCCTGCTCACCAGGTGATACTCTGAGAGCCTGTGATCGACACGCTGAGCTGGCTGTGAAGAGCACACGCAACCCTGGCCACCACTGGTGGGAACCATCTGACCCGTGCGAGGAGCTGCAGGCCAAGCAGATGGAGATGTGCAGATCATTTTGGAATTTAAGGTCTTCCACATGTACAACTGATGCCGTGCTTTCACTTTATCTGAGTGATTCATATTTAGTTCTCAAACTATGACAAAAATCAATCCGGGACTGAAAATGGTGGCTGTGGCTTTGACAAATACTGCAGGCCAAATTCATTAGTGAGCTTTCAGAGAGAATTGTTTTGTTTTCACGTCATTAGAAAACAAAGAAATAGCATTGTCTTTCACCTCACTTCAGAATGTACCTGCTGGTTCTGGGGCTAATTACCATGTTCCTTCTGTGATCACAAATAGCCTTACGGCATCTTAACTGTAAAATTTGGGTTTGAGGAAAGAACGGTGTTTCGAGGATGTCAAAATGTGTTCCATTCTTACTAATTGTTTTATATTTGAATATAAACAAATGAGAAGCAAGTGTGCCATCTATTTCATAGCATTTAATGTACAATCATTTATACAGTGGGGCCATACTCATAATGTTTCCTTTATGCTATTAAAAATATTGATAGAACAGGAGACATTCATTAGTTACACCATTTCCAAGTGCACAGAAGGATGAACAAATGTGTTTTCATTATAAGAGGTAATAATAATTAAGAGTGACAGAACCTTATCCTCACGATCTGCCTCCCAGCAGCAGTTTGGCTGATAAAAAAGCAGAAGTTAAGATAAGGCAGCAATTATTAAGACAAATCTTCTGAAGGGCTGTTTGAACTCCTGTGTCCAGCAGATAATCTGATTTTACAAGGTGCTGGGGGGGCTGGGGGGCAGGCTGCATGGGAAGCAGTACCCAGGTGCAGGCCTTTAGCCCTTTGCACCGGCATTTTTACCTCTAGCCATTTCCCTGGTCGCTTCTTCTTTTGTTTGCTACAGCTGTGGCACATAAATCAGTCTCTATTCTGTCTCACTGACACCAAAGAGAAACATGGTACAAACAATGCACAACACCAAGCCCCCAATGTATTAATCATCTTTTTTTCTTTTCTCTCTTTTTTGCTGATCCCTTTCACCTATCTTTTTTTGGGAGATTCAAAAATGGCTACAGGCAACTCAGTAATTCTTCCCTCATAAATATTAGATGCATACAGAGCATGAATATTTGAGTAGCTAACTCTGACTTAGGTGAAACCAATTGCTAATAGCAATTCATTTTTCCTCAGTGACATTCCACCAATAACCAGCTGAGTGGGACAGGATGATGCAGTTTGGAGATGGACAGCAAAAGGGAATGAAGGTGCTGACTGGGAGCAAAGATGTTTTATTGATCTGGTCCTCAGGTGGGACCTGGGGCTGTGCCTCCTCCCTTACCTTGGAGAGAGTTTGAGCAGGGAGACCTCTGCTTAGCAGTTACATGTGGATCTTTGGAACCAAACAGGGGAAAAAGTTTTAAACTGATTTTTATTCTGCCACCAATCTGCCACCTCTCAATGCCCTGTGCCGTGTCACTTGCTTGATGTGCAAACTTCAGAGAGAGCAACCCAGTGGGTCCCAGCACCCCCCTCTTGGGATACACCATGTCTCTGCTGTTGGGCAAGGCCCTTTGGGTCCTGGAATGGCTTGTTTTTCAAGGCAGGTGAACCCACCCTGCTGCACAAGGGGTACAGGGGCGTGCTGAAATGAGACGGGGGGTGGAAATGGGGCTGTCCCATTTGGTGATACAGGTTATCTATAAAACTGTGTGCTTTGATTTCTAATAAAAAATAGAAATAGAGATTTTATGCCTGAGGCATAGAAATGTAGTGTCTCTGGACGAAGGGATGGCAATGAGTAATCAGGTGTGACCAGATCAAGCCTCAGCTGAAGTTCATGTTCATGTTTACATGGCCCAAGGGACACCAGCATGTACTTACCATTCTATGTTGCTCTCAAATGTGCCATTACTAGACAGATACATTGTAATCCATTGCTAATACTTACACAGCTTCGTCGGTTCCAGTATGGGGCTCCCCTTGCCTTGTGCTTTGCACAGGGAAGATCTTACTGGGTCTCTGAAATCAGCACAGCACATCACCTCTGCCCGGGCTGGCTGTTTGGGTTGGCTCCCTGTCTTCGTCACGGCTGGCCAGAGAAGCCGTGATGTATAACAGTCTGTCCCCATCTCTACAGGACAGCTCTCAGCTTGCAGAGGCCAAGGACCAGTGTGAACAGAGCCTCTGCCGTTGCCCTTGTTGTGTCCTTCCCCCAGGCAGTCTGGGCTCCAGTCCCACACCACTAAAAGCATTAAGGCAGCGCTCAGCCATCCCCGTCCCTGGGCCTGTGGGAACACTGGTGCCAGCCCCGGGACACAGAGAACACGCTCTCAGGATGCAAAGGCAAAGAAAAAACTTCACACTGAGAGAAAATCCTGCTTAGTTTACAGGTTGCTTTTATTTACAAATATACTGAAGTGTAATCTCTCTCTTTTTTTTCTTTTTCTGTTTCTGTTTAGAGTGTGTTTGTGTGCACGTGCACATGCACGTGGGAAGGAACACAATGCATGAGAAACTCATGGATCTTAGCTACAGGCAGTGGTGGCAGGAAGAAAAATGCAGTGAAATGAAATTTAAAAACACTAATAAATAATTTAATAATGACAAATAATTAAATTAAAAAACTTCCAATCTACATACATTGTGGTGGTTTGTTTCCAACACAGAAGGAAAGGAGCAGCGAATCTACAGTGAAAGGAGCTGGTTAAATATGAGAGAGCATAGTCATATTTTTTACAAGTTAAACAAATTGTAACAGACAGCTACAAAATACTACATTTTGATAACATAAATACAGAATATATAAATATACAAGTAATACAGCCATACACAGCTAAAAAATAGGGTGTTTACTTAAAAACAGAATTCCCAATGCAAGGTACCCGGCAGCCCCTTCACAGCTACTGCTGAGCAGAACCAGGGTGCACTAAGCCAAAGGGACCTGGCTGCAGCTGCCAGGAGGGAAACAGCCATCAGTGTAGTCAGATTGGCCTCAGAGAAGCAAGACCATGCTGAACGCCCACCAAAGCCAAAAGACTTCAGGCAAGCACGTGACCAAGTACCTCCCTAACTTAGGAACACCGGTGCTCGGTGCTGGAAACCCTGGCCAGAGCTGCCCCATGCCCCCAGGCCAAGGGAGAGGGGCTGGGGAGGGACCTGCATGCACAGGGAGCAGCTGGTTGTCAGAAATGCGTGAGGTGGTTTGGCCATGGGGTTGTGTAAAGCACAATCTGGAGCACTGAGACTCTGGGTGCTATGGCTCCAGCTCCCACAGCCATGTTGTGTTTCAGCAGTCTCTCTGTCCTTTCACAGCTGTGACTAAGCTCCAGGCTTGTGAGAACCCTTCTCTTCCTCACAATTCTACTGTTCATTTCTAGTGACTTTCAGGAACAACCAGAGTTCTTATGACAGGGTTCATGGAAGTGCTCTCACAAACCCCAGCTCACAGCATCTCAACAAAATCCCAGAGCCAGGTTCCCTGGGTCACCTGGGATGGTGGCTTGGGATATACTTCTGACCCTTAAAGAAACAGAAAGGGAGTCCTGAGCATAGTAGGAAGAGGTAAGTGGGTTCACATCATCACTGAAAGGTTTGCTGGCATGATGCCATGATGTACAGTGAGGTGGATGAGCAATGACCCTTCAAAGGACCTAGTAATGCTCATCCAGCTTGTGCAGGATGGGTCTGAAAAATCCACTCAGCAGCTGCTGTGCGACTAACATGAGCCACATCTCAGGCACAGTTAGCTGCAACTGAGCCAAGCGATCTGGATGCTTTTGGTGACAGAGTTGAAAGAAGAAAGGGAGTTGAAAATACCCAGGATGGTGTTTCAACATAAGTGATTGCAGCCACTGCCCTTTACTTTCAGAGACATAATTGTGTTCCATGTCATGACTGTGAAACACATATGCCACCAGCCCCCAAGGTTTGCCCCACAGTGTGGTGGTAACAAGGGGCTGAGAACAGCAGTGCACAGCAGGCATATCCCCTCCCCAGCCTCTCCACAGCCAGCCATGCCAGGGAAAGTGCTGCTGCCTGGCCCGGAGCTCAGCTGGGACCCAGGACCATATAGCTCAGGAACCCCTCCTGAACACTGGGAACCCTCTGTCTGCCACCATCACAGACCTGCAGCTGCACAATAAGTACCTCTGAGGAAGCTTGTACCAAACATATTCATTCTGATCTCACAATCATCTTTTTTATACATTATTGAGCAAACACTGAAACCTAATAAATCATCTTTTACTTAATTGCATCTTGTCACTACTTTAGCTGCACACGTATTCTTTGATTAGCCAAAACAACATGACTGAAATGCCATGAAGAGCTCACTTGATGCATTTGTATTAGAGGGGTCCATTTCCTATGGAAAATGATCACTGTAAGGGGCATGTAATAAACTGCTGTCATGACCTCTAACCTTCAAGCTCCCACATGTGCAATCATTGTTTGTGGTTTCCATGGAAGTGCCAGATGCTAAGAATTTTTGGCAAGAATTTATCAATTGACTCAATGTAAGATATTACTGTGATATGGCCCATTAAACATTTTACTTTCACCTGATCGACGACATTCCCTTGACAATAGAAGAGTAAAGTAGAAATCAAAAAGGTCAGAGGTTGCTGTATAATCTTTTACTGCAGGTCCCAGGTTAAAATCACAATGATCACACTCCAGTAGGGTAATTTATTCCACAAAGAGAAAGTGACATTTATTTTGCTTAAATGAACTTTGGCCTTTGCCAGCTATTACAGGCCCACTGGAAATCCTTGGCTATGCATTCCTTCCCTGGACCACCAGCAGTCCACCATGGCACAGAAAATGTTACACATGCCAAGGGCCTGATTGTGCTGTGTGTGTGGCTCCAAATGTGGCAGAACATGGGGCAACAAACAGCTAAGGCATTATCATACAACACACCAAGGGAAAGGAGATGGTATGTACAAGAAAAGAAAAGAAAAGTAAAGAATAAAAAGGTGTCAAACAGTCATCCAAAAAATCAGCAAAATATTATTGTTACTTCAGCTATAAAACGGGATATCTGATTTTTCCCTTGGAGATGGATTGTTTTTCCAACATCCAACCCAGACACAGAGGTAGAGTTGGGACAAGGCAGTTCTCCAAACTGTAGGTCACATTATAGTTCTCATACAAGTCCCTGTAAACACTAAAAATGCCATTTTGATCCTGACAGTAATAAGATATGAAGCAAGGCTGTGCCTGTGTGAGTAGTCTATACACTGGTATGTCTGACAGGGTGAAGATGCTTTTCTGTGACTCTAAAGTAGCACAGCATAGGGGTGAGGAGGGAAACGATGAATCCATTGAGATCGGTGGTGACAAATGTTTATATGTGCCATATGAAACCTGCTTGCCTTCTGCCCTGAAAGCAGCGAGGATCACCTGAGTTCTTTATAGATGTTTGCTATCATGCAGAGAGAAAGGAAATTGTTATTTATTTTGATACACATAGAAAGGGAAAAATAACTGAAGGGGATGGGTAACAAAAGAAAATCCTTTCAATTTCAAAATATATCCAGGGGCTCACAATCCTCAAGTGAAGAACACATCCCTGCCCGAAAGCAGGAAATGGCCGCTCCCTGGGGAAAGCAGCAATGGAAACCTGCATGGACAGGGCCAGGAGTGTCCCCAGCACCCTCGCAGAGCCAGTCCCTTCCCTGGCCAAGGCTGTGTGCAGCAGACAGCAGCAGGGTTGGCCTTGGGCTGTGCTCTGCCCTACTGCTCCATGCACTCAGATACACATGGAGCCTCCTCCACGGTGCTCTCCTTGTCTCTAGAGTGAGAACCCACGTGTTTATCCTGCAGATAAAACTTGGCTTTCTCAAGAAACCTCCAACACACTTGGTTCACTTTTACCTGCCGGGGGAAACAATCTCATGTTTTCCCCTTGGACCCAACCTCCTCTCCTTCCCACCCACGGCTCCGGGACACCAGGAGGCCCCGTCTCCATCAGTGATGCCAGGCCCCCTCAAGGCCCAGGCCACAGTACCCCCAGCAGGGCTGTTCCTGCCCTGGGTGCTCAGGCTGCAGGGTTCTTACTCTGGGCTCCCCTTCCACGGCAGTCCCAGAGTCCCACACTCCTGGAGAAGGTGCCGAGCCCCAAAGGGACACTGCAGTACAGACCTGGTACCAGTCCTCAGCCTGGAGGAGTTAGATTAACCAAACCTTTGGACTTGTTTTTCAGCTATTATGGTCAATATATTAAAGGTATTTATTTAAGAAAGTGCCTATCCTGCCAATCTTTCCCCATGAGCTCTATTTTGAACACACCCTATAATTACTGATATTACCCTGGCAAATTTTCCCCATGAAGTTTTCTCCACTGAGACCCATGACTGTACTTGTCTGCCTCTCCACATTATAATTATCACCAGGCAATATTTATAGCTATACTATTATTATTTATGATATTTTATGACCTATGAAAATCTATATGACATATGCTCAAACTTCAACATCAGAGACAATCAGACTTCGGCTGGGACATCGCCTTCCTTCAGTGTACCTGTTCTGGCACTGGCATTGAGCGGTTGGTTGGAGTCACAGCCAGGAGTCCCCACGGCAGGGGAATCTGCAGGACTGACTTAGACTCCAGCTCAACGTACCTGAACTTCCCATCATGGTCTCTTTGATACTTTCCTGTCCCCAGCTAGTGCACATTTCAGGACCTGTGGTGTTTCAGGCTAGAACTGTGTATCCTCGATTCTTGCTGAGGCGAGGTAATTAACTAAAGAAGTGCTTAATGATTTCAGATGGACAATAGAGCACAGCATATTTATGCCTCATGCAAAACATAAGTAAACAAAACAGAATGAACAAACACTTGTTTGCCAGTTGTGGTCTAGACTTGAAATTTGGCACTGCAAAACTTACAAACAAATGCAAGTGTTTTAATCTCACACTTAAAAAAATTAAATAACACTGTCTCAGAAGCACCCTTAGTTTTAATTACCTAAGATCAATGCTGACCTAAATGCCTCTGTCCCTAACATGCATCTTCTCTCCAGGTTCATAAACCATTCTTATTCTGAAAGCACTGTCTTTCTCCACAAATACTGTTAACCAGTTTCCTCAGTATCATATGCACAAGGGCTATAAACTAATGAGCAGATCTAGGTTATGTAGAAAAAGTGTAGAAAGGAAACAAATGCTGAACATCACATTTACATTAACTTCTCACAGTTCAAATGGCAATTTATCCACAACATAGTATGAATCATGCAGTAAGAAAAGGGAGGAATCTCCAGTTTCGTTGATTTATTTGTCATATGGTCAACTGATGTCAGTATCAGTGGCTTAATAAAAAAAAAAAGTTTAAACATCCAAAAGAAAGGAAGAGAGAAAGGAGGAAAAGGTCTAGCTTTCCACAAAATCCATTTTCTTTAGGATGATGAGTTCAAACCAAACCAAATCAAAGGCTGAGGACGAGCAGGTTCTTCCGTTCCTTCCATGCTTGTCTCGTGGTCTGGTGTAAGCTGGGAATCAAGGGTATGGGACGGGTGAATGTGTTTTGTTTCTCTATATATGTATGTATGTATGTAGGTAGGTATTAAAATATATATACATACATACACATATATGCAAACAGAGACAGTCTTCCTAAAAAAATGCTCTTTGCAGTCCAGAGGCAGCAGAGTCACTGTGAAGGAAGGGCTGGGCAACATATGGCTGTAGAGTCTGCACTGGAAAAGTCAGTGGCTAAACACACGCCGGTTGTTTGTTTTCTTTATTTTCATGAGGCGAAATAGGAGCTCTGCATAGAGTACAGCCTGTCAATGGGGTTTCCTACTCTAGCCTGCATGGAGTTAACTTCAGAAGAGGCAAGAAAACAGTCGCTCAAGCTAGTTAAAGAGGTATCACTGTCGATATCATGAAAAATGGAGTCATTTCCTGCAAATGAAACGTACATGTTAAGCTGGATGCTGTGCAGCTGGGGGAGGACAGGACACGGATGCTCACATGCTGCACACTGCAGCACATGGGAACGCTCCTGGTCCTGTTGTCACATGTTAACATTGTCACATGTACTTTGGCTCTAAGGGTCTGACCAATGAGGAGGAGGGCTAAAAACCAGCCCATGGGGGTCAGCTGGTAGCAGTGCCGCCCAAACCTGTCAGAATTTAATTAAGGCTTCAGTCAGAAGCACAAAAAGGAGTCTTGGCCGATGACGAAAGCAGAGGGCTGGGGACGAACAGGTGCCCCATTCTCCATGGGCTGGGATCTGGCACTTGTGGGGGCACTGGGGTTGTTGAGGAAGGTGGGACCAGATATCGAGCACCTGTGGCAGGGAAGCATGGTCTAAGACCCATAGTAACAGTGCTCTTCATTTACACACAAGGTAAAAGACAGTTCTCCCAATGTGCCAGGACCCAGGAGGAGACCCAGTTTCTCTGGCCTCAAGTGAACTACAATTGTAAACATACTCTCCTTTCAGAAAATTTCACTCTTCCAGGGTTGGTTTGGAACTGCACCTTTGATTTCCCTTAGCAACTAAGATTTAAGCTTACTTCAGCTCTAAAGGTACCAGAGCAACCTCTAGCTCAAGTCCTGGGGGCTTTAACAAAACGTTAGTCCAGTTCTTTTTCTTCACACACTCATTTGAAAGGGCTCTGTGCTATCCTCTGCACTCTTTTTAGAGCACAGAACCTGCCTCCCAAAAGTTTTAGTTAGAAAGCCAAGCAAACCAACAAAATCACAAGTTTGAGGGCATTTCGTATGTCCTCAGTTCCTTACAGGACCTCCCAGATTTCCTGGTGTGCAGCATGGACTTGTCTCAGTGGCAAAAGTAATGACATAAACCCAAAGCAGATTTCCTGTTGGTCTGTGCATGCTGTGCTTGTGACAGCGATGTGTACGTGGAGCCTCTACAGTGAAGTGTCCTGGTCAGCAGATAGGAGTCAGAAACAGGCCCTTGTTGGCTACCACAAGGCCGAGAATCACAGTCTGAAATATACTCTGAAATTCTTTTTAAATGCCACACTGCAATTGTTCAGAATCAATTATTAGGCATTTAGTGCTCATAATGCCTTTGATGTGTGGTCAAGCAATTGTGAAAGCAAACGGTCATCTTGACTGGGGACAGAGAATAAAGCTCCGTAGGAGAAATGTCCTGTGGTAACTCATCTCTTAGTAGCTCAAAAACTGTCCTTTAACAAATCCACACATCCAACCTGAGTGATTTTACAGGGCTGCTTATTCATTGTGGAATTAATAGATTACTTCTCTTTATTAAAGGCACTTTTTTCTAAAAGCTTCTAAGAACAAAGGAAAAACTTGTGAGGGAGCTAGAATTTGGCAATGTTTATTTTTCAACATTTTGGACAGTGGTTTAAAAAAGTGGAGCTGGAGAGGTGATGTTGCTCCTTTAACCATTTATCAGAATTATACTGTGAAAAGGTTTTGAAGGGTGTCCAGAGCTTGAAATGAGCTCTATTCTACCCCCTTATGTGTACAAGAAAATACACATGCAAAACTGACCAATACAAATTCCCTGGTATGAACTCCAGAAAAAAATACACTACAAGCCAGTAATGCTGCTGCCCTTTGGCGTGTGATCCAGCACACGGACCCTGCTACTCTGGATGTGGCAGAATGAGGCATGCCTTACCATAGGGGTTCATGTGGTCGCCTGGCATTTGTGGAGGGGTAAGACCCTGCTGAAATGGGTCTGTGCCATAACTGCTTTGCTCCATTGCTACAATCTGCTGCTGTGGTGGTGCAAGTGGTGTGTAAGATGTCATCATCCCTTCCATTCGGTTGGACATTACTTCTGCAAAGCAAAGAAGAGGCATGGTCACTGCTGGGGTACAGGGTAGCATTAGTGGCAACACTGAACCCCAGCAAATGCAGGCAGGGGGATCCTGTCAGTCAGAGGAGCTTTCCAAATTTTGTCTGAGAGTAGACGCCCTGAGAAAATAAGCTGAAAGATTTGTGAGTGCTAACTAAATAATTTCTGGAGCTCATGAGTGCTGGATCTTGTCCTCCCAATGTACTGTCTGTGACAAGAGCCTAGTTATTCTCTGACTTCTGCTGATCCCAGTTTTTCTGGCTCTGGGTAAAGAAGAGGGTTTGAAACTGCAAGGCCTTGGGAGCTGGAGACCCTCAAGAGTACCTGCAGAGCAGCAGGGCAAGCCCTGGTGCACCTGTGCAGTGCCTGCTCCAGGGTCCAGTCACCTGAGGGGCTACTGGAGGGTCTCCCCATGCCTTGGCTGGGGCAGCAATGCTGACAACCTTGCAGATTTCCAGCTGAGCACAGCACATCGTACTGCAGGAGAAAACAAACTGGAGGATCTACCTGGAGCAAGCCCCCTGGAGACTTCCTCCAGTGGAAGCACCTCCGTATGGCACTTTTTTCTAGGAAGGAGTAACAGCTTCTGATGGAGCACGTGGGCACTCAGGCACTCCTCTGTGCAGTACCAATGCTGATGGCACAACTCACCCACTGACCTCCACATGGCCTGGATGGCTGTACTAAGGTATCATGTGGCACACGCACTTCCAGACACCTGTAGATTCTTTCCCTCTCACTTTGCTTCATCACAAATCCCCTACCTTGTCCTAGTCGCTGCGAGTTCTGTTGCTCCTGCTGCTGCTGATGCCTTCGTGCTAGTTTTTTCATCTGAAAAAGAGCACAACAGAACAATCTCCTGTTTCTGAATGCAACAATTTTGCTTTCTTAGAAAGCTCTCCACTAACATTGTTATCAGTTAACACAGACCATTTATACTCATGCACACACTGTTGTGGCCTCAGTTCCAATTCTAAGTTTAGATATTTACGTTTCCAGTTCAGATTTGCATGTAAAATTTACTCCAAACCATTTGTTGCTTTGAGCAACAATGGCTGTGTTCAGAAGTTGCCTTTGTAGTGTGGATGCAGAGAGCAATGCACTCAGAACCTGCAGAGCTCAGCTGTGGACCTCATCAGTGTGAGCTACATTCAGGGCAAGAGCCCATGCTGAGACACAACCTGCATTTGACTTTTGAGAATGTGACAAACAACCTACCTTTGCTCTTTGGTTTTGAAACCAGACTTGGACGACTCTCACACTGAGCCCTGTTTCAGCTGCTAGTGTTTCTCTGACCTGCAGGAGGAAATGTTTAATGATGCAATTTTTTTATATGTTAAAAAAAAAAACAAAAAAAACCCAAACCACTAATCAGTTTTAAAAATTCCCCATATTTTTGCATATTTTTTTCAAGTTCTGCCCCTGATGTCACTACCAGTTTCATTAGTACTGAATAGATTGTCTGAGCTGAGGAAAATGACATTAAGTAATTTCATGGTTTTTATTTTACCCATAAAACAGTTCTGTGCAAAAAGAGTGCTCTGCTCTTATCCCAAGGGAACTGCTGCTCCCCTGGGAAGAGACAGGGGTTGTCTGGGGCTATGGTCTGGAGTCAGAGCTGACTTGGTCCCTGGTGAAGCACCTACCTTTCTACAGGGCTTGGAAGACACTTCAAAGGATGCTTTGAATGCTCGTCTCTGCTGCGTAGTAAGTATTGTCCTTGGCCGTTTAGGTCTTCTTGGGTCCTTCCCATCGTCACTTCCTTTTCCTTGGGTTACTTGGCCTTTGGTGGGCTTAACATCTCCATCTTCATCATCACTTTTAACTAGTGAAAAACAGGATATATAATGGCACTCGTTCCACCAAGAGTGGAAGTTTGAGAACTGCTCTTCAGCCAACAGCTTCAACTATTATCCCATGGTTATTTGAATACCTAAATCAGCTGTGGGCAGGAAGAACCTATCTTAGATCTCCGTGTTCTGCCTAAACCAAATGGCACAAAAGTATAAAAATGCATTCAATTTTTAATTGAGAACGTGGGACTAATCAGGGGATGGAAATTCATAATATGCTTTAATATTTTCAGGAATCAGGCGTAGAGAGATTTTGTGCTCTCTCTGTGTGCTCATCACCAGATAGACACCTTTCCCTTCACAGCTGAGGTCCAGCTTCTCCTGAAGCATTATCTGCCCACACCACTATGGCAGCAAAACAGCATAAGGCAAGTACCACACAAGTATCTCTAAGCCTGTATAACTAAATACAGTGCAAATTCCAGTTATTTTTCTGATTTTTTGAACTCTAGAAATAATATTAAATATAATCTTTACCGTCTCATTTCCATTTCCAACAGAAGGCATAGGTATTCTTCCTCTGCACATTATGATGTGTCTGGATGTACAAGCAAAAACTCTTTCTCAGTAAATGCATACATCTATGTGCTTGTGTAGACCATACTATTTGTATTTTCTATAATTAAATTTTGAATATTCATACAGTCTGATGATACTACTTGTGTTAGTATATTCTCCTGGGAAATCTCAGTTGCAGTGGCAAAGGTTGAAGGCTAAATACAAATTCTGTTGTGAAAATCAACTTTTTGACTCAGCATGTTTTATTGGAGCAGACTACTGATTTTTCTTCCAGAAAACACTATCACATTATTATAGGGATTTCAACATGAAGAAACACACTGACATTTTTATATGCTGAAAGATTATGTTTGGAGAGTCAACAAATTAGATTTTAGTTCATTTAAGGGTCTGATTATTATGCACCTAGCAGTTTAATCACCTTTTACTTTAATAAGCATCTTTAGCCTAATGATTAAAGAGGAGCTCAGCCATTTAAATAACCATGACATTATTAACTTTCCAGCATGCCATTTCTAAGGAAAGGTTTGTGAGGATTAATACTGCTCATTGGAGAGTTACTTTTGTGTCCAGTGGATAAATATTTGATTGAAGCAGGACACATTCTCGGCCAGGGCTCTGCAGATTGTGCGCACTCATGCAGGCCCCTGGGAGATCAGTGTTTTCAGTGTGTTAGACAATGGGAGACAAACAACCTATTTAATGTGTCAGCTTGTTTTTCAGGTTTGGGTTTGGCAAACAGAGAATAATGAGGAAGAAAAAGCATCTCCAGGAGTAAGAAACTCTCCCTTGTGCCAAAGGGAAACGAAATTGAAACCAAGACGGGTTTGCGCTACTTTGGTTCCTCACTGCTGATCACAAACCAGATCTGGTCCTGAAGAGGAGCCCACCACTGCCCAAAGGCGATGTCAAACAGCTGCTGGCACTGGCATGCATGGCAGAATGTCTGTGCCCAGCCACAGTGTGGGGTTCACCCAGACTGGGTGCTCAAGGGGGTTTGGCTGGACATGGGGTAGGGGCACAGCAGGGTCCCGGAGCCAGCGGGGGGGAGGGGGGGTGGCAAATGACATGTTGATGGGTAAGGAGGAAACTCAGGGGCCTTGGGCATGTTCTCCAAAAGCTGAAATTCTGTGACATGATATTTACTGAGCAGAGACTCAGTTATAATAGTCTTATATAACAGTGTTAGAGTAGTAACAATAGCTGCTCCAGGAATGCTCCATGCATTGTCAAGGCTGCAGAGACTTTTGTCCTGCAGCATTCCTGACACAGAAATACAAACTTCAGCAATGTGGAGAATATGTATCTCAGACTGGAGATTAAGGATAATTTCTGTTCTTAGGTAAAATGGAATAACGCATTTTCCCATAAACCTCAGGTAAACATTGATGTCACTTGTACATTTAACGGAATGGAAACTATTGATTTTCTTATGCATTTTTTTGGGAAACAAGTGTGCTATTATGGTGGCACAAACCAACATCTCAGTTTCTTTCAGACTCTCTTTAGTACTTCTGTGTTGTACTTGCAATCTTTCTTAAAGGTAGGTACCATTTGTGATTGGCAGAGAGAATCCTCTTTAGAATCATATTACTGTGGTGACCATTTCCCTAGCTCTGTGCTGGAAGTATATATGCAGAAGATCCCTTGAAAAATATGTTAATGGATGGAAGAATGACTATGGAGGACATACTGAGGACTCACTTGAGTAAGACCTTGGATAGCTGAAGTCAGTCTGATTCATGTTTTATGATATTATAGAAAAATACTTTTTAAAACAGAAGGATTTTGTCCTTTACTAAGCAGCAAGTTAAGGAAGGGAATCACGTTACGGGGAGCAGACTGTGAGTAGGGATGTTTTCAGCTGTGCCTACAAATTTGCACAGGTGGCACGTGCATACAAAGCAGATGTGAAAATGGATGTATTTCTCTGTAAGAAAGCTACACAAACCCATGCAGCTTTTCCAGTCAGAGCAGGTGTGGGAAAACTCACCTGAGTCTGAGTCGTCTGGGCTGACTGAGCTCAACAAGTCCTTCTCTTTCTCATAGTCACTTTTGCAGAGGAGCTGCCCTTCCTTGAGGACAAACTCATCCCCTTTCCTCAGCTGGCGTTCGCACACACAGCAGCAGAAGCAGCTTAGGTGGTACACGCACTCCAGGGCTCGCATCACAAACTCTGTTGGAGCGATCTTCTCCATGCAGCCGCTGCACTTGGCAGCAAACAGCCTGCAAGGAAGAGGTACCACAATCAAAGGTAGTGTCAGATCCAGCTCCAGCAAAACCTGCACAGATCAGCCTGGCTCATGCTCCTGCACTCGCAGGATTCGCATCCTTAGGCTTGGAAACATCACAGGCATGCAATTTATTCAAATTTCAATCCCTATGGTCTTGAGATTCCCCAAATCGTCTTTGCTGGATAAAGCCCACTAAGACCTGTCCTTATCGCACTGGTTTTTTCCTCTTCAAAATGAGAAACAAAAGGGAGCTCTCAGAGTTGGATAACTTGCTCAAACCCAAATGTATTTTAATTCACCTTTTAGAGGAAGGGCCAGCACATGCTTTGTTTTATGCAGGCTCTCTGGTTTCAGCACTTAAACCCTTTCTGAGCAGATTTCATGGCTTTCCATTTTTGGTATTGTCTGTCTCTGAGGACGCTGATAAGCGAACACAGAAATGCACAGGAAAACTCAGTGCTTTGGCTGAGGTGAAGCCAACACACACACATGCTATTGCACACATGCAATTGATAAAGAGAGGAGTGAAATAAGATGGCTTTTCTTTGGATGTTGAGTTATTCCAGAACAACCTGTCTCTGAAGGGAATATTGTGCATTTTAAATGGTGTGAAACATCCTTTGGCAGAAATAGGCAGTGATACAATCTGCTAAATTACCACTATAATCGCAGACTGTAGAACACACACTGTATCCAAACTACTCCTTATTAAACGTCTATAAACCCCCCTCTTTCATCCATCATTAATTTTCTAAGATAAAGCTAGAATTATTTAGATTTATTTTGCTCTTTTAACAGCAACTGGGAATCTCCCTAAGTGAGCTTTTCAGAAGAGGGCTGCCTCAAATAAAGACAGATTGCTAAGTTACATCCCTGTGTCACACGGTGGGCTGGTGATGTGAAATTCAGTGTCTTTTATGGCAATACATCACAGCACAAGTCGCATGAACATTTACATTTTGACAAGGAAATAAACACAACTGCACCCGTGGATTCACAGGAAAAAAACTATACTCTGCCTTTTAGCATGGGGTTGGTTAATTTCTTTTTTGTCATCAAAATTACACTTTTTTACAAAAGCATTTTTCTTCGATTTTAGAAGGCAGAGACTGTAGTAGTTACTCATTCCTCCAGAGCCTCCATTTTGTCTGAGCTGAGAAGTGCAGGAAAATGGCAGTCATGAGCCCTCAGCAAAGGGCTGGAGTCAGAGTGGGCAGGAGGGAAAAGCAAATGTCAATATGGTTGCATACAGCATTGAGAGAAGGGCTGAGAGCCGGGAGCCTGCGGGTTCCGCAGCTGTGCCGAGGAGCAATTGCACTGCGAGCTTGGCTGGCTCAGTGCACATCTTTGTGCCACCACAACCGCAAGGTAACAGCTCTGTAAGGTGGACCGAGTGGTGTTTTCTGGGGTACGTAATGAATTAAATCTATCATAAAGAAATTGATGCCACGCAGAACCCTCGGGCACCGCCATCAACAGACCGGCTTTTTTCATACGCTTGGTTGGCTTTGTCCACAAGGTTTTCCTTACAATGCTTTAGCCCAGAAAATTCCTAAGCAAAAAATATTTTTATCTCCACACAATAACATATCTGAAAGGATTAACACACAGACGGGGGAAAAAAGGAGCACTGAAAAAAAGTTGTCTCTATTTAACTGCTTAAACCTATGTGACCCCTTTCACCGAGCCTGGCCACCTGTCCGAGCGGTGTCCTTAGGACGGGGCATACCCAGAAACCCCCGGCGCGGGAGGGCCGGTGTGGCAGCACTGACCCCCGCACTCCGCTCGGCCGCCGCCAGCGGGGAAGCTGCGGGAGGGACGGGGCGGCCCCGACGTGCCGATCCGCGCCCCGACCGCGACCGCGGCGGCTCCACCGCCATTCGCGTGTTCCGTCAGCGCTGTTGGGCTGGGAAACGTTCAAAAACGGACTGCAGGGACCCCGACCCGCCGCCCATCGCCGCGGGCAGGTGCCCACCTTGCCACCGCAGCGCAGGGAGAGCGGGGAGCCTTTCCCGGGAGGGGTGTGCGCCGGGAAGCGGCGATGCCGCGGCAGCAGATGGGAGGGAGGTGCTGGCCCGGCAGCACCGTGAGGGTCGCGGCGGGCCAGGCCGGGGAGGACTGAGCTCCAGCGGAGCTGTGATCGCTCAGGTGGGGCTGTGATCCCCTCAGGTGCGGCTGCGGCTGCCGCCCTCCGACTGTCTCCCAAGCAAACCACACAAGGTGCCACCATCCAGTGACAGTGAAAACACAAATGTACCACGGTTTCCGAAAGCATAAATCCCCTGTATCTTCCCTCTAACTAGGACATGAAAATAACCTCCTTGTCCTGTGGAGTGTGATGTTTCCCCGAGCAGCATCTTCACTGCCTTACTGAGTGGATCTTATAATTTTTCTTCAAAATAAATATGTCTAACATGAACAAAAAATATTTTGTGTTTACGGGCAATCAGCTACCCCAGAAAGCTGGTGCGTTTGCAACAGGGCTTCCTGAGGCAGCCTTTTAGCTATAACGAATTACACAGTCAACAGTGCAGTACTAACTCATTCAAATGAACATTAAAT
This sequence comes from Pithys albifrons albifrons, assembly GCF_047495875.1. Classification (NCBI taxonomy): domain Eukaryota; kingdom Metazoa; phylum Chordata; class Aves; order Passeriformes; family Thamnophilidae; genus Pithys; species Pithys albifrons. The sequence continues at coordinate 13,360,224 of NC_092477.1, read as the reverse complement.
TGCCCAGACAATACTGCATGGACTTCATATCCCAAATTTGTCAAAAATATTCCCTTCTTTGTACACAGGTATCCTCAGCACTGTAACATGCACTACACACACACAGAGGGCCATGTTGGATGGAATTCTGAGATCATAAAATCTGCATTAAATCTATCTTATAAAGTGTTTATAGATATTTTTTCAGCTTCTCAAGAGGAACCCAAGGTTATGCACTCTTTTTGCACAAGGCAATCTCACAACAGGAAACTAATGTTGACAAATGACCAGACTTTGATAGCTGTGATCTAAACCACTGCTCGTTAGACTATTCATTTTATAAATGAATGGTAATAAACCTGTTGGGAAGTGTAGGATAACAGGAATATTTTACAGATCACCCCTTTACAGGTTTCAATCAAAGCTGTAAATTTTAAGGGGAGCACACAGATATTCTGTACTGAGACAAAGACTCACCACATTTAAAGGAGTATTTCTTTTGCTTTCTATACATTTTACGAATAATTTGCATAACTCTGGCTTTTTACCCCCATGGTTGATTATCTCCAGATCTCTTCAGTTAATGTCAAACCTCAAAATCCTTGGACTTGTTAAAGTATGTGAAGAGTGGAAATCAAATGCCTTTATTAGAAGCCCCAGGAAATCTCTGACTCCTAAGCACAACGAAAACATTCCAAAGAAAATTGTTCAAAGAGGACAAAGGAGAAAAGCAGAACAAGAAAACCTTGTTTTGAATCAATGATTGCAGAGTTTTATAAATAAATTCTGTTGCCTGGACAATTTTGAAAGACAACTCAATAGGTTTAGATGTTTTTAAGTGTATTTGCCTCTATGCCTGGAACACTTGTGGGATTCAGCCAAGCTAAACCTTGGAACAATGGTCTGTCTGTCCATTGCAGTATCTACAATACATGCTGTGAAGCAACTTTACAGTACTAGATAATCAAAAAGTCTTTACCAGGTAAAACTAGTTGAAGTTAAATTAATTTGTATCAGGGGCAATGCAAATGCTAAGACATGTGGTCCTGTCTTTAAACAGTAGATGAAAATGTTCATCAGCGGAAGAGGCCATAAAGATTTTATTTGTTAGGATATCCCTGCAAAGTCAGGATGAATCAGTAATCCTTAGAAACAACCACAGTTACATGATCCACTGTGCCTTCCTGCATGGCACAGCCATCTGGTGTGCAACACAGACCCCTGATTTATTACCTCCCGCACAGCTATCTTGCAGTAAGTTTGACCCTGCTTTGCTCCTGAGAATCACAGCTCTGATGTTTACTCTCCTGGTGTCCTGACAACCCACACTTTACCTTTCTATGGCTCACCCAGGTCCTTCATTTCCTCCTGTCCATGGGCAAATAGATTTTAATTGTTTTATTATAACTAATTTGATCTATGCTGAAAGATCTCCATGTGAAATTTGCTGTTCACATTAAGTGTGGTTCAAGAGGTTTGTTATACAAGACAGAGGTAGAAAAATAGACTAATTCAGTCAGGTTGTTTATTTACTGGGCCTCTGCCATGAAGCAGTAAATAGGAAGTTATTAAGCCATGTTTGATGTATGCAAGAGGACAGATGCTGCTGCCTACCTATCAGAGACCTTCAATCATTTCCCTTTCTGTGTTATTCTGACATTATTTGTTGCAGGAACCATGGTAGATACCTGGCTTTCCTCTATGTAATAAATATGCAAAGGTGGTGGTTGCAAGCTTTTGTAAATACTGTCAGTGTCGTCTCTAGCTCTGATGCTTCCCCCTCTCTCTCAGCCTCCTGGGACACTCCTGTCAGCCTATTCTGCCGCCGGGAGCTCGTTCCACACTCCTGTGGTACCAAACGGGGTAGAGCTGGAGTAAAATATATTATGCTTTTCACACAACTGAGTTTTATTAAGAGAAGAAATTAAATTACTAATGAAAGACATCTGTTACTTGTTCTTTGGGAGAAATTTTGATACTTCTTTCCTTAGGTTACATAGAATGGAGAAAACACTATGCATGGGCCTTTTCCAGCACAGGACTTGATCATTTTTGTAGCATCTTATAGCTCATGGGAGCTTACAAAGAGGAAAAACTGTTACTTGGTTACACTCAATTCTGAACATTCAAAACATTTCAAATGCATTAAAGCAAAACAAAAATATTATAATTTTATGATTTGAAAAAAAGCCTTCACTCTTAAAAAAGAAACATTCCATTTAAAATATTTTCCATGCAGAATAAATTATTACATAGTTTTTAAAACCTAATTTCATAGCTGAAACTTCAGTAAAAGAAAGCTAATTCCCTTTCACCAAGTAGTAATAAAATGTGCAAAAATTAAAAGCTTCTAGGGAAAAAAATTTAATACTTAGGAAGAAACTAAAACAAAGAAACGTTTTTCCTCTTCAGGGAGAACTGCACAAAATATTTATTAACCCGTTACCCATAGGTGCTGTAGTAGTAGGAACACCAGCTACCGGTGAAAGCTTGCATTAAATCTGCACCTCACAACTTGGATTTGGGCTCCCAGTTTATGTGTATCACCTGTCCTGGTACCGAGTGACTTTTTCTTCAGATAAATATTTCACTGGTATCTCCATGAGAAGTGCTGTACTGCCCTGCAGAGGCAAACCGATGGCTAAAATAACAATAGGGATAGCAGGTTATCCCATGCCAAGTCTTGTTCTGAAGCTGGTGGGACTTTGACCATGGACACTGCCAGAAACACCAACTCCCATCCTCTCTCTGCCCACCAGAGACAGACCCAGCAATGTGGCCCCACGAGCACCTCGGGCTGGCCATACCCAGACAACAGCCTGTTTTAAACCATGCCCAAAGAAATACCACCCTTTCTGTGACTTCTTCCCGTGAGGCTCCTCACGATACCTCTGTTGGTGGCCCAGCACCTGCTGGCCACTCCACACCTCTGGGATGCTCAGACAAAAGCTTGAAGACACACAGAATTCAAAGGTTACATCCTAATGCAACTTGCTGAAGTGGGGCCAGAATGACCTAAATAGTTACATTTCCCTTAACTACAAAGTACAACATAAAATGCAAAGTGCAGAGGAGTTTCTCGCTCTGAGCAGAACATGACAGAATGAATTCTTCTCTTTGTTTAATTTTCATCCCCTAATTGACCACTTTGTTCAACTGTCTTCCATCACTGCCATGCTGTTCTATTTTATAGCATTTTTCCTTACAACACTTTGATGGAAAAATTTATGAAGAATCGAATTATTGCTGTTAGAAGGGAATTAAAACAATTTTTCATTTACAAAGTCACTGATATTGCTCTACTGTGCTCCACCTTTGGGAATCCAATTGCTCTTCTCAGCTACTCCCATTCCTCTTTATAGCATGGCAATTGCACTGTACAGATTATGGCTGCAATTTTCTCCTAATCTGTTCTGTAGAACAGAAACTGTTATAAAAGTTAAGGGCGCCAATTGAATTGATAAAGCCAGGGCTGCAATTAAGAAGCCTTAATGAATAAACAAAATATGATGATTTTGTTCGAATTGTATTTTTAGGCAGTGCAAACGTGTGAAATGATGGTATTTTTGTCTGTGAGTTTCAAAGAGACTAAATGGGCTTCTGGTGCTGTGCTTTTTGTATGCTTCAAATCACACCAAAAGGCTATAAAACCATCATATGTGGTCAGGGAGTTTGTGCTTCTGCTGCAGCTCTGCCCAGCCTGGGGGTCACCAAAATCCAAATGGGTTCTTGTTTTTCTTCCTTTGGATTTTTATTCAGTTATTTACACATTTTAAACTCAATCCACCTTTATTTCCTCCCTTTACTCCATCATCCATGTCCTCTGACCTATGGTAGGGCCCAGTGGCACAGTCCAGCTCAGGGCCACGACCACTGGCTCCAGTCCATGGAATATTCTCTGCCCTGACTGATGTCTTATCCTTCTTGTTCACTGAGTGGCACACTGAATTTACAGTTGTCTTTGAATTTACATCACCAACAACACAGGGAAATTCTTCTAATATAATTTCTATATGAGATTTCACCCTAAAGCCCCCATAAGCAGGGAAATTGTACTGTTGGAGATTCACTGCCCCAGCCTTCACTTTTACAGAAAAAATAATCATATGTCAAAGCAATTCAAATGTAATTCCTAAGTTATTTCTTGGCTGGCAAGAATGACTTAGGGAAAGAATTTACACAGGGCCTTCGCTTGCAACTATGAACATTAAGAGGAAGAAACGTTATTTGCCAGTATAAAACAAAATCACTTCCTGTGTCTGCTGCAGTGATGCTGTAGGAGAGTTTGTGCCCAAACTCATCAGCACAGCCAATTTAGCAACTGATTTGCAAGGGAAAGATACCTTAGTCCTGTGGTGTTAATGTCTTTGCAGTGGGGGGTCTATTGCCAGCTTCTCCAAACTCATCAACACAATCTATTATTAATACCCAGAAAGGCTTTATAGTATCTTTATAGCACAAGGCAATGAAAGCTCGGTGGTGTAATCTGTTATCTATATTGCAAAAACATGTGAAATAAAACAAAACATAGACACTTCATAAACAAAATGTTTCATCTGCTACATCTCTCTGCCTCCCCTATATACAAAGCAGTAGGGTGCAGGAAAGACATTCAGAGAGATTTGCTGTTAGATGTGGCACTGGCTCCCCTTTAAAGTCTATTTGTATTGTGACCAACTTTACACTGAATGAAAACTTCTGCTTCTTTCACCAAGATGGAAATGTTCAAAGGGGTTTAGGAGTAAAATACAGCTTCTCGAACTCCTACAGGAAAGCCCTGATACAGGGATGAGCTGGCTGAGTCAAAGTGAGGAGGGAGCTGCAGAGGGGTGAGGAGGGAGCTGCAGAGGGGTGAGAGGAGGGAGCTGCAGAGGGGTGAGGAGGGAGCTGCAGAGGGGTGAGGAGGGAGCTGCAGAGGGGTGAGGAGGGAGCTGCAGAGGGGTGAGGAGGGAGCTGCAGAGGGGTGAGGAGGGAGCTGCAGAGGGGTGAGGAGGGAGCTGCAGAGGGGTGAGGAGGGAGCTGCAGAGGGGTGAGGAGGGAGCTGCAGAGGGGTGAGGAGGGGGCACAGCCTGGGGCAGGGGCAGGTATGTGTATCAGGGCATTGCCATGGCACAAGCTGAAGAATTTGTCTCCAGTAAGCAGCAGCAAAACCAAGTGCCCACTGGCCTCTTCCTGAAGGCAGTTATTTCTCTGGAAAGCATTCAAGAACAGAATTTGAGCAGAGCTGGATCTTCTCTTCTGTTGTTGATCTAAATGTCAATATTTTACATGAAAAGCCCAGAAATATCCTATACTTTGTCCCTAGGAACAGACACAATTAAAAACAATTTAAAAGCAAAGAAGTAAACACACAGTTTAAAACCCAAGAAGGTTTTGTTTTGAATAAACAGATTGTGGCAAAGGTGGAATCAAGAGGGGGGCATGGAGTAGTTTTGTGTACTTGGTGCATATATGTTTGCAATACAGTAAGAAGCAAAAAAGCCCTCAACACAGGGCTGTGTCTTATTTCCCAGATGCCCTTTTATGTTCTTTGCCTGTTGAAAATAAATTGTTCTTTTGTAGTGTTTGTCTTTTCAGTCTGACTGTCAGCTATTATTTTTCTATTTCCTCTTTTTGTCACTTTGCATTATTTTTGGTGCTGTAATTCCCATTTGTTCCCACTCCTATCTTCCTGTCTCCCATTGTTCCATTTTTTAATCCCCAGTTTTACTCTTCTTCAGCTCTTTTTTGGCCAATTCTCAGTAGGGTTTGAGAGAATACCCAGGCGTGACTCCCTGCTATAGCAACCACACCTCCCCAGGAAAGCCACAACAATCTCTTCGGGAGGAGGAAAGTCTTTCACAAGCTGGCAGCAAAAGTAAATCCTTCTTCAAGGAACAAGAAGGATTAGCAGGGAGCAGTGGGCTGCAGACTTAACTCTACCCCTCATTTCTTTAGAGCACCAGTCACTCAGAACCCTGCTGTGATGTACAATTAAACAGAACCCCCCAAAATCCTGAATGACACAAGAGCAGGATTGTATAAAGGTTTAATTCCACTTTAATACCTTTCCAAGTTCAGAACTCAAAGATAGCAATTTAACCCAAGAATCCCCATCTGAGCATGAAAAGTTGCTGCTTGTCTTACAAACGTCTCAGCTATATTCTGCTCTAAATCATGCTCTCTTAGCCTGACCTTTAATGGATGAAATTTTTCTCCCCCAGTCATCTCACACAGTTTCTCTTTATTGTCGTCCTTTCACAAACTTTATTCTTCTGATAAAGACAGAAGAGTCTTACCAGAGCCACAGAGCTTTGCGTGGTCTGTGAAAAGGACCACTGAAAAAGGAAAAGGAACACTAAAATCCCCAACTCAAACCCCCAAATGAAGGCAACTACAGTTGTCTCCTGTAAAGTCTAGGAATGGTAATTTATTCTTGTAATGTGGCATACCTCTTATTAACATTATGCCAATTACTTACTATTAATATTAGTATGGAAAATAAATATCTCTTTTAATATAGGCTTTTCTGAAGACTCCAAACATCTGATTCATCTTTTTTAAGTTAATGAACAAAAGAGCCTAGTCATTCTGGTATGGATGATTACTATAGTTGCTCTATTAACTGAAGTTGTAAGATTAGACAGAGAACTACTAAAATCTCCTGGCTTCTGTAAGGCCAAATATGGCTGACAGAGTCCTAAGACAGCTATCAGCATCTGTGTTTGTATTCAGGCTTTAGTAAACTAGACACTTTAAACCCACACAAAGAGATTTATCAGTAAGCAGGGCCCTACAGCAAGCCCAGACCCTCCTCCTGCCTTGAACGTCTGTACAGATTTTAAGTTATTCCAGCAGTCAAACATATATCACACAGGACACATCCACATGTGTGAAAATGAAATCCCATTAGATGCCAACAACATTATTAGGCATGCAAAGAGGATTATTCCCTTAAGCTCATCAGACTGAAAGGTTTGTCTAAACATTTTATTAACTTTTTCAGATTTTTTTTAATTAAAGGAAAGTTGTAAGTAGGTCAAAGCTGGTTAACTTTTGGTATGTGTATGTATATATATTACACACAAACAGAAAAATAGAGATGCCTGTTAGAGACAGTGTACAAAGTCCCTTCATACCTTATCAGCACAGCATTCCTTTCTTTCAAAGAGAAAATTTGTATGGCTTGAAATTGTTCTATAAATCACAGAAATGTCACATGTTTTTGCTGAGGGTTCCATATATGTTTCCAAAAATGAAGTGCTTTGCTGAATATCTGGTTGAAAAGAAATCCTGCTCTGACTGTACTGTCCTTCCTACAAAGTTGACAAAGCACATTTTTTAAAAACACAGTATTTGCTGAAATGCATGGAAGTTTGCTCATCAGGAGCTCTGACGTTCTTAAAATCATCTGCTGAAGATAAAAAGGGAGAAGCAGCTGCGTCAGCTTTTGCGTCAAGTAAGTGAGATGCAGAACTCCTTAGGCAGAATCAGGAGCAGAACTGGGTCCTCACTGAGAGAGATGACTTTAAAAATGTTCAGCTACACTGGCAGTTCAGTCCTAAAGCTGTTTTCTACTCCTCCCTCGCAGAACTCCCAAATTTGACATTCCAGTGTTGTTCGCAGTATCTCAATTTGTTGTTGAAAGGGAAAAGATTCCTTTTCCGGCTCTCACACCAATAGACATCCCAAGGCTCAGAACAGCTGCCCTGGGAATGCTGTGAGGGCCGTAGGCGAGAGGCAGCAAACGACTGTCCACACTGGTCGTGACGGACACGTCAGATTGCTGCATACGGACACTGCTGACCCACACATTGCTCTTTCTCTCACTTCACTGACAACAGGCATTAAAATATTTAAGATTTGCTTCTAGCACTGCGCCGAGCAGGCAGGAAATGTAGAAGCTTGGGTGTACAAGTTAATGAAATATGGTTGGGTGAACATAAGCTCTTCATTTAGACAATAACAGTTACCGCCACAGTGTCTTTGTATCCGCTTTATGAAAGTCATAAACTCTCCAAAGAAAAGCGCGAGCTATTTCACCCTGACGGTCTTTGACTCCTTCTCGCTACCTGCTGGCGCAGTTAGAAAGTATCAACTGCCTTTGAACAGATTAGGACCAAGTTAAAGTGTGACAACATCTTAAGCTTTCTCCACATGTTGCCAATGATTCCAGCTAAAGATGTTACCCTCATCACTTCTGCCACAATGATAAGAATCTATAGCCCGCTCACTTGAGGAGATAAAAGCAGTTTAGCTGGAAGTATAAAGTACTCTGACTTGCTGAGTAGTTGGCCGTCCCAACCTAGCTGAATTTTTCCCTCTACAAAGCACGAAATCCTTATCATTGGGGACTTAAGCTGCTTTTTATTTTGAGACAAAAAGAATAGTGTTTATGGCATCCAACTCAAACCAGCTGTAAACAGTTGCTTTGATGAAGAAGCAGCTACAACTTCGGGATGCCCAAAGGCACAAACCTACCAAATGTCAATCATTAATGAAAGAATGTAAGGTGTATATAGGGTCAAAAGAAGGCCAAGGGACATTTATGACCTCAGGGATCTTGGACAGCTTGCTTTGCCTTTAGAACCAGAAAAATTGAAACTATTCTGCTGTATGACCTCAGCCCTGAGTTTATCCACAGGAGCAGCAGACCTGTAGTGTTTTATTGCCAACATGACTGTGGGAGCCCCATGGAGAACTTTGATTTGACAGGACCTGAATGGCTCCAGGATGCTGTACCTCATGGCACACCCAGGGCCCATGCAGAAGGCTCAGGCAGCAGGAGTCCTTCTGGTCTCTATAGACATTTGAATACCTGATGTGTAGATAATTTTTATTCTTCTTGTAACTTATTTCTTTCATCAAAAAATACTTTACTGGCTGCAACTATTTAAATTAGAGATGCTCCATCAACAACTTTGGTGTCACAGCCAGAATGACATGGACTCCTACAGAGTTAAGTGCCAGCTGCTCTGGGTAGCCCAGAAGGATGGGCTGGCACCCATTGCTGGCCCTCCAGCCACTCTTCCTCTTCTTCATTGACCCTCTGCCTGGTGAATGTTGGTGTCTGTCAGTTGTTATAGACTTCCTCCCACTCCCCATCCCTGGAACAGCACCAGAGCTTTCCTAGGATGAGTGGCAGCACAAAGGGTTCAGCACATAATGGCAGTGCTGGCTGGTGGGATGTGGGATTCCTATTCCTTCAAAAGACCAGACCAACTTTTCAGTGCGAATTCAAATGCTGAGTGTACTCAGCATCTGGGGGGGCAGGCAAGTCAGATCTCAGTCATGCCACATTAATTGGAGTATTTTATAGAAACACTTTATTCCTGTAGAAGGCTCTGGTGCCACTAGAGATGTGGCTCCTTCAGACACGGGCTCGGCAGCTCCTCCTCCTCCCACAGGTGAGAAGACACCCACCAGCAGTACCAGTTCCTCAGGCAGAAACAGGGCACATCTCTCTGCCCACATCCTCACAGACACCACAAACAGATAACCGGGTTCGGGGGATTCAGTTCAAAATTTCCTTCCCAGGCTTGCAGCCCTCTCCTAAGCTCCTGCCAATCTGGCATCCTCTCCCTGCCCTGTCTCCCAGCTGCCCACTCATACAGCCAAACAGGGAGCCAGACTGTCCCCACTGCTGCTCCCCCACCTCTTCACCCACCTCATCTTCAGTAAAATCCCTTCGCTTGCTGGTCCCTGCCTGGCTTCAACTCCAAATGTCCATGCAATGTAGAGGCTTCTTCCAGGTATCCCAACATGACTGGAATTACAAGTATTATTTTGGGCTCACATGGCAGGCAAAAGGCAGTGGAACATTTGTGGTGCTGCTAGATTATAAAACATTACACATATAATGCAAAAAAAAAAAATCTTTGCAATTTATGCTGTTAAGAAATTTTCCTGCATAAAACCTCATAAAATTTTTGTTAAAAGAGACAGTGGTTCATCTTTATTGTCACACTGATATCTTTATAAACTTACTCTAGTGATCTACAGGAAAAGCGAACCAGACAGCTCTGTATTTATGGGCATATTTTAAAAGCCTCTTATATTTAACAACTGCATTTAGCTGTGTTAACTGCAAGTTGCAGTAATAAAGGCTCTGCACACTTCGATGCTAAATTAAAAAAAGTTCTGCTGTTCAATAATACATAGATGCTGTTTTTTTCATTACTCTTTAATATCATTTCCATTTAGTTTATAAATAATTGTTGCTAGCTAATGAAACGAAATAAAACCTGCCTCCAACCCATTCCCTAGAGCAAACTAAACTCCTCTTTTTAAAGCTTCTTAATCACCGCCCAGTTCTTAGAAAATTAGCATAGTAATGGGCTTTAAATTGAGCCTCTTTGTTTTTTAATTAAGCTCCCAGCAGGTAAAAATAAAACAGATTATTGAAGAATATGCCAACACTAATAGCCTGCAACTCTTTTGACAATTAAAAAGATCCCATGTTAACCCTTTTGAGGAATCCTGCATGCTAATTAGTCACTCTGAGGCCCAAATCCATCAACATTCCATCCAGACACATTGTAAAGTTGAGTTGGTGGATCTGGTCTGTGTCCGTACCTTCCCCGTTCACTACAGAAGGTAAGGTACAAACCCTTGGTGGTGACCAGACTTTGTGAGTGGCTGCATGCCAGGGCATGATGGCATTGGACCAGCTGGAGCTGCCACCACCCTGTGCTGGCTGGTGCTCACTGAGCCCCTGAGACCAGGCAGGGCTGCAGCTCTGGGGCCTCCCACCTGCCCGGGAGATCACCCTGTGCACAAGCAGCTCCTCTCCCAACCCTGTAACTCTGGGAGTCCCTGTTTGATGATGCCTCCTTGGAACCTGTGCCACATTTTGTACAACAAAAGGAATGGCATGCCAGCAGAGTAGTCCCAGTCCCAGTCCCAGGCCTTGTTTGGAGTGTGCACAGCAGCACCAGTACCCCAAACATGACAGGCACATGATGACCCTGTTTTCCTTAGCAATCTGCTCTAGAGACAAAGGTAAATCTTGACCAGAACAAAGGGGTTAAGGAAGAGCAACACTGAAACCAAATTGTGGAGAGCAGTGATCCTCTGTGAAAATTTACTAGACACTGCTGGCAGCCTAGAAATAGGAATAGTGCTGAGCTTTCCTGACAGCTCTCTGTCAAATACTTGGAAAGCTCTGTCCGAGTCCCACACTTTATCTGAGCATCAGTGCAAAGTGGCTGCTCTGAGCATCAGTGCAAAGTCCTGGCTGCCCTCCACTTGCATCCAGCCAAGATGATGAATCCCCATCACTGGGAGTGCTGTGTCCATCCAGAAATGAAATCAGCAGCTTGAAAAGCCCATTCATTTCCATGGAAGCTGATCACTGCATCCTCCAGAAACTACCAACAAATGGGACCAAATGCTCTGGTGTACCCAGTAAGGCCCTGCCAGGTCCCAGCAACTGCAGGAACTACTGCCAGTTGCTGCTTTTTATTACACCTTAGAGTGTGAGAGTCATTGTGATTGAATTAGGGACCAACAAACAATGGAATCAGATTTAAGGGAAGACTCCAGCCATGAATATATGCTGTCTTCCTTCACTGAAGCATTTGAGAGTCTCTAGTATGTACTAACATTGTATTTTCAAAGATATATGACATTTCTTGTGTCTCTCAAGCGATACCAGACAATTTGGAGAAAGAAGGATGCATTTTGCTTTTAATGAATAGAAATTCATTAGACAAAGACTTCCATCTATGCTCTGTGCAGGGACAGGCCTTACTTGCTTCACTGAGCACCTCTGGACTACGCCGCATCACAACAATTGCCAGCAGAATAATTCAAGACAATGGAAATCCATCATAACTGAATTCACTTCCCCTGAGCTGTGCTGGAACAGAGCAGAGACTGCACATCAGAGCTGGAGAAGCTGGACTGCACGATGGTGATGATGACTTGGAGTTTCTCAGGTGGGATCCTTGGTCCCACAGGCCTCCCCCACCCCTGCTCCTGCTGGGCCTGATGTGTACAGAGATGCTAATTCCTCCTGGGACAATTTCAATTATGGGAACCTCTCCAGGAATGTATTTTCTTTAAAGCAAAAAGTCACAACAGAGAGAATAAGCTTATAGTATTTCCATCACAACTGGTTGAGAACAGCTGGGGAGGCAATATTGGGTACAAACACCTCTGTCCTTATTCTTGTGATTTGTCAGCTGTTGGTGGGGCTGCAGGCTGGCTGCAGAAGAGCAGCAACTTGTGAGTGACGTGTTTCCCAAATTCCCAAGAACTGACTTTGGAGAATGTGGAATTCCCTGCCACAAACAACTGAGCTCCCACAATTTCACACTGAAAACCTCCCAGCAAACAGAGGAGAACAATTCCCTGTGCCTACAAGATTCATACAACATATTTCAAGCTGGAAAGCATGCTTACATACATGGTACATTACATACCTCATGTCATGTCACATGAAACAAACTACTCTATGTAACTGTGCTGGCAAAACCCCTTTGGAAACATTCCCCCTGATGTGTCTCAAGAACCCGTAATGTTGCTTTTAAAAATGCATCTGCCTTTTCCAAGGGTTTTTACCAGGCACAGAGACATTCCTTACTACACAAGTAGCTCCTCCAGCACAAGTAGCTCCTCCAGAATCAGTCAAAATGGGAGAAACTATTTTTCCATGTCTAATCCTGACTGGTTTTCAGCTGTGGCTACAGATGGAGTTACAATGAACCCACCATCTTCTGCTCTGTGTGCACAGGCTTTTATCTCCATCAGCATCTGACCTTTTGCAAATGTGATCCGAGGCGACCTTTTACTATTATTGAAGCAGTAAATGCAGTTTTTCAAGTAATTCTCACTGGAGCATGTTCTACATCAGTAATTGGTATGCATCAGAAAGCCTAACTTCTCTGCTGTGTTGGGTTTATCATCATGGCCACGTCTATAGAGGTGTACAATTTTATATGAACCTGGCATTCATGTTGCCAGCAATACCTTTCAGTGGGCAGTGCAGCTGTCCAAACAGTGCCTAGTGTACCTGGGTGGCATAGAGGTACTTGTTTACTCTCTTCTAGAATACACAGAAGTAATTCTTCTGGATTTCATCACCATCCCTTGTTTTATGCTTTATATTCAATCTTTCAGGAAATCAGAGGAAGGTATTATTTCCTAACAAAAATATCTGTCATCTGATTGCAGCCAGCCTAGTCTTCCTCTGCACCCCAAATGTGGGCTTTGGTTTAATGTCTCATTGGCAGCAGCGTGTTTTATACTGGCACAGTGTGATATGATTTCTTTTGGATAAAGAGTATCCAACCACTGCTTGTTGAAAGCTCCAGTGACAAAACTGCTTTCACCCACCCCATGAGGACTATTACACTTCCAGGGATCTGGGGGCCTTTGAGAGCAGTTTCCAGGTGTGTCCCTGCCACAGCCACTGGCGCTCTGCATATAGGTAGCAGGGGAGAGAAATCCTGCACCTTCAGAAGCTCCAGCTCATGTTTTCTTACCAAGAAATAAATGTAACTTAACAGCAACAGGGAAAGGGACAGGGCAGGTACCAATTCTTTTGGTCAGGAAGGCACTCTCACAGCTGTACACTATGAAAACCTGTTTGCTAATGTCAATGACTAAATTTTACCATTGACTAAAATTATTAGCTTTATTTAAATCTGATGCTTTCACATGGGTAAACCATCACAATCAAAGTAATTGGTCACAAAACCACTTAGAACAAACCCAATCAGTCCCTCTTCCACACTCATTAAGTCACATACCTAAGTGAGATGACAGGTGGCTTGAACCACACTCTAATTTTTATTTCAAAATTCTGTCAGCACCAGGAAAAAGACTGTGCAGGTTTGGTAGTTAATAGTACTGCAGAAATCATCATTTTCCCAACACAAGGCTCTGGACAGATGTTGAAATATCCAGACTGTGTGCAACAGTCACCTCTAAGAGACTCCTGGACTGGTCAACAAAAGTTCATGTTTCTTTGTAAGTACAGGAAAAGCTTCCCCATGGCTATGCCCCATGCCAGGTACTCAGAGCCACCTGCAGCCCCTGGGTTTTCCTTGCTTGGTGGGAGCTGACTTTGGCCATCAGTTGCCAAATGTCAGAAACCACATGGGACAGAATACACAGCACTGAGCACCAAGCCCAGAAGTGTCATTTACTCCTGTGATTTCTTCTGCTCTCTGCACATTCCAGTCTCTGACACCTCACAGAATGTATTTGCCACAACTATCAAAGAATTCCAGTAGTGATCCCTTCGATAAGGGTGAACCCTGGCAAAGCTTCAGGCACTGATCACTTCAACTGAATCCAACTCTTAGAAAACCAAGTACCTCTAAAGCTGTCAGTTCTCATAGCATGACTTGCTTCTGTCACCCCTGGAAGCACACATGCCACATCCTCCAAGTCCATCCTCTTCCTGGCCCTCATCAGCCCTTGGAATTCCAGCAGTTTTTGTGATTTCCATTAAAAACACAAACTCTAGACAGTTTTATGCATAAGGCAGACTTCTACCTGGCAGTAACTCAGCAAACAATTCTGTAAATCTGAGGAAGATTATTAAATTAAATGTAGCAAAATATATCTTTTGTGCTCAAGACACTGTCTTCAAATTTTCATTCATGTATTTTAAGCAATATTTTCCAGTTTAGTTTTTGTCTATCTTAAATTATCTGCAAGTGAGAGAATCTTCAATGAATAGTTTATTAGACTTGGTATTATACAAATTAAAGAAGTTCAAACTTAAAGATAAATCAGCTCTCAGTCCCTAGAGGACTGCTCCCGTAATTTCCCACCTAGTAAACAACGGCCCTCAGCATTCTTCTGCTCTGGAGGAGCTCAGTGCAGTTCCTGACTTGACCCTGTAGGGACAGACAGGGTAGGTAGAGGTAGGTTGGGATTTTAGGAACGAGAATGGAGAGCAGATCCCCTCTGGCTGCTCATGGAATCATAACTCCTTTTAAAAACCTTCCAGTGTGACACACAGCAAAGAGACAGAAACACTATTTGTATGATTCCCACACTCTGAAGCAGTGATTTTGATTGGGGTCATAGCACTGTAGCTAGTTACTTCAGCAATTCAACCACTTATCTCACAAATAGTAGGGAAATCTATAATTAAAGGCCGATTGAAATGCTGAACTTCAAGTCTTCCCACTTGCCTGCTCCTCCCCTGCAATGCAAGAACACAAATTTGAGCAGCACCTAAGTGCAAGCACAGCCCCAAAGTAACCATCAGCCTCCTGACCCAAAAAGGTAAGGAAACAAAAAGGTATTTCTTAGGAAATTCTCGGAATTATAAATACTTAGAGCACATAGTTTATCTGCAACTACCAAAACTCCAGGCTGGATGAATCACCAAGCTCTTCTTTTTGTTAGCCCTCAGAATTAGAATTATGATATGCTTAATTTAAACCATATTTCTCCAGCCTCTAAGGGTTTATACAGAGCTGGAAAGCTTGTCATCTTGTATAAAATAATTTTATATCATTTTTCTATCAAAAATTCACAAGCACTAAGAAGGGAGCTGAAAAACTAAGTCACAAATGTGTTTGTCCAAACATGTACATTCTTCCTTTCACCCCTATTTTCCTGAGCCCAGGGCAGACTTTCTAACAGCACATTGCAGCTTAGCAAGATGCATTTGCTACAGGTATGTAACTTAAAACTGTTTGTAAGAAACATCCTAAACATGTCCCTTGCTGTAAATGTGACATCTTTACAGCATATGCTTAGTAAATGAAAGCCCTGGGAAAAGGAGGAAAGTCAGGATACCTCCCATATAACTGATTGTAAATTCTTGGGCACCAGGTTTATATTCTTAATAACCTACTAGTTAGACTTAGTGTGTCTGTTCCATCTAAGTCAATTTAAATGAGGTGTACCAGATACAGTACATAAAGTGTTTCATACTTGAGGAGATATGTTTAAGTATTGTTTCTTTAGGAAAATCTAATAGCTAGCTCCAGTTAATCACTGTCAGATGTTGTACATGCTGCAAGTGGTAACTTCCTTGACACAAACTGCTTTTAATCAGGAATCTCCAGCATATCTTGCATACATCTCAGACTGACTTTTGTGATACATTAAAAAGTTTTTATTGCATTTAGTTTTTGGTCATGTTACCCTGGTTTACTCTTTGCGTTACTGGGTGCCTAGGAAAACCCCTCTAAGATAACGTCTTTCCCTGGAAAAGATCATGAATTCCATGGGGTTTCATAAAAATTAAACCACAAGAACAACCCCTCCACCCTCCCCTCCCACCAGCACTCACCACACTTACTTGGAGTCAGGGTTAATACAACCAACTCTGCAAAAGCAGTGCCAAGCCCAGCCGTGGGACCAGGGCAGCATTCCTGCTCCCCTCCAGTCCCAACACTTGTTTGTAAACACACCTCGAATGAGAGCACGCGGATGGAGCGCTGATAATAAGAGCCTTCAAAGTATGTTCTTTAACTTCTCTGACTCTAAAAAGGCAATCAAAGACACCCCACAATGTGTGATTAAATATACGCAGGGGATAATCTCGCCTCCGAAAAGCTGGAGAAAAGGCGGTGTCGAGACTGGTTTGAAGTGGCCTTCATAATAGAAAAGGACGGTCCCTTTCTGTGTACATCATGATTTGCTTTGGGATTTCTGTTGTGCCCCGTAAGCCTACAGGATATTACAGCAGCTTTTGTGTCGCTGGTGACCCAGCTGTTCATTATTGAAAAATTCCACTGCTTGATGCTAAGGGCAGGAAGGCTGACCCCTCATCTTATGGACGTTACTATCTTTCAAAAGATACAGGATTAAAGGGCCAAGCAAAATCTGGAGGAAAGCTATGTCTGGTTTTCTGTGTTTTCATTGTCTTTTACTATATTGGCCCAGAGAGGGATGTTTGTACAGGATTTAATTAGCTGGAATCAGGCTGAGATTATTGTTGAGACTATTTACTCAGCAAATCTCCAGTCTGAGCTGGAGCTTGAGATGAGTCTGAATAAGAAAATCGAGGAGTGCTCTGTCTTACTGCTCATATTCTGTAGCAAGCAGCAAGACGTAGACATTAAGGGTCTGTTCATGTGAGGTGCTGAATGCCTTTCATTCCCTCTGGGATAAATAAAGCGTGGGGGAAACTATCATCATATCACATGATTGAGACTTAATCAGCTATAAATAGCAAGTGAGAAGATCACAGAGAGCCCAAAGGTTTAAGAAGAACTTTTCCTGCATTCTCTTGGGAAACGACAGCCCTAGTGCATGATTCAGCACAGGAAGCAATAAAAGTCACGTTGGCATCACTACTGCAGTTGTGGGGTTCCATTTTTCCATACAGATCAAATTTTTGTAATTAAGGACATTGAGAATAGATACTTTTTTACATATTTGGACATTAGACTTGACCCATCAGCTTCAGTGGCAAAGAAGACATTGCATCTGCTAGATATAAGTAAGGTAGCTAGAAGAGCTGTGAATATGGGGAAAGCAAGAAGTACTATTCTGTAGCAAGACATAATGTCTCTGGGAGCACAGCCCATTTGCTGCATCCCCTGGTTCGAAGAGGGAGGAGATTCGGACAGGAGATTCCCTGGGATTCACATTCTAAACTCCTCAGTAATTCCAGGCCCCGAGTTCTTTACATTTCAAGGGAAGGGTGGTCAATCTTACAAAAGGTTTGCAAAGGTCAATAAGTTGCTATTCATACTTTGTGCAGTAACAGAGGTCCTTCAGCCCCACATGCAAATGCAGCAATACTGACTGGGGTACATCTGGAGCTCTACAGGGTGTAGAAGTGGCTTCTCCACCCACTCTTCCAGCAGTGCTTCTCTGCAGTGCTCAGGTGGGAACCACAGCAATACAGAATTCCTGGGCTCCATTTCCTTGTAGGAGGACCTGTACCAAAATCACGAACACCTACTGGCAGACACAAGTAGTCACTGCTGAGTGATTAGGAGGCACTAAGATTGCTAGCAGAAGAAAAATGTGTGGGGTCTGTTCCACTTACACAGGCATAATACTCATCAAAAGCTACCCCCAATTTTAGGCTTGAAATCTTGATGATGACTCAGAGCCAGTTGTCAGGACCTCAATTTGAACACCAAACCAGCCCAACAGTATTACTGAAACAACATCCCATGGCTAGCTGAGAGTGCACAGAAACCAGACAATTCCTGCCAGGATGTTTCAGGTGAGGCGGCCGTTGCTTGGGTTGCGTGGTTACTATGGCACGGACCTGGTGCTGTCGGCCAGGGTCTCTACAGGCACACTGGGCTGCAGATGTTACCATTCACAAAGCTGCCCTCTGCAGAGGGGAAAATCCCTTCCCGCAGGCCAGAGGCCCCTTGTTGCCTGGCTGCACTGTTTCAGTTCAAATAATATTGTTTTAAACTTTCCAGACTGAAGAGTAAGAGATACAGAGAGAGCAAACACAGAACCACAGTGGATCCTCACCACACCAGACACCAGTGACCGCCTGCTCCAAAAGACAAAAGCAGGCTCTGACCCAGCCTCAGAGCAGGAAGCAGCAGGCATACTGAACATCTCCCCAGCCTTAGAAAATTAAAATCAAGCAAGGAAGTAGAAGAAATTTCAGTGCTGCTCTTAGGTCCTAGGTCTGACATTTTACCAGTTTTGAGCAAACTCTTAGCTTTGGCTCAAAGGGCTTTTTGTGAGCAAGCATGTTGTCAGCATTTTTCTCTTTAAGACATATAACCTAAAGCAAAAAAATAAAGCCAGACTGAAATTTAGGCTGCAGTTTTCTTTAGCCCCCCTGTCCCCTCCTTTGGTAAATTGCTGATGTTGCTGTATCAGTTAGTCTACAAGCTGCGGGCATGTGACTTCAAAAGCAGAGGTTTTCTCTTCCAGGAAAGTGGACAGGATGGACCTTTCCAGCCCCAGAGGTGTGGATCCTGCAGCTGAGCATGACAGAAAGACATCTTATCTGTAGCTGCTGTGTAGCACTGGGAACTTCCCCAGACACTTGCCAACTGTTCTCAACATGCCTGATGGATCACAGAGCCTAAGGAAATTATTGACATGTTTATATTACATGGTTATATTATCTACTTGCAGAAACCACACCCCCCTTATACACTCAGACTCTTCCTCCTAAAGAAAGGAAGAGAATTTGAATAGTCTGAATAACAGTAAGATGCGGCACACAATGAACACAAAAACCTCTTTCAAATATTTTGCTAGTGATCCTGTACAGAACAGCAAGTCTGCATTCCTCCCTGAAATGCACTGTGAGCTTTCATAAACAAGGATTTTTCTGAAAGTTCAGATTTTATGAAATTTAGTGTATGTAGGAAAAGCTGCCCAGCTCAGCTCCCAGACAGTGCTTGGGAGGCCTGATCCAGCTCTGCAGCCAGGGGGCTCAGTCTGCTGGAGGGAGATGGCGGGGCTGAGCTCTGCAAGGGCTGAACAGGGGTCACATCTTGTAACGCAGGAAAACTCCTCCTCTCCTCCAAGAGGAAAATTGCATCTATTCACTGAATTATTGAGAAATTATCCAGGAAGATCTCTTTGTTTTTTTAAGTAATGGGAAAAAAAACTTGATAACTTCAAACAAGGAAAGGGTCTGTGAGGACTGGCTCATTTGAAACAGCCCTGCCACAGAGGCTAGCATAGGTCCAAGCTGCAGTGAAACTCAAACCCTTCTGTTTCAAACCTCCAAAGCACAAAGGTAGGAACAGCACATCCTGCAAGCACATGCACAGCACGGGCACTGGCTGGACACAGCATCACTGGAAAATCACATGAGAGTTAGTTTGGAGCTGGAATACCTGAGGGATCTGGGGATTTGGTGTGCCTTGGCAGACACAGGTAGATCATGTACAACCAGCAGTACCTCAAGGGCAAACCATTTGAATCCTTTACCAGTGGTGCAAACAAAGATGTCACTGAGCATTCGTGGAGCACCACAGCTCCAACTCCAGCCACAGGCCAACAGGCATAAGACCTTCACAGCCCTTTGGACAGTCAAACCACTCCACAGCATGAGCAACTTCAGGACCCCTGGCAGCTTTGGGACCTCCTGCCTTGGCCAGCCAGGATCCTTGCACACGACAGCCCTGAGGACTGGGGTTGTGTGCGGTGGAGGGAAGAGTGTGGGAAGCTGAGGGGCAGGGAGTTCCTGCCCAGCACCAACCCCTGGTTCGGCACAGCACCCACCCAGTGGCAAGGATGCAGCAGCTCAGCTGCAGAGGGAATTCCATTCAGACTGCAAATTCAGAGCTGCAGCTGTGTGGTCATCCATAAGATGACCAGAAAAGCAGTTCATCGAACATTCATTTGTTGGGCTTCTCAGCCACACTCACTCCTTTGTTGAGACACAGGAACAGACAAATGTCAGCAGAAGGCACCCAGCTGCCAGTGCCATGCTCTGTCCACCACAGCCTGGGTGCCCCACTCAGCCATGAACCAGATCTGTGAAAGTCCTTCCCCTCCTTTTTTCCCCTCCTCTGTCTCCTCTTTCTCCTTCTCTTCACAAAGGGTGAATGGATGGTTAAAAATCCCTGATCTAATAGCTCTGTCCAGGATGCACCTTCAGAGAATGGACATCGAGCTGCTTGACAGCCCCGTTTCCCTATCGGTTCATCCTCCCATGGAGAGCAACCAAGGCCAACGCTTTTGGTGATTTATAAAGAAAACTGTTTTCAGACACAACATGAAAGACACAAGCTCTAGATTACCACCAAGATTATCATGCAAAAATGTATTTGAATTTCTGATCAGCAGGAGGCTTCAAAGGGCCCAGGCGCAGATTAGCAGGTGTTACGTGAAAAAAGAGAGAGAGCTTTTGTGCTACAAAGTTGCACGAGTAAAACAAATATGTCTTTCACTTTGAAGAGTTGGGGAGGAATTTGTGGCCATTGCCATGGAAACTCAACAGGCCTTACACTGCAAAGCCAGATTTTGGAGACAGAACTGCTCTTACGTCTGTATGCTGCTGAATGGAACGTATCTTTATCAGAAGGCTGGTGAGGAAAGTGAAATGACAATGGGACACCATTATGACAGCTTTGTTTGATTCAGCTGAATTTCCATAAGCTGGAAAAGGAAATGGCCCAGCAGGCACCTGCTTTCAACAATGGATCCCCTGAAATGACATTCATTTGGAGAAAGAATACATAGATTTCAGAGAACCTTGATTATCATAAAGATCTAGCTATATTTTTTTGGGCCAATATAGTCCCACCCAAAATTATCTAGGGCCAGCCTTTGGCTGTACATTTTAAAATTCTTTTTCCACTTTTTTCATTCTTCCCACCTCTGCATCACAACTGAATGGCATTCATGCTAAATAGTAGTGACCTCCAACCAAACCAAAGCATCCCAGAGAACACACTACTGCTGTTCTCAACACCCTTAGTGCCCTTGTGTGAACCGTTCCAAGCCCACCTCCTCAGACCCTCCAAATGGTGCTGTGGTCCATGGCTGATCATGGGAAGAGGGGGTTCTGCAGCCCCACAGGAGTATCCTCATGCACCGGGCCCCAAGGGTCACGAGCAGCTGACACATCCTCCAAAGAACAGGAGACAAGTTCTCCTCAGGATAGCAGGGAACAGGAGTAAAGGGCAGAGCAGAAAAGGCAGGAGACAATGGAAAAGCCCCTCCACAAAGGGCAGCAGGACCATAAGGCTCTGGAGCTGCTCCTGCCCACGTGTGTCTGCCTTTAGCTGCCCTGTGTACCTGGCCCTAGTTACAGGTATTGTTTTATAAACAGAACACATCCACAATTAACCAGTTAGTCCACCACTACGCCATCCCCATCAACACGGTTAAATCACACAATTAATTAACTGATGCCAAGATATTACCCTGAAAGGTCACGACATCTCCCCCGTACTGCACAGTGGGGCCCCGGCTTCCCTGGCAGTGTGGCAGTGGCAGTGATGGGGTCCTGCTCACAAACCACGGTTGTGCGGGTACAGACTCAAACCCCAAAGCCACCAGCCAGGGGCACGGGGCCTGCATTGCCAGAGGGCACACAGCTGAGCCCTTACAGCCACAGGAGATCCCTTCGTGCCTTCTGGAAGATGAGGAGGCAGTGAAGGCAGAGGCTTCCCCCAGGGCACAGCACTCTGCCTGCTTCCAGAGGCAGAGCATCCCATCTCCAGGCACCTCTCCGAAGGTATTCAAAATGCTGTGAGATCCTCCCAGAGAACATTTGACCTCACAGGTTCCTTATGGACTTTCCAGTTTTAGGGGGTTTGGAGGTGGGCCCAGGGCAATAATTCTTAGCTTTGCTCCACTTACACCTGGCCTTCTTAGAAAACCCTAAAGGGATCCTGGCACAGTGTCAGACGTGGAACCAGCTCAGAGAGCCCTGCTCATACTGGGCAATGCTGCTTTCCTCACTCTCAGACAGGAGTGTCTGAAGATACTTCTTGGATACACTGGGTTTTGGTTAGTCTGTTCCTGTTGAAAATCTGAATTGCTATTTAAAAAAAAATCCACTGGCGCCTGACTGAGCTTTTATACAACACCTCAAAAGGCCCTGCTGCATTAAATTAGAACACGTTCTGTGAGAAGCAAAGCAGCAGCACTGTCCAGACTTTAGCTATCAACTACCTGTGAAAAAAAACGAGTGTAACAATAGTCACTGGGAGCGCTTGAAACCCAGTGTACTTGCTAGAACATGTATTCCCTGTCTCAGATCTCATTTTTAACTTCCACAACTCCTTGCATAAGAATACTGACTTCCACTCCAACCTGCCCCACCTTTCCTGGCTTCATTCACATTTGCAAGAATGCATTTTGCCTGGAGAAATCTGGCAGAAAACGAAAGTCCTGTCCTTCTCTCCTTGCTGGCTACTTATGAAAAGACTTACAGTATTAAAAGCTAAAGAACTGGTTCCACAGAATTCCACAGAGATAAACACACAATTTGATGCAGATACTGACTGCATTTCAGTACCATTTGCATTTTGCTAAGAGGGAGCAAAGACTTTTGGTTTTCATCACTAACTAGTCACATGCCCAGATACATGAAGTACAAGGTAAATAACACTTGCATGTGAAAAAAGAATAATCATCCTTGAAGCATACTTCATACGAGCCAAGCACTTTTAAACTAATTAGTTACACCCATGTATTTTTTGAAAGCTAAGAAGGGATCTTCCTCCACACCATGGGTTTCTGAAAAACTATTCCTTCAAGTGTAGGCATACAAGAAATATGCAGACATGTAATTTAGCTAAATGTTATAAAAATGCAGTCCTTACACTTAAAAATATTTAAGTTAATTCCAAGATATATATGACACAATAAATACAATCAAACCTAAACAAATTAATGTAATTTCAATATATGATTCGAAAGTGCCGAAAGATTATTCTGAATAAAGGAAGAAAGTTTATGATAGAGATCTAGAAGTTGTGGGAATAACTTACAGTCAAATGCCAAAGTTTTACGCTGTCAGTTATGTAAAACAGCATCAGACAAGGCAGCTGAATTTGTAACTCACAAAACCCTGACAAGTGTGGTCAACCTCCTGAAAGCAATAATTTATTATCAGAAATGTCACGCCTACACAATAGCCTTATTGTTGATTCATTAGGTAATTTCCCTTGAAGACCAGCTGTTTCTAGTGTGGTGGGATGAATAATGAGGAAGATATTTAATGTTCAGGGTACAAATGACAGACATAAGGAGGTTCTGACACCACCAGTGTCCCACTGCCTACGGCACCAGCTCTGTTGCAGAGGGTAAAGGTCTTACACCTCCCACTCGCACAGAAACCTCCCAGGTGTCAGATATGTTCAGGGGGCAGGTTGCTGTGCAATACCTTCAATAGAATCAGGAGACACATGTGATATGGCCAAGCAGGCCTTGGGCTTATTGTCACCTTCTATTTCCATTGACATGCCCCAGGGGTAGATACTTTCTCCTCCCAGCAGACTCAATTTATTCCCAGGTGCTCCGGTGAATGTCTCACCATCAGTGCAGCTTGCAAAAGACAGTCCCCATGGCTGTGCTCCAGGCAACCTTTTATCCTATTTTCCAGAAGTGACTCTTTTTTAACCTTAAGCCAAATACTATCTAGATAATAATTATTAAACTGTAATTTACTACAGCTAGTAGTACTATCTGCTAGTTGTTTGGTTTATTTTTTTTTAATTTTACACAAATACATTATTCCTCCCTCAAATGATCCCTCTGAGGGCTACATCTCCATCATGTTAAGTAACACTGCAATTAAAGTGAGTTAAATTCACCAATAAGCAGACAAGCACCATGTGCTGTATGGCCAGTGTTCATTATGCTCAGTACATTAATGCCAAGAGTTTGTCACTGCTTCTCCTGCTACAGCCACTGAAACTTCAAGAATCAGGAAAAAAAGAAAAAAAAAGAAAATAAAAAAGGAAAACTTGTCTAAATGCTGGGATTGATCAGTCCTTTGACGAGATTCTGGAATACCAAAATCGGTTGGAACCACTTCCTTGCCTTTCCGAATGTGTTTGTTTGGAAAGCCCAGGGCATGCTAAGCAGGACCCCAGTGCTGTGCAGAGCAGCTCTGAGGGGACCCACTGTGGCTTTGGTTGTGACCCCAGAGTCTGCAGCGGGATGGAGCCTGGACACTGACACGGTGGCAGCCACCTCCACAGCTCACCCAGCAAGGAATCTGACAAGGTGCTGATACAGGGCCCGAAATTTTCAAGGGAATTTCAATAAAAATGAAAATAACATCTCTCTATCTTGCCTAGTGATGGCTTAACCTTTGAGATAATGGAAGGACAATTCAAATTCTGAAGGCCTGCCACTTGCAAGTGTCCCTATTCCTGTTACATTTTCCTTTAAGGTGCAATTATCTCAACACTTTCAGTTAGACATGGCTTTAGGAAAGCCAATAGAAACATCAGGCAGTAAATACTCCTCCACCATTTCTTTTTGAGGCCAGATACACCAACATGGCACACCAAACACGATTGTTCTTCAGTGACAGCACTGTATAAAGTAAATAATTTAGTATCTTCCCCTCAAATCCTACTTGTGCTGCAGCTGAGATAAAAATCGAGTTATTGTCCTTCTCTACCTATGGGGGGGGAGTGTAATAAAACCCTTGATTTACAGTTAATCAGATCTCCTTACTTTGTGATTTCTGTCTGTATTTTAGCACTGCACCACTGCCAAAGTAATTCCATATTCTCTGACACCAGAGGAGGTGTTCTCTGTCACCACAACCACACTGAGGTAATTCTGTTGCTTTTAAAACTGTTCCCCTAAACACTTTAATTGAATACAAATCAGAGTGTTGTTACTATTGCAAGAAAAGATTTGTGAAGACCTTTTTCCCATCACAGAGGGGAACACTAGTCCTTAGTTCAAGCTCCCCACTCTCGAGCTCTGTGTCTCACTCCACAGAAAAGTGCCCATTGCTTTGGCTGTTCTGGCCTCCCTTGGCAAGCTTGAAAGCTGCTTCCATATTTGAAACCTCCAAATTTTAAGAGTGGTTTCCAAGATCCCTAAAACATTGGCATAAGTTATGGCCTGATGCTCTTTCATAACACAGTTTAAAATTTGAAGTCACTATTTGTGTGAATACAAACAGAGATGAGAGAACTGTTTGGGATTTATGTTAGAACCTTGCCCTTGTATTCCTTTCAGTCTGCCTCTTAGAAAAAAAAGGCTATAGATCCTTGTTACCCTAAGTTACAGAGGAAAATCACGGGTACTGGTGAGGGGGTGGCACTGCAGCTCCAAGTGCACTCCCAGGTCTCACACACTCCACATGCTCCCCCAGAGAGGATGGAAACATGGTCCTCCAGAAACATCCTGCAGCCAGTGCTGCAGCCACTGGCCACTCCCATCAGCAAAATATCACTGCAATTAGGATTTAATCATGTGGTTCTTTCTATCAGAGAAAGACAGTTGTGATCAGCAAAAATCCAACGAGAGGAACGTGCTTGTCCTTCCGAGAAGCCTCCCATGGCAGAAGCATCCCTTCTGTCTTGGTGCAAGGCTCCTTTCCATGAACGACAGAGCACGCGGCACTGGGATCTACGTATGTTAGGAACCACCAGGAGTTGAAGAACCTCTTTCTGGTCACTTGGCTCAGCAGTCCTACAGAGACACACCCATGCCACTGTCTGCTGTGAGACCTCTCCATGTCTGAAGGAGGGTGTTGGACTCGCTTTCCTATTTTTTTACCTATTTGACTTTCAAGTCCAAATGGAGATGTTGTGATAAGCTCATAAGGAAATTAATGAACTGTGCCCCGTGACAAGAGTTCTGCCAGAAGAGGTTTCACAATTAACAAAACCTTGTCCACAGCTCAGTTTTAGAATCCGATTATTGCTGTACATTTATCTTAAGCAAAGTGGCTGACAAGTAACTGCAAAATAATGTGATAAAAACCATTTATAATGCCAGCTTATTCCAGGTCTTCCTCCCTAACTATTTATGACAAGGTAATAATGCTGGTTATGCATTTGTCTGACTTTAAATTGGTTACTTAGAGCCATGATGGATGAGGGGAAGGATCGCCTTATTCGGAAAAGCAGTCCTGATTTCTGATCTCATTCTTGCAGGTAATGAATTATATCTAATTAGTAGGTTGCAAATCTAATCAAGAGGTTGAGATGTTGACCCAGAGCAACAAAAGAGGGTGAGAAGTCCTCCTTTTATGTTTTTGCTTATCTTAAATAAAGAATACTTCATAAATACAGTCTTCAGGAGAGCACTGACTATGCTGGCTAAAGATGGAATCAATTTTAAAAGTCATTGTTTCGGTTAACAGTTTAATGAAACTCATCTCCACAGATGTATTTTTTCCACTGGGAATGTAAACTCTTTATTCTCCATTATGGTCTACTTATTTCATTATTTAGGAAAAATAAGAGAAATTGCTGTTGTAAGCAAATCAGCCTCCAAGTTAAAGAATTTACTTTTGATTCTATGAAGAAAATTCTGTGAGTTAAGAAAAAATTCCATCAGAATTCTTGATAAATAAACAATTATTTAAAAAATAGTGAAGAATCTGAAATGGAAAATATAGCACAAAGTGTGGATAGATTGAAAAAATGTTTTCCAGTTTTACATCATAATAGCTGCAAAGCAAAGAGGCGTCCATTTCTAATCACATTTTGCTCTTATAAGCTCAATCTTCCCCACCAGAGCCAGCAAACTGAATACAGGAGTACAAAATCTATCCCACAATCCCAACAAGCAGCAAGTCATGTTTGTTACCCCTTGGCTTTCACACCTGACCCAAACCCACTATGTTACACCTAAACAGGTTCAAAGGTACCTTTGCAATGTTAATACCTGTACAATAACCTTCTGTCATCTGTCCAGCCCTGCCTGCACCAGGGATGGGCTTGAAAGAGGATCCTTGGCTACTGCACTGAGCCCTGAAATGCAGAAGGACCTTTCACAGCTTCTCTCTGACTTTCCCTTTATCATTATTTTTAATTCTCTGTTAAGATCTTTCATGAAGTGTCAGTTAACAAAATAAAATGAGCATTTAAAAAACAAATATCTTCTGAATTACTAATCAGGACCCATGCCATATTGGCTTGTGTTCATAAAAAAGATGATATATCATACATGTTCTTGAGATGCTGTAGCTAAAGCTAAAATAAATGTCTGTTTTAAATGAAGTCCTAAATATTCCCTAAATACTAATCCAGTCTTTCTCCCTAAAATTTCCACATGTCCTAAGTATAGAAATGTAGCTTAGTTTAAAATGAACAAAATCCCCATCCCTTACTTCTAACTTGTGGATTTCTCCCATCCACAGCAAGCTCCAGCTGAACATGATGACAGAACTGAGAGCCTTCTCGACAGGCAGCCAGCCCTGGCCCAGCCACATGCAGGCAAGGGCGCCTTTGGCCATGAAGTTGCTAGGGGAAGGCTAACAAAGCCAGGGTGAAAAGTAATGTCCAGAAAATACAGTGGTGTCAGGAAATGTCCTGAGCACTCAGCTGAGCCTGATCTTTAACTGGAGCTGCTGCACCAGCAGCCATGGGTCAGACAAGTTGCCTGCTCTGGTGGAAGGTGCTTCCCCATGCACTAAGCCATGGGCAGAGTAGCCCACCCTGCCTGGGCTGGTGCAGCCTCTGCCTGGCTTGGTACATGCCTGGGCCAGCTCCTCCCATGGGGCAGGGAGCAGGAGCTTCAGGTGCTTCATCTTCCACATCCTGGGCATGGCTTGGCTTCATTTGGACAAGAGCCTTTTGCTGTGTAGATAAAGTCATTCCCCAGAGAAGGATACTGAGTGCAGCAGCCTGACTTTCCCCCAAGTCTGAAGCAAGGTGAGAGATAAAAGGCCAAATGCAAACTGCAGCTCCACACACACTGGGCTGTGCTGTACCTGCAGCAAGTGGTTTGGAGTAACCAGCTGTCAGGTCTCACTGCTTGGAGGATCAGAGGATGCTCAACTAGGAAGCTGAGAAAAAGCACTTTGGATTCATTACAGCATAACTTCTGCACAGCAAAACAGAGACATACCCGGAAGCCTAAAGGCATACAGGGGTGATCTAAATCCCTGTGTTTGTGTGGTCACACTGTGAGCATGCAGAAGCTCAGGGGACACAAACTTTCTCCATGACCCAGGCAGGCTGAGTGCACCGCTCTCAGAATGGCTGACCAACCTTCATTTTCCCAAGAGCAAGAAGAATTTTATGTGATCTATTACAAGTGAAGTAATCATCAGTCTTCGGGTATTGTTACCTGCCACAGTTACTATGTAACTCTCATTTCTTGTTCTGATCAGAATTTGAGAATCTCTTCAGTGCTTGGCACGCAGTATTCAGATCACTGTCCTTTCCGAGGATGTTCTGCCAAGCCATGAACCAGCTTTGTGTAGTCAAACATGAGACACTTACAAAGCCCTAATGATTGCAAGGGAGTATTGAACAGAATGAGCTGGAGCCATCCAGTGTCCTGCTTAGGCTTAAAATTGCTAAAGCAGTAGTTACTGAAAGGAACAGGACTTTTCTGTTTTGTTACTAGAGCACCCATGCTCCCAGGTATTAAGTCTGCAGGGCTCACCTTGTTCCAGGGCACAGCAAGTGTGTACTGTGAAACAGCTGTTTGGGAAGAGGAGCATTTGCTTGCCAAGCAGACCAGTAAAATGACAGATTCATAGTACTCTGTCTTTCATCCAACAAGGTTAAGTGACCGGTTCCAACTATGCTTGTTTCTCAGGCAATACCAGTTTTAAAAGCAAATTTTTAAAGCCAGACAACTCTATTTTGTGTATTTATCTATTTATTTATGCATTTCCAAACATCACCACAATATTTACTCTGTTATTAAACTCAGTGTGCCAGACACTAATGACCTGTAATTATCTTTGAAACTGGATTCAATGTTGCAAAGTTACATAGTGCAGACAAGTGTTCTAATGATGTCACAGTTTCATCATAATAAACTGTTCTGCTGCTGCAATTTATTTAGAAAACACACCTGCCATGCAGACATATGAAAACAGGCCAACAATGAGCCTGACTTAAAAACTAAATCAAAGCCCAAACATCACAAATCTGTCTGTCAATCCACTTCAATGCCCAAGAAATCCCAGTTACCCATGCTCATATTCTGCTGCTTGTACTCACCCGCACAGGCCTATGTGAACACATTGCTACTTTTTCTTATTTAGCCAAACAGTTCACAAGGTAATTCCCTAAAATTATCATAAAATCAAATATTTGTGAGTGGTATTTCCTTTGTTCCCCTCGAGCCCGGCCAAAGCAGCACGTTCTGTCATTCCTCCTTGAGAACAAATGGCTGAGAGCAACCGCCGCCAATTCCCCATTAGAGCCCTCGTGCTCGCTCATTCTGTCTGCAGAGAGACCAGAACCCCCCCAGCACCACAACACGCCTTCATTAATTCAGTTACCCGGGGAATTTCACACCTTTGCCAGGCCCTTTACGGTTCTCATTTCAGTGCAACCTAATCTCCAAAGGATGCTGAA
The DNA here is from genome assembly GCF_047495875.1 of Pithys albifrons albifrons. NCBI lineage: Eukaryota > Metazoa > Chordata > Aves > Passeriformes > Thamnophilidae > Pithys > Pithys albifrons. The sequence goes on along the minus strand of NC_092477.1, from coordinate 13,330,372 downwards.
AGCTGTGAAGAAGGGCAGCTCAAGCTGAAGGCAGCAATTAAATGATAATTAGGGCTTTACTTCATCTTGTGATTGATAGAGGTTTACTGGACCCAAACTGCATCTTGTCATCTGCTAATAGGCCAGGCAAGATATTCCACTAAATCTGAAGGATTCTGTCTTATCTCAAGAGAGATAATCTACTCAACAAGTAATCCTGTGCCTGTGGTAAAGTGCCACTGTGTATTTACCAGGCCAGTATTCTTCATGCTTCAGCTCTGAATGAGCCCTAGGACTTCCTAAGGAGTAAGGAAGGCCAGACTTTGCTTTCTCATTTTCAGGCTTTTGGTGCCCAGTTTTCAGGTCTCCCAGTTCAGCTGCTTTGTCTCCCTTAAGCACAGCTCTCCCCAGCACAGACCCTGAGAGGAGCCACCACCTTGGCAGGTCAGGAGAACTGCCCTGCAGCCCAGCCTGAGCCAGGGTGCCCATGGGCAGGGGCTGCAGCTCTCATGTTCCTCCCTGTCTTTTGGGCCTTTGTCAGCCCAATTACTTATTATAAACAATTCAGTTTATCTTTATCAGAATCATTATCTAAATTGGCTACATGACACATGCTGTTCTCCTAACTGCACTCCTGGGAAAGTCTGCTATAAAATCTGTGATTTTGTACTTTGTAATTATCCCTCTATGGGCTATAAAGCATTACACTGGTGTTTAAAATAGGTATAGCTAGCATTTTCCACTGCTCAAAGTGGAACATTTATTCTATCTCAGAAAATAAAATGCAGCAAAATATTTGGTGCAATCAAGCAGAAGTTTGCTGCAGCAAAGTCCTGGCTGCTGAGCTGACTGCACACACAAAGGAGTTTCTCATTATGTGCTCCATTTTTATTATGGCATTTCTTTTTCTCTGGGCAAGGCAAAGATGACATAAGTTAGTGTCAAGTGAAGCATGGCCTTAGCTGGCATTTTAGTCTGGAAACGATGAGGTGTCAACAATAATAGCTAACAGGATCATACTCCCAGTGCCATTAATTTTCTCTTTTCAGAATCCTCCACATTTCCTGTTGTAAAAATGCTGGCCAACGCTTCCCTGTTGCTGACTTTTGTTTTCCTTACTGTTTTGAGAAATTCCTCCTTCCTCAGGATTTCTAAATCTATTTCACACAGTGCCAAGCCAGCAGCTCTCCCCGTGATTAAAACAAAACACTTCAGTTCTAAAGAGCAAAGACCTAACCTCCCATCTCGCACAACATGAGGTGTCCCTGGCCTCCCTTTTCAGATGATTCTGCTTGCTTGATGTACTTTCAGAAGTTCAGTAACTAGCAGCAGAGGGGTCATGTTTGCCCTTAAGTTGCTGCTTTTCATGCTTGACATGTTTTTCTACTGTCCAGTCCCTTAGCTGCAGCAGGGTCAAGAGGATGGAGGGAAGGGTGGGGGTTACAGAAAGGGTATTGTATTACACAAACCCCAAAAGGTTTCGGTTACAGAATGTATATTGTCCATGTCTATTGGGCTTGTGGAGAAGTATCAAGTTCACCACATTCTCATTTGGGGACTTTGATCCTCTCAGTTAAAAAGAAGCTGCTGAGAATTACTCTGCAGAGCAAAGAAATGAATCAGTTGTACTCTCTCACCCAGCATCGAGGAATGCCAATATTTCTGTTAGCCAGCCCAATCCTAGAGAGATTTACCCAGCTGCGGAGAGGCTGGAAGGAGCTTAAGTCTATCAACACAACCACAGGCTCCCCCTCCTTTCAGAAGGGCTCAAGCACCTTTTATATTGTCTGACTTTCAATGACATGGAGCCCTTTAAAAATCTCTGGTAATGCATGTAATGCCACGCTGGGTTGGAGTATTTTTATGCTTCTCCTGCAGCTAAAGCAACCACAGGGACAGCAGCCATGTACCTTATCTCATCTCCTCACCTGTGTTTCTCTAGGTTACCCATGATCACCCAGATATTCCTGCTTAGGTAATTTATTAGACAGGTAAAAATATATCTAGAATCACCACAACAGTTGTTTCTGCCACTCTAACTTTTCTGTCCCCCTGAGAAAGGCTGACATGTCTTATAAACTTTTATTCCCCCAAAAAGTAAGAAATTCTGTAACTGGTTTTCCTTATAAGAGTTCCTGTATTTATGCATATACTGACAATATCTTTTTTTAAAAAATTTTCCTTGCATTTACATCAGTAATTTTGTTAATGTAAATTTTACAGTCTGTAATGTGCACTGCTAAATCAGGGAGACCTTATTCATATTTGGGGGATTTGTCTGCATTTATTGAAATAAGAGACTCAGAGTCATCAGGTGTTTCAAGGTCCATGTCTGAGCTTTATCCTGAGGGCAGAACCTACCCATGACCTGGACAGGGCTTCAGAAACTGCCATAATACAGAGAAATAGGAGTGTTAGGAACTGGCTTTCCTTTTGCTGTGGAACAGTGACGGTCCTGCAGTCTGTCTCCTCTGGGCTCCCCCTGACCAGGATATGGGCCTGAGCTTTGCTGGGGACCTGCAGGCCCCAGTGCAGTGCTCAGAGGGACTGTAAGAGAAGCCTTTCAGCATTCCAGGATCCTGGGGAGCAGCCCCATGGACACCCACGCAGCATCTCTGAGCCCAGCTGTTCTGTGGGGAGTGAGGCTGCTCTGAATGGGGTCAGAAGGGACCCAGAAAAGCATTATAAGGTGTTAGCTGATTTTTCAAGGAGCTCTGTTTTGTTGCATTAGCAATTTTCTACAGCATTAAGCAGTTTCATGGTACATTGTACTGCATTGTCTGATGGGATACAGACTATTTTCAGCCCAGAAAGTTGAGCGATTTGAGACTTCAAACATTGTGTTAGGCAGGGAGACTGAGAACAGAACAGCAGCCATCCACCATAAGCCTTTCAGTTCACCAGACCTGGTCTCCCTTCCCAGGTCTGCAGTCGCATCAGAGCCCTGCTTCAATCTTTTGGTGAGCTGCAACACCACTGTTTGGGAGAGTCCACATCTTCATTAATCATCACCTGGGCCTGTTTAACCTGTTCTCTCCCCTTGCTCTAGCCCTCCATCATTTCCCTTCTTTCTCCCTTCTCACATTTTCTCTTCTTTTTCTCAGGGAAATTATTCAGACATACTAAAAATAAATAGAATATCTTAGATAACTGTAGGATCAAGAGCTCTGCTTTTATATGATAAATGCAATATATGTATTTCAAACTTTATTTTCAGTAAAATTTAGATTTCCACTTGCCCCTTCCAGTTACACAAGAACAGCCAGTTATTGGCACGTTCACAGTGCGACCAACTGTACAAGAGGTGTCTTCAGATGTACTTTCAGAAAAAAACTTGGGACTCAGGGAAAATGAAAATGTTACAGAAGGGCTAGATGACGTATCACCTGTATGCCATAAGGTGCACTCCTGACTTTCAAGAAACAAACTGGACTACATCGCTCTTGGCATTTTAAAAACAGCACTCAAGAGCAGCATGAGACATGATACAACTTTCACAACATACCCAGGCTCCCCTACACAGAGCATCAGGAACAGCCACACCAATGAACAAGGAGTGCCCTGCACGGGGCTGAGCCACTTCACATAGGACATGAAGGAGAACCCAGAAACACCTGCAGGCTTGAAGAGACATGACACATTCTGCCTGGCTTTAGAAGTCTTTAAGATCTTGTCTTTCAGAATCATATAAAGTTTCTAAAACTGACAACAGCGATAACTTTTATTGCTGTTTGATTTCCAGTATACAAATCAGGTTGAAAGTTCTGTCTCACTCAAAATTTCACAAATGTCATTAGAAATTATGGTTATATAATTGTCATTGGAATATTTCATATGTTGAGTTGGAAGCGACCCATCAGGATCAGAGTCCAACTCGTGGCCCTGCTCAAGAATCACACCATGTGCCTGAGAGCATTGTCCAAACACCTCTTGATCTCAGACAGGCTTGGGGATGTGACCACTGCCCTGGGGAGCTTGTTCCAGTGCTCAACCACGCTCTGGGTGAAACCCCTTTAGCCAATACCCAACCTAAACATCCCCTGACTCAGCTCCAGCTGTTTCCTGAGGTCCTGCCCCTGGTCACAGAGAGCAGAGGTTGGGGCTGCCCCTCCACTGCCCCTTGTAAGAATGCTGAAGACTACAATGAGGTCTGCTCTCAATTTCCCCTTCTGCAGGCCGAACAAACCAAGTGACCTCAGCTGCTCCTCATAAGCCTTCCCCTACAAACCCTTCACCATCCTTGTGACCTCCTTTGGACACTCTCTAATGGCTTAGTATCTTTTTTATATTGCAGTACCAAAACCTGCCCCCAGCGCTCCAGGTGAGGCCACACCAGTGCAGAGCAGAGTGGGACAGTCCCCTTTCTTGACTGGCTGATGACATTTTGCCTGATGGCCACCCAGGACACAGCTGGCCCTCCTGGCTGCCAGGGCACTGGTGACTCACGTCCAACTTGCCAACAACCGGGGCCCTTGGGGCCCTTCCCGCAGCCGCTCTCCAGTCTCTTGTTCCCCAGTCTGTACACACAACCAGGGTTGCCCCATCCCAGATGCAGAATCTGGCACTTGCCTGTGTTAAACTTCACTTGGTTGGTGACTGTCCATCTCTCTCATTTGTCAAGGTCTCTCTGCAGGGCCTCTCTGCCCTCCAGGGGGTCGTCAGCTCCTCCCAATTTAGTGTCATGGTCAAACTTACCTAGTATTTGTTCAAGCCCCCCAGCGAAGTCATTTATGAAGATGTTGAAGAGCATAATGCCTAAGATGGAGCCCTGTGGAACCCCACTAGTGACTGATGCCAGTCTGATGTCACCCCAGTCACTGTCACTCTTTTTGCCCGACCCATGAACCTCTTGCTCACCCACTGCGTAACATTCAGCTGCGTGCTGGACAATTTGTCCAGAGGGATCCTGAGAGAGACAGTATCAAAAGGTTTACTGAAATTTGAAAAGATTACATCTACTGGCTTCCTTTGATCACCTAGGTGGGTTACCTTGCCATAGAAGGAAATCAGGTTTGATAAGCAGGACTTCCACCTCATGAAGCTGTGCTGGCTGTGACCAATGACTGCACTATCCTCCAGGTGTTTCTCAATACCTCCCAGAATAATCTTTTCCACGATTTTACCAGTAAATGCTACTACATTTCTTGTCACCTTCTAGAAAATAACTTGACTAAATGGAACTCGTGAAACTCAAACATCCCTTGCAGAGCAGCAGAAGGCTGCCATTTTTTTTAATCTACACAAATTGTCGTTTAAAAGGACATTTTAACAGGCAGTCCTCCCTTCTCTGCCAGATAATTTCTGAATAAAAAACACATTAAAAAGCATATAGAAGTACACATATGAAGGAAGAGCTGTTAGCTGGAAATGGCCACAGATGAAAATCCCTGGAAATGTCATCGTGCACTGTTTGTAGATACAGCTGTACCCATATCACTAAATTACAAATGATAATGAGGTGTAAAGATTTTATCAGATACCTGGCCGGGTTGAAAGGCCTTTGTGTGTTGGCTGGTGTAGTCTCATATTAGGTGGTAGGAATTTTGTTTTCTTTTCTAAGTGGAACATCAGATTACACAGGTCTTATTTCACTGCTGATTGCAGTCATCCATTTAACATCTTGACAGATCTTCAAGAACGGAGCAAAGCTGGTGATGCTGCCGAGTGAGGTGCACATCCATCCATCATCTGCTAGCAGATCACTTCGAGGGCCAAGCCTCATGTCAGCCTGCCATACACCACAACTTGATGGCTTTTTTTTTTTGTTTTAATTCCTGCTAACTAGATTTCTCGGCAGTTTTGTGACAGCCTGTTAGCTGTCATTCCTACAAACGAAAACAGCAACTGAAACATCCTAGACCAGAGCTTGACTCATACAGTTGGGTTTTGATACATTTTCTGGAGGTAACACGGTTGTGTGATGGTCTAGCCTATTTCCAGTGAGCACTGCCACTGCAGTCTGTGTACCACCAGGAGTCTCCAAGTGCTTTGTTTATTTTTTCACAGCTGCAGGACTACCATTGCTCATCACACCATCTCCTGTGCTCCTGTCCCGGCCCACTGTGGCCCCTCCTGAGGAAGAAGATGGGATCCCAATTGAGGCCATGACTCTGCTGTCTGAAGGGGCAGCAGAGCAGTCGAGGGCAGGACGGTGCTTCCAGCAGCCCCAGTCCCCAGCACACCACTGAGGTCATGGCATGGCTCTTGCCTGTGCTTTGGCAAGGGTGCCTGAAGAACAGTTGCTGCCTGTGATCCTATCCCTGACTTGTGTTCCTTAAAAAGGAAGGGTCTGGCAAAGGATCTCCGCGACTCCAGGTGACCTCCACTGGCACTGGTAAACCAAATGCCCATCTGTGCTGTGGCCCAACAGTGACACAAACTGGTACAGGACAAAACGAGGACCTGAGGAGGACTTTTGCCAAAGGAAATGCGGCAGTCGACAGTTTAGTCTCTAGGTGATCACTTGTGGTCTTGATATCTAGTAAGCTCAGAGAAAAACTGGGTTTTTTTAAGGAAAATTTATTTGTGGGAAAGATTTGAGGAGAGTTACAAATATAATCAGTGTCTGCCACTGCTGTCGGAAAGAGTGCAAGCATCAGGATCACCTGCCACCGTTGTCTGAGGCACTGGGAACCTGTGCTTCAGTAGGAACCTCATCCATAAAGCAAAAAGGTATGTCAGCCCAACACTGAAGCGTTTTGTGAAACACAAATCTGATTGTTCTATATTCATTCATTAGTGCTTTTGGCACCTCATTCACACTCCTTTGTGATTCCTTATTTTTGTCTTCTTTTCTATTTGGTTATATTAAAAGAGGAACTCTCTCGAACCGCTGTAATATTCTTAAACTCAGAAGTCACAAAGCACGTTCTAGTTCTGTCAGCCTGTAAGATTTATTACACAAACTGCCCTTGTGTTCACAACTCTGTTGAAAGACAGAAAAGAAATCTTCAGCACTCAAGAAAGAGAACCATTTCTTGTCAACATGCCACTGTGCAGTTTAACTTCCCTAGACATGAGAGGAGAGTGAGGTTTCTCTCTAACACTGTTGTCTGTGAAACAGTCCATAACAAGAAGCAGTGAACACAGAAACTCGATGCTACATGCCCAGGTGAAATGGTTATCACCCTGCCTGCTTTCATCTAACAGTGCAAAACTACGTTTGCTTCTATTTGAGAAAAACAGTGAAATCAGTAAAAGTCATGGATGAAACCATGCAAAATAGATTTTTGTTTCCTTGTCCCAGAATACTTGACATAACAAAGGGCATATACTCCTTCATGTAAATAGATCACACTTGCACAACACTATTCTAAATAAATCTGGGGCTAATGTAGTTTATGAGATACACTGAGGAGGTTAAATTGTTTCTGACTAGGTGGTTAATTAAAGGATTTATTTTGCAGTTGCAGAGGACCCATAACTCATGAGTTACTGCACAATAAAAGTGTTGTAGATGTGTAAAATAACACCACGATTAACTCCACCAAGCCACCCAGCCCCACGCAGCTTTGTGTGCCCCTTCATTCTGCCAAAGGCCCCAGCCCTAAACTCGACCACACTGTGGTTTGCAGTTGAGGCTGTTGTTGTTGGGATTGGATATTGTTTGGTTTTTGTTTGCTTTTTTTAGTGAAATAGATGCATCTAATCAAGTGGTCGGCTCAGGGCTTCTGCCAGCTACAAGAGGAAAAAGTACATAAGGAGGATTAATTATCAAGCAAAAGTGGTCTGGGACAGAAGAGAGAAGCAGCCAGGGAAGACCTTTTAAAAGATGATTCTCATTCTGTTTCTCTCTCAAAAGGATACTGAGAAGCTTTGAACTGCACACTTCAGCTTCTGCCATAAAACACACTGCACTTGTGTTTTGTTTGGCAAGGTCCAGCATTTGTTTTACCATTTCCTCAAAATAATCTTAATGTTTAATGAAAAGTGACAAAGGAAGTGTGAAAAAATGCAACATGGTTTTACTTTTAGTTAAAACTCTGCCTGCTTTGGTCCATATTAAAAAAAATATTTTCTTGTATATTTAGCCCTTTAAAATCCATGCCATTCGGCTACCAGCATTAATGATGTTAGGGTGAATTATACAGAGAAATCAAATTTTCCGTAGCATTTGAACGCCATTAAAATGCCAAACAATAAACTACCAGACTGCAAATTAGATCAGTGGAAATATCAAACACATTGCGGTATAAAATCCATAATTGCATTTAGCGCTTTGGCTCCCAGGGGACAGGCTGCTAAAGATCATCACCGTGCCACATATGAGAAGCTATTGACAGAAAGATAAAAATCGACAGGCTAACCAAATAAACACTGCAGGTTTCATTAAATATTCAGCAACTGAAATTTGACTATCATGTGCCTTTTTTCCCACTAGATGTGTCCTGCCACAGCGCTCAGGGTGTCACCGTGACGGCGCTGGAGGCGGCTGTGCCCTGCAGGGCTCACGGCCACGGGCAGCGCCAGCAGGTACCAGTGCCATCAATAAACGCGCTGTAGCCCAGACAGGGTGATTATGCTCCTGAATACGTTATTAGCCTCGGCCCTGGGAATACCTGGCTCCAAAGACTTTAATTAGAGGAAGCATAATATCTGCAAAAGTTTAACACTCCTGCTAGGAAGACAGGGACATCTTGTCCCCAATGAGGCCAAGAACTAAATGACCTCCTCTCTGGCCCAGTCTGCAGATGGGCGACACAGCAGCCACAGGACACGCTGAGACAGGAGCATGCCCAGCTGTTCCAGCTGCCCAGGACTCCAGTGGGCCCCTGTGTGTGAGGAGCACAGAGTATGGTACCCACTCCAGCAGCCCGACCCCATGGCCAGAAGCCACCTGCAGGCACTCACTCTGGGATGCTCAGCTCTGCCATGCTTTGGCCTGGGGAGGGGTAATCTGCTTTGTGTAACTCTGGCTTTTACATGGTAAGAGGGACACAAAAATAATGTGTGTCTCTGGCAGAAGACAGGATGGGGCTAATTTTAAATTTTATTAACCAGTTATATTTTGTTGCACTCTTGGATCACCTGCTGCCAGGAAGAGAGCCTTTGTGGCTTTCACAGCCATTCTTTCTGGTGACAGTGAGATAAACAGAGCTATAGAAGAGTTGGTACAGGCAGAGGGCACTGAGCCATGCCATGTGCTTGTGGAAGAAAAAGGAAACTTGGAAAAGCCAGTGTGTCCCAACAAGTTCCAGAGCCCAAGAGGACTTGCTGTTTGTGGACCTGTCCTGACCAAAAAGGCAAGAAGAGACTGAGAACCTGGACAGAGCTTGGGTACCACAGTGTTTAAAATATTTAAAATATACCGTTGTATTTCTTAAAATTACATTTAACATTTCAAATCCTGGAAATGGTTCCCAGAACCCTGTCAAGCCAGTTTTGCCTGCTTACATGCTCACATATACAGAGTGGCACACTTACTGCTGCAAGAGTAAAAATGACAACAACGAAAAGGCTTCACATTTCCTCTCTCTGTTCCTACAGGCCTTGAGCCTGAAATTAGAACAAATAAAATGTATAATGCATGCTCTGGAAGCACCCAATAGGGTTATAAGCAGCCATTCCCTCTTCATGGAGAAAAAGTTTATGTAAATGACTGATGACAGTGTTATTGTGTGAGGAATATCAATGGAGTAATTACAGTTACATAGCTTGCTGCTGCACTGCTGCTCTAAGCCTGTGTTAATTTTTCACACCACTCCCCTGGGAAGGATTGCAGTGTGCTCCTAAGAGCAGAGCTAATAATCGGAGCTCTGAGCCACTGCCGCTGAAACTAGCCCCAAGGTCTTTCTGAGCAGACTGCTAAACACTGCCTGTCTCCCCAGAGAGGAGAGAACAGAGATAAAATGATTAAAAACTGCCAAATTGGACTGGCAATCACTTGGCTATACTGTCAGCCCAAGACAAGACAAATCTCAGTTATTTTTCGTTTTGTGAGCTGGAGAATGAGGCCAGTACAAAGCAGCACAGCTGCAAACAGAGCAGTGGACTCCACACGTTCCAGGTCCTCATCAGTTCTTGTGTCAACATCTGCAGACACAAATGATGTGTCACTGATTGTATTTAACACTATCACAAATCCAGAATCTGAGAAAATCAAGTTCTATTTATGCCTACTGCAACCATTATTATTAGGAGTCAATCCCACTTGTTTGATCCCAGGAATAATATAACTGAGCAGATCACAGACTCAAACTACATCTTCCTCCACATGAGCAGTTCTCTGAGGTTTGATACTGTGATACTGTTTGTCATAAAACTTTAGACAAATGACACATTCTGTCCAGCTCCATTCTGTGAGAGGCAGCACAAGGACTAAGTGACATCTTAAATCATCCAGTAAATGCTCTTTTAAACACTCAGGTGAAGTATCTGCACATTAGCTGTGTGAACACAGCAAGAGGCTCCCAAGTCACAGCTGATGATCAAGAACACAAAATACCACTTTCCACAGAGTTGGTAGAAATACTCCATAACAAACAGAAAAGTAGTCACAATTAGCCTACCAGCTAGAAAGCAGCAGCCTACACAAAGCAAGCTTGCAGTCCTGGCACAAACCACCTCAAAAAGGTGCACATACCTTTCTTGGTGAGAGGACACAGAACAAAAAACAGCTGTGGAGAATCCCACTGACTTTGTGCGTGGCTGGTCCACAGGCCCTGGGCAAGCTAAATTTCCTGTGTGAAACCCGTCAAAATTGGCCAACACGGCTTCATCTCTGTAAGGGGGCAAAAGAGTACCAGGGACCTCTTCGACCATCCCAACACAGTATTTTCAGTTTGAATTCACTGCATCATAAGTGCAGGTGTCAGTGTTTGTGCAACCACCTATACAGGCCCTTTTCCAGAGCCCAACTGTCAAGAGGCTCATGCACAATAACAACAAAAGTTACCCTGTCAGAAATCAGTGCTTCCCAACCCCCTCCTATTTATCCACAGAGAGAGGGATGATACAGGGGCTTTTCTCCTATGCCTCGCAAGTTTCTCAAACATTTGTTTGTGATTAAACCATTTGTTTATGATTAAAAATACTTTAGCCAATTCCCTTTTGAAGCAAGAGGAAGAAATCTGGCAAGACTGAACACCAGCAGCTGGCTGGGATAAATTTGGGATACAGGAGGCAACTTGTTTTGATAAACCCTCCAATTTTTCTAGTTTTCACCGAAACATGCCCGCTTCCCAATTATCTCATTTACAACTACTGGACAACAACTATAGTTTCTCTGGGATTAAGATGACCTCTCCTCTCTCTTTCCCTTATAAGCCTGTGCTGGTCTCCCCAGGGCAGGGTTGCCAGGGCACCCATGTGTGCCTGAGCACTGTAGCCCCCTGCATGTCTGCCACAGTGAGGGAGTAAACCTTGCACCGGGGGCTCTGCCAGCCCCACAAACCCTGTCCAGAGCTATGTCCAAAACCAGCCTTGTGCATGAACAAACAGGGGTTTGATCCTCTAGGTCCCAACAGGACACTTGAAAACCACCAGGTGAAGGAGGGAAGGAAGAAAGCAAAGCACCTCCAGCACAGGAATTATTTTACTCTTTCTGTTTCACAACAGATCTGGAATGTTTTTGCTTTCAGCTCTGCATTATGTCTGGAGTGGGTAGAAGGGGGATTTGCGACAAGCAAGGGATTCACAAAGGGAAGGTCTGCAGCAAGTCCTCCTCTCTCCACCCTGGGAAGGGAAGCAGGAAGGAGTCTGGCAAGAGCCATGCCCCGAGGGTTGCCTGCCGTGGAGGGCACCCAGGGACACGCGGGGCCTCGGGCTGAACCAGCTCCCCACGGGGCATCAGCGGCGCTGCTGGACCACAGAGTGCAGCCTGTTCCCCAGGAGAGCAGCGTGCCAGGGCTGGGCCCTGCACTGCCCAACAAAAGCCACATCTGAGGCACAGTATACTGCAGTTATTAAAGAGGTTTTAGCTTATTTCATTGATAGCTCATTTCAGATGATTCTTTATCTGTCTCAGTGTCTTGCCTGACATGTCCTACAGGTCCACCACAGCTCTCTCTCTGGCTGTGGTGAAAAGCCCCATCCCTCCCTATGGCTTTTGTCTTCCATCAGACAGACAAGCTGAATCCTTTCCACCTATTCCAAAACTGATACCACACAGAGAGACCGCAGAACTACAACACTGAGCTCTTCAAAATCCCATTTATTACCTCTCAGTTATCTATCAGTTAAAGAAAATGTTTCCTCTGTAAAAGAAGCAGTTGTGGCAAGTCTTTAAAATACAGTCACAAATGATATAACCCCCTTCCCCCTCAACTACACCCAGTGGTATGTTCACACACAAACTACTCAATTAATAGACACTACATAGGCATGTACTTGCAGCCTGTAAAAGTTTAAGTTGCTGGAGCTCTGCAGGGCATTTGTGGAGTGGAAACACTTCAGACTGTCACAGCTCGAGTACAGTAAGGCCAGTCTTTGTGGATGAGACACGGCCCTGACAGACATTCCTCACCTCCTGTCTTCAACATAACACAGCCATCCAGCCAGCTGACAGACCTTTTCTAATATTAACAACATGGGCTTGCTTACTGTGTTTGTTTTCTCATTTCCAATCTTGAAAATATCACTATAATCTTAACTTCCATACACAAGAAGACACCTTTTTCACACATTAAATACATAGCCAACACGCACCTGAAGTTATCATGAGCAGAGGGTCATACTGTAAACAGAAAAACAACTTACTAGTTTGGCTGCTCTAGATCCAGATGCTTTCTCTGTTCTGCAACACTCCAGACACATATGATTTAAAAGAACATACCAGGTATTACAACTATTAAACTGTTAGACACAATTTACAATGGCAATAACCCCCTTGTCACTGGTCCTTTCTAAAGTTAACCAGAAGGTTGTCAGATATTTAGCAGCTCACAGAGGAAACTGAGTTTGTGACTTGTTATTTCTTACAATCACCAGCTTTTGTTTTAACTGAGTTTGCTCAAGTTAAAGAAAACGTGAGGTTAACTGATATAGGGCTCTTTACTGTCAGTCCATTTATACAAAGTGTCACTTGTACTCAGAGCAGCTCAGACCTGAATCCTGCTCTGAGATTGTAGAGCTGGGCACAAGCACCTCCTGGGTGCAAAGTATGCTGTGGCAGTGCCAGAGCCGATGCCTCAGGACTCAGCTCTGGACAAAACCACTCCGAGCCCCAGAGGCAGCTGCTGACAAAGCACACTGGGCATGGGGGTTTGCAGCAGGGCCTCCAGCCTGGCCCCTCAGGGCTACCCTCCCCACCTGGGGACAGAGTGTGCCTGCATGTCCCACCACAGGAATATAGCAGGGGACAGTCACCCTTGGTGTCCCTCCAGAAGTGTCCAAAGGCATCATTCAGAGGCAGAGGGATGTCGAGAATGATTCTCTCAAGCAAAGGCAAGCAAAGGCAGCAGACTGGCCTGACTGATGTACTTTGTTATCCTCCAACTGCACCAGGAGATACAGGGCACAGCTATGGCATGGACTGAGGTGGACAAGGATGGTAGGACTGGCCAAAAGACAAGAGGGAAATAAACATGTAGTCGTGTCCTCATTTTATGGCAAATTTAATAACTTTTGTAGAGAAGTATGAACCAGGAAAGTTGACAGTGCTCATTCACTGAAAGTAATGAAGTTTGACAGATTTTTCTCAAGGATTTTGGATTATAGGCTACCCTACTCATCCAAAGCAAGATATTGTCTGAGCGGATGTCTGCCTTTTCTACAAAATCTGAACAATTTCAACATGTGAGAGCATGTAGAACTCATCGTAAAGTTACTGTCATCTGTGCCTCCACTGGGGCAAACACTGCAAATGCAAACCAACCAGGTCTCAGGACACCCACCAGCACAATGCAGCCTTGGGAAGGATTGGCAAGAGGAAGATGAGAAAATGACCAGATTAACATTTTCTCACTACAAATTCCCAAAGTCAGTGTGTTGCCTGCCACACCTGGCTAAATTCAGAGAATTTAGCCCCAGGTTTCCCTGGATTTTTAGCTTAGCAAAGGATGCCCAGGTCTGGCAATTCCAAGATGAGACATTACAAAATGTCTTAAATTTTTAAATGTATTTCTGGTGAGCTGGTAATTTAGGACCTGACACCACGTACAAGTCTTGCCTGAGCAGGAACCCTGTGTGGTGTAATTGCTTCCTGCTGCGAGGGCACGGTGTCTGGATGAAGGCTCGCAGCCGGCACACTCCTGCCTGACACCAGGCTGGATCAGCTGCCCCTCTGGGCCATCAGCACCCTCCTGCAGCCATTCCTCACCAGCTTTCTCTTTCAGTGCCACAAGTGGTGTCAGTGCATGAGCTGGGGTTTTTCGATTTTGTCTCAGTTCTCAGGGGAATGAACTGGGAGGTGCAGATTTTATTATGCTAATGAAATAAGAACACAACAGTTCTCTGAAGTCGTGCAGGCCAGAGTCCAGGGGCAGTGCTAAAAACTTCTCCCACAGGAAACAGATACAAGGCTGGCTTTGAGAATGGGCGTCTTCTACACTAACCACCACATTGTCAGAAACCACAGCTGTCCACCACATGAGCGAGCTCAGACAGGACTGCCCTGGGTGTGCTGACAGGACAGTGCCTGCAGTGTGGTGCTCCCTTGCAACACAGGGCAGCTCCTCAGCTTTGCCATGGCAGCCTCACAGCCTGGCACCCGTGAGGGGAGGGTAGGCACCAAGCAGAGCTGTGCTAGGGTTTCCCTGTCTGTCTTCCTGAAGGCAAGTGGCTGAGTGGCCTTCCTGAGAGTTTCTGACACAGGAACTTACACATACACCTCTTTCTTTTTGACCCTTCTGTATGCAACAATTTTTCCTGGTGCACATCTTGCAGCACAGCACCAAGGTGAGTCTGCACCACGATCCCCAGTGGGTGCCCCAGTTTTTGAGGTGCTGCACATGGGCCTTCTCTTGAGCCGTTGTTTGCCCAGTACATGCAGAACAACTTGGGTCTTCCAGGAGGAAAAATACACCATTATTAAAATGAGTTTAGTAAACAATAATCAGAGGAATAGTTAATAAGCACAGCTTTGCTGTGTTAAGTAGGAAATTAGATCCACTGCCCCATTACTATTTTGAGTGAGAAAGCAATGATGCCTTTAATTATGCACAGTCTGCTTTATTTGAACTGTGTTGGCTGTTGTGAGGGAAATAATCAATGTAAACGCCTCCCGAGGTTGCTCCTGAGGCAGCCGTGAAATGAACTAAGTGAGCAGAGCTGTGTGTATAATCATATCAAGCAAATCCCCAGGTACCAGCCTGAGAATCACACACACATATGATTTATACACTCTCCACAACTCAACACTGACACCCCGAGCCATTTTAACAGCAGAGCCTGCAAACTGCTCTGAATTCTTACCTACACATGACAAGTCAGATTTTTGAAGCTGGAATTAATCCTATGCATTTTAAAATTAACACAGTCTACCCTGAACGCTGTGGGAATCCTGCTTAATTAGACATCATGGAACTCAAGTCCTGTCTAAAACCAGTTTGTATTCTAGGGGCTTTAAGCAGAACTCCCTAAAGAATTTTGTCAGACTAAAGTTAATCTTCAGGAGAAGTTCAACATGAAATAAAGTTTAGAACCAAAGCTTACTGCAGTGAGAGGTGCAAGAATCAGGCTGGAGGAATTATCTTCTAATTTCTCTATCCAATAGCAAACTTTGATCTGGATTTGTTTACAAAGCTACCCAGGTGTTTGTTTTTCACATTTTTGAGTTCAAGCAAATATTTTAAATACAAGTGTCCATCTTTACTGTGAGTTGGCAGCACCTGTATTGGGCTGTGAAGGAGAAAATACAACATCTAAACGAGACTTTCTGAGCGGCTTCCTTCACCAACTGCCTTTCAGTGATTGAGGTGCTGTGGCAGTGCCACAGTCACCCCTCACACATGTTTTACTGCTGTGGAAGCCACACTTAGAAACTTACTTAAAAAGAGGGGGGGAAAGGGAAAAAACAATTGGAAAAAAGAGGAATTATGTTGTATTGGCTTGTAGGGAAATTGCAGTGTGTACATCCTGCGCAGAAACAGTGGCTGGAGCCTGTCCCTGCATGGCAGGAGCTCACCCTGCTGTGGGTACTGGCACAGCAGTGGGTCTGCACTCCTCACCTGCCCACAGCACCACCTGTCCTCTGCTCACCTGGGCCGGGCAGCGGCAGTGCCTGACAAGGCTGCACTCCATCCATCCCTACAGAGCCAAGAGCCTTCTGCCCCCTCACATTCTTCCCTTCTGTGACATCTGCATCCTCACACATTGCAGTCTCTGCTGAACTCTCACACTGGTATAGTCCCCCACCCCCTGAATAAAGTTTCCCAGTTGTCTTATGCAATTCTTCCTGCTCCAAAAAGCACAAGGGCAAGACTTTTTTGCTCACAGCTGAACTGCCACAGCATTTGCTCAGCACAGTCCCGACATCTCACCACTGCCAGGGCAGGAGCCATGTCACAGCAACATGGAGGTTTCCTGGTGCACATTTGGGTGTTTGTGTACAGACATCTGCTCTCCACTCCACACTCAGGATTTCTGCAGGTCCCTCATCCATATGCTAAAGGGAGTTTGAGGTTGCACAGAGACATGCACCAGCATGAACTTCACCCTAAGGGGTTAAATCAGCTTTTGCTGTGGAAACTCACATGGTAAAAATAGATCCTCCTGCTCTAAAGGATTTGCACCGTGTGTGATTTAAGGGCCCTTATTGAACTATCCTGTGAGGGTTTTTTTGTTGCACAAAAATCGTATTTGTCAAAAATTTCTTTCTTTCACTAAGATTCATTTGAATAGGTGCTGTACTGGCCATAGGATGGAAAAATATTGGCTTCTTCTTCCCAAATGGAAAAGGCAAGTTTATGCTTCTTTGCATTTCTGCTAGAAATAGAAATGTTAAGGAGTAAGAGCATATAGTGCTAAAAATATCAAACAAGAGGCTAGGGACTGTTATTTGCATTCTTTGTTGGATTTGACTATTTAATGCTTTTAAAATTGAAACACAGTAAAGGTGATTCTAAAAAAAATATATTCAGCCCTATTTTTTCTGAGAGTTGGGTAGACACAGAGTTGGGTCTCAGAAGCTTATACTGTTGATTGATTTTAGGGTTTGGGGGGGTGAAGGGGGGTTGTTTGGTTTCGTTTTATGTTTTGTTTTGGTTTGGGTTTTTTGTTTTGTTTTTTTGGTTTTTGTGGGTTTTTTTAGAGGGCTGTTCTGATCACCTGAAAAGGCACATCCAGTCACCATAGGCTTGACAGGCCTGGAAAAAAGTGACTGGCATGAGCTCTGAGTGAGACTCAAGGCAATGATCAGATGAACTATCACCTTACTACCTACTCAACTGGCACTGTGCATTAAGGATATGATCTTTGTGACTAAGAGGTAGAGTATTTCTAATCTCAGCCTCTCACTTTGCTGCTTTGTAACATGTACAAGACATAAAAACACCTTTTCAGCATTTCTGAGCTGTGAGTGCCATGGAGTGATGCTCTGGGCACATCTGCCAGCAGGACTGGGACAATGGACTTTGCCACTGCACACAGCCACAGAACTAGAGCTGCTTCAGGACCCTTGGACGGGCTTCTGTGCCACACACACAGCTGGGATGACCTGAAACTCCTGTCCCTTCTCTTGAAATAATACAGGCAGAGGCAAACAAAATTCTCTGAGTGGGTGCCCTAGAGAGGCATGTCACATGCACTGCCACCCCCCACACACCTGCAGGGCTGTGCTGCCCAGAGGCACAGCAGGCAGCCCCAGAGGCTTCTCCTTCAGGCAGAACTCGAGGATCACACAGCCATATACAAGTGCACACAAGCACATCTGCGCACGCTCACATTTTCCAGCCCCTTAAAGAAAATAAATTGCATGAGCATCGTGCATATTTTAAGCTGATACCCTGGGGGATTTTCAGACCAAAAATGCCTTAACCAGAAAACTTTGTTTTTCTTGCTCTCAAAAACTCAGAAGAATTCATATACAAATGATGACAAATACTTCATTCAAACAGACAGTTACTCCCAGAGCAGAGGGAATAGGGCCAGCTCAAGTAGTTGAGATGGCTGCATGCAGCTAGCCCCTTTGCTTCAAGACCACAGGAATTGTTTATCACTGAGACTCTCCCAGACTAATTGAAACCAGCCCTGACTTTTGAACCTGCCAGCACTAAAGAAACTTTAAGTGTTTTCTCCTACTGAGATTTGGCCTATGGGGACTGCTCATTGCTCACCCCTCAGTCATTTTCAGTTCATTTTATTTCCACCTTGAATGAATCCTTAGTCTAAAAGATGCTTAAGCAATTCTCTGGTAAAGCACTGTATTTATATGACAATGAAATTTTGAGACCATGTTGCATCCTTCTAAGGATGTTGAATCCAAGTTTGGATTCATCATTAAAGACTCCTATTATAAGACAGTTTCAATAGCTTGGGGTTTTTTTGTGGTTTACAACTTACAAATGTAACTTGCTGACATCTGCAACATTCAGCATGCTTTCACTTAGGATTTTCACAAGCTCTTGGTAGCAAAATTTTGGAAAGACAGTTCAGTTAACATGAAACTGGTTTAACATTTTCTAAAAGCAACCCAGAAAACATTTCCATCCAAAGGCAGACCTGCGTGGTCTGGACTAGACAGGTGTGCTGCCCTACCCCACACAAACGGAGAATGATTTTTATCCAATACATATCTTCATTTGGATGCTGTGATAACAGGAACACCAATGTCTAATGCTGCCCTACAAAAAAAATATATTGGAAATCACTGCAACCATGACTAGCTCTGCTGCTAACATGCAATCCATAGACTTATCATTGACAGAGGAACTGATACAGCTCACAGTACCAGGTCCTGGCAGCCTGACATCCCAAGCTCACTTCCAGCCCCCCTAATTCCCCCAGGACACTGCTCAGTGCATCACAGATTAAGTCAGGACAAGCAGGCAGGCAGCAGCACATTTATCTTCTCTGCAAACATCAGTTCCAAGAGAGATTCCACAGATAAAACAAGTTCATTCAAATTCGTTCATCTGAGCATAGAAACCTGAGCCAAAACTAACATGCATTTTATGCTTATTTACAGACCACCAGAGACTAAAAGATTCACCAAAAAAAATCACAGGTACCTTCTCTGCAGCAGCAGTGAAATGCCAGAGACTCATTCTCCTGGGAGGTTCACTACACACCATCCTGAAGTTCAGCCTCTTCCCAGGGCTCTTCTCCTGTGGTCCTCCTGCTCGTGCTGCAGAGCTGACCTTGGCCCAGACAGAAGCAAGGAGGGCACTCTGTGCTTGGTGCTGTCCAGACAGATGATCCACCTTGATACCACAGCAGCCAAACAACTGCAAGTCCACAGGCCCTTAGAAACGCTTGCAACAGGATAACAAAAATAACTTCCCTGCACTCTTAAACTCGAGCACATTTACCTGCCCAGAAACTCAGGGTGCCCTGAAGAACAGCACTACCCCTGTGCCTGCAGCCACTCCGGTCCTGCAGCCCAGCCCAGCACCCAGAAAGTAACCCAGGCAGAGTCACCATTTTCAAACTTCTGGGGAACTCCACAGCAGGTGAAGCCAGTAATGAGGAGCTACTGCCCTCACCTGTGCCTCTTGGGGGGAGAAGAGCAGAGGCTCAGCAAAGAGTGATAAAATGGTTTAGATGTTTGTCTTCAGGATGGTTCCAAGATGCAGTCATGAGGTACTGCTGGATCCCTTGCTTAAAGTCCCCGCAAAGATCAGCTCTTCCCCTGATGCTTTCTGTACATGGTACGTGCAGATATTCGTTGCCTCAGTACATGGAATACAACTGATGGCTTGAAAAAAAGAAGCCAGTAGAGCTTAAAACTTTGTGTGAGTTATGTCCAGAGGAACCCTGTGCCTAGATGTTCTCAGATCGCAGACAGTCAGTAGTCAGGTCATGTCATATATGAATAAGATAGTGATGATGTCAATGAACAAGAGAGAGGGAAGAAGAAAGTTTTTCAGTGAACATATGTAATAATCTCCTGTAGACAAAACAGCAAACAACCCTCTTCTTTTTGTTATGCACCTTTTTCCACCGTGCTTCTTTTGAATGTGTAGCTGGTAGTCCAAGGACCTCAGCAAAAGCCAACATAGAGCAACCCTGCCTGTCCTTATGGGAAAGACACAGGAGAGTAAACAGCACATGACAAATGTTAGTCATAGTGCTGACACACCGTGAGATGATGTTTGAGTCTGGAGACTCTAAATTCTGAGACATTTAACTACTAATACCAGTTAGGTGAGAGGACAGTGTGCCGTAGAGCTCCACATGCCCTGAGCCTCAGCCACGGCAGCAAGGGAGTGATGGAGCAGAAACTGGAGAGAGCAAACTGTCCAGGAATTTAACAGCACTCCAGTGAAAAGGGGTGCATGGACACTGGACAGTGTGGATGCAGGGATATGGCTGAACCAATACAACTCCTACGGTCAGTCAGGGTACTGCTCACTGCGCTTGCAGGTATCAGCACACAGGTTCAGACAAGGAGGCTGATGGCTGCCCACTGCTCACCTCACCAGCATCTCTCCAACAGGCTGCCAGAAGTGCTGATGCACATCAGCAGGAGTAACAACTTCCAGGAGCTCTGCAGACCACAGCACCAGTATCTTCCACACATGCCAATACTTTCAGACTGTGGGTGCTCCCTCTTGACAGGATTCAGGAATGCTTAGGGGTTTTGGATTAGCTTGTGGAGCTGGAACAGCCATGTCAGCACGGCACTGTGCCCAGGCTGAGAAACGTGGGGGTGTAAGAGTCAAGTTCACCTGGAAGTGGGACAGGGGGTAAAACAGCTTGGGAAATGCTGACAGAGGGTGTTTGACACTAAACCTGTCCTGAGGAAGCCTTAGGAATCTTGCTTGGTATCGTGCAGGGATCAGCCTGGCAGGCTTACACGTGCATACCAGTTATTTCCCCCAGGACTGAAGAGGCAGCAGCAACATCCCTTCACCTTGTGTGTGGGAGCAGTTCCAGTGCCAGTGTTGATGCAAGTGGAGAGACACCCCCAGGTGGCTCCAGGCTAGCCTGCCAAATCTCCCTCTCACCCTACTCATCCTCAGCTCTGACAAAGGGCAGTTTTACTGTTCAGGCTCCACTGCAGCATTTGTGCCCCAGCGCCTCTCACCATGCACAGCACACAGTGCTTCCTCTGCCAAGGGGATGTCACCTTTGTCACCTTTATACACATACAGTTCCATACGTACTTGGGAGGAGTATGGTGCAAAGGGGCTGTTCATTACTCCTTTGTGGGACTCACTTTAATGTATGTTATCCTACAACACTGTAAAGAGTAATTAGGGGTTGATTTTGCAGTCCTATGGAGAGGCCCTCACCTGGAGGCTGCAAAAATTATTGTGGACTGCAAGTTTGTGGGTTAGGAACGTGGGAGATGGCAGCTTTCCCCTCCCTTTGAGGGGTTCACACCTTTCAGCAGCCTGGAGAACACCCTCACCTGTGAGCTATGGGGTGTCTGGGACAGGTCCCATCTTTACTCTCCACCCCACAGAGGAGTCCTGGGGTGAGCCCTCGAGGGCTGGTGTGATCTGGATGGGCAATGGAGAGGGCACTCATCTGGCCAAGGCTACAGGTACCAGCTCCTGCTCAGGGCTGCCCACTGCTGTGCCCAGGCTGCCGTCGTGGAGCACAGTGTCGGTGATCACCCTGGAAGCTGCAGGAGGGAGGAGAGGGGGCTGCACCACTAGGTCCTCCCATGGCAGCGTTTAAGAGGTTTTGGCTGCTGCTGCATTTTGTGCGAAACCTGATCTTGTCAGCGTGCGCGGTGAGCTCTCTGCGTGCCTGTTTGCCTACCGCGGCGTTGAGCCCCGCGGCCCGGGCGCAGCCCTGCTCCTCTTGGCGTGAAGTCAGCTGGGAGCGGGCCAGGGCCTCTGGAGAGGCTGATAGCCCCAGCACCCAGAGAGCACTGTCCTGGCACCCACAGAACGCTGGCCCAGTGCCAGGACAGCAGGCCTGGCGCGAGGGAAACTGCCCCACACAGCACAGGTGTGCCCAGAACACGCTGCCTCCAAAACTGACTTGACGCTTTTGGCTTGATGCTGAGTTGGACCAAACTGCTCACCTCCACCAGGGCTCCCCAGCCACAGGCAAGGCAACGAGCTGGGTGTCACACCCCACTGACCCAGCCTCCCAGGGCCTCCAGAACACAGTGTGTTCCAGGAGTCAGCAGCAGGAGGACCAGGGGTCTGCCCCAGGGCGGTGCTGCACAGCAGAGTTCACACCCCTCGCCCGACCATAGCCACTGACACACCCCACACCCCGGCCACTCAGCCTTGTGCCACAGCAACAAAACAAGACCCAGGACAGTATTTGCACCAGCAATAGATGTACCCTGATTGTTGCCAGCATTCACATGCTTGACTGGAATGAGATGGAACCTGGAACCTTCAGAATAAATAGTTACATGTTGAAACTGTACAGTCCAAAGCTTTGAAAGGCTCGATTCCCCTGGAAATCTCCAAATGACAATGCACCTGAGGCTGGCAGAAGTCATGGGGCAGCATCCTCTCTGTCTCACACTCTCTTCTCCTGCACACCGTCCTCACCACTGTCAGCACCTGCCCTGACCCTCACAGCCACTCACACTCTTCAAGTGAACCAAGTAAATCTCCTGTCTTCCAAATGGAAACACAAAACCTGTTTCTATTCATTTAAAACAACACCACATGTTAATTATAGCTATTAAAAGCTACTCTGTATTTATACTTAATAACAGCACCTTTATTGAAGGATTGAGAGTTCTCACTGACCTGACAGCCCTGTTCTAGAAGGTCTGAGCTAGATTAAGTTGCATAAACTTTAAACTGGTTTTGCTCTGTGTCAGTGAAAGTATTGTAGATTTACACTGCTGTGAGACAAAAATTTGGCTGTAAAAAAATGAAATTACAAATCTAACCCCTAAAAAATCCCAGCATAACACAAACTGAATTCAAATTCCAGGCACAAAATATTTTCTTTTAAAAATTCTTACATTTCTAAGCACAAATCCATTCCAGCCCATGTGACTCTCACTGGCAGCCAGCTTAGCACTGCTCCCTACTGTCAGTCGCAAACCCAACAGGAATTTACAGCCTTTCCTCCAGTCAGTGCTATCACTGAGCAAACTGCCAAAAATGAGCAGCATTCCTCACCACAATTACTCTGTCTCTCCTTTGCACATTTTCCATATTCCAACCCCAGCATTTGTACTGTGGTCATTATCCACCATAAGCCACCACACGCTGCACCCATGTGTTGCTTTGGACAATCTATTCCAACCACCCCAGTGTTACTAAATACACATTGTGAGATTAATTTTGAAGAATAAACAATAGTATATTTGTTTTATTTTCCACAAACACATCTACAAGTAAAGCTTAACGGCCAGCCTGCTTCGGAAAGGGGATGCAAAAGCATATTGAAAATAACTGCTTTAAAATAAAAAGCCAAGGGAAATGTTTCCCCCATTCTCCACTCACAGTGCTGACCTAACGTCTCTCGGGGACAGAGCCAGGATCACAATGTCCCTGCCTCTGGCCACTTGCTTCCTTATGCTGCAAGTCTGTCACTAGTCTTGAAGAACAGAGATGGCAAGAAAAAGAGAGGAGACTGCAGCCAAGGTGACACAGAACAGCCAAATGCTCCCGTCTGCCTGCCGAGCCTCACTGCCACAGAGGGTGCACATGGATTCACTTCGAGAGGGAGATTCAATTAGTTCCCACCTGTTTATACAGCAACTGGCTAAATGTGGCATCGTCCTGCACCTACATAACTTCTGTGAATCAGCTAACAGGATGATCCACCCTTTGGGCAGGAAATGTGGCATCAACATTTTCTCTTCTTTTTTTCCCCTCTGCAGCACCACAATTCATGTATTTCAGAAGCATCCCAGCCCCCATTCCCTACCCAGCAATCTTGCCAGGAATGCTCACAGAGCTAAAACATAAGATGGCACTGATCTTGAGCTGTGACTGACCCCAAACTGATAATCCTGGGTTTTTTTCATAGAGTGTGAATCCATAAATATTCCACAGATCCACCTACAGCTCCTTCCTCTCTGAATTTCCTCCTGATGCAATCCATTGAAGTTTCAGGATGGCCTTTATTACAGCATATGCTGAGGCTTCAAATGCAAAGCAACATTTTGAAAAGGCAGCATCTGTCTACAGGCAGGAAAACCCTTTTGTTGCCATATTGAACTCTCATACACAGTGAGGGATGCAGTGCAAGCAGTAAACTCTTGATCTTCACTCGAAAGTCTCTACTTTCACTTATCAGCCTGACATCTCACAGTGGGGCCACCTGAGCAGACGATGGGGCTGGCTCCAGGGCTTGCAGACTAGAACCAGACCTCCAAGGGATGGAGGTGGTCAGCTCCCTGGGACCCTCCAACACAGTTCAAAGTGACATGTTTCAAACAGCCCTCTCTTCCATACCCCATGGCCTTCAAAGCACAAACAGCTTTATTGCCTGGAGCACGCTGAGGATCCGTTTGGGGATGTGCGGCAGTCGCTCTGAGCCAAGGACGGAGCGTGGCTCGGCAGGGACCTTTGCATCCTGCACTCCCAGGGCTGATCCTAAACAAGTTTAAAGCTGACTCCATTCTTTGATTTCTGCCATCCTATTTCTGCCAGATCCTTGCAGTTCTGTGTCAGAGCTCACACACAAAGAATTTTAAGCAGAAATACAGTAACAAAAAAAAAAAAAGCTCCCCAGCAATTTGACTCTGAAGTTCAAGACAAAACTTCTCTGAAGTAGAAAATGAATTAACACATAATTAGGGGTTTTCCCAAAGAGACTGAATAATTTATGGAAAGTTACTGACATGTTACTGACATGTTTGGTCCAGTTATGCCTTTGCACAATAATAGCCTGTGACACCACAGCAGTAAAAGACAATGTTTTCACACAAAAAATCAGTTATTGTGAAGCCACCAGAGCAGGAGCTCCAGAAACTGCTAAATTTAGACTATTTTCCTAAATTGTTAATTATAAAAGGAAAAGGAAAACATTCCTGGCTGTGTGCAATGTGTGCAGAAGACACAGGATCCCACGTGTAACAACTTTCCTTCCCTTTGTCACAGCTCAAATTAATGGTGCTTGGGAGTCAATGAGCAGAACCAGAGCACTTTGCCCAGCTCCTCCAGCAATTTGTTACCAAAGCAAAGACCTACTCACCACTGGCCAGAGTCACTCTATATCCAAACACAAATTTTCCATACTGATAAATGGATTAATGGAGCACACGTTTGGTAGAGAGCTGTAGGAAAACAAATGTCCTCAACCAACATGAGGGTGCTGCTCTGTGTGAAGACACAGACACTGTTTATCTAGTGGCTGGAAAGTTTACAAGAAAACAGCAAACTTCGTGCTGTGGTTGTTGAACTGAAGTAGTACTTTACTAGAACCAGGTTTTTTTGGTAATTTTGCGGTTGTAACAACTATTTTCTTTACATACTGCTATAGAAAAGGGACTCTTTTTAACTTAATTGAAGACACTATCAAGAATAAATATACTGAGGCTTTTAATAAAAACAGTATGAGGAGAACATTCAAAGCTAAATAATCAGAAGCAATTTGTGTTCATGAGCAGAATGATGTGTCATTTTTTTCCCTTGCAACGCTCTGTATTGCATCAGTTTTGA
Source organism: Pithys albifrons albifrons (assembly GCF_047495875.1). Classification (NCBI taxonomy): domain Eukaryota; kingdom Metazoa; phylum Chordata; class Aves; order Passeriformes; family Thamnophilidae; genus Pithys; species Pithys albifrons. Next base: position 13,304,756 of record NC_092477.1, on the reverse strand, counting down.
GACTGTGCAAACTTTAAACCTATCTTAAAATAATGAACAGCAGTGAGGGTAGAAGATATTTTGAAAAATACACTGGAAAGAGAAAACATATGCCACAGAGTGTGGTGCAAAAGTAGTATTTCATGCATGACTTTAGAGAATGTTAATAAGGATTAGAACCATACTTCAGGAAAATAACAATCAGTCAAAGAAGTGTAATTAATTTTTCTTTAGATCTCTGTTAGACGAAAATACAGGAAAGATAGTAACGTTGCCTATAGAGTCTGATCCAGCAAAGAAATACAGCCCTTAAATGCTCCTTGTAATTGTACACCCTAACTACAGTGTAGTACATGACTCATTTGCTTTATAGTTGTTGGGTTTATAATATTATGATTCCAAAAATATTTTAAACTTCAACTTGTTTTTTCTTTTTTTACTTTGGCCAATAAATATGATTAAGATAATACATCCAAAAACATATGTAAGCTGTGTATGTGGGACATATGGAAAGCAGATGTGTTATTAATTTACATATGACCTAAAAAAAAATCAGCTGATCACCAGAGATGGTACTTTGTGGAGCTGTTTTGGATGCAGAAAGATTATTGCTAGCTCAGCATCATTTTAAAGTAGGCAGTTTGCTTCTCTTGTGCCTGAAATCCCAAAGTCAATGTAGCAGACAGACTGTATCCCTTGGAACAATGATCACTTGGCTTAACACAAAACAGCCCAGAAATGGAAAACCAAGGTCATTTGTTTCTAAACACAATTGTTATTGAAAAACCTCTTTTTAATATCTTAAGTGATGTTCCAGTATATGCTTACAAGACTCCAGTTGTGCCTGTAACAACACTCCTTCAACCATAATGACAATAAAGGCCATGTTCAGATCCCATCAGAAGCCCAGGCCAAAATCAAAAGGCAATGCTGCGCCTGTCCGACTGGTGAGGACCCACACTGAGGTGGCAGTCACCTCTTCAAAATCACAAAGTCACATTTATTACAATCACAACAGATCAAGGAAGTGGCTTCTTAATTAGACCCCTGGGACAGAAGTTTTCTGGGGTCTGAGTTCTGGTTTCATTAATTTAGCTATACCCATTAAGAGAACAGTAACTTACCATCAGATTCAAAGGGCCCAAAAAACTTTACTCTCAGTAGTGAACACAATCCAGAAAGAATGTTCCCATTCCAGTTAGCATCAGATGTCAAAGCTGGGCTGTGAAGTGGAGCACCAGAAATAAGAAGTTCCTGAATTGTTTTTAAAACAAAACATTATCTAACATTTTTCTGAGCAGAGGAGGTTCAAATCACAGGAGAGGCTGTTAGAGGGATGAAATGAGAGACGAGTTTTTCCAAAGCTCAAGCTAATTGAACACACCACTGGTGAACAGACGCAATTTTTCAGGCAGGCATTTGTCACAGCTAGGAAATTCTCACTCTTCTGCCAGGCTCTAGCTTGGCAGCATTCACAGGAATTGCTCCAGTCAGAGTTCCCTCACAGCAGTGCCAAGATGCAAACTCGCCACTGACCCTCGCCCTGGTGCTCCCCAGCCCTGTCCAGGGCTGTGGTGAGGGGCTGGGCATGGTCGGGCACTCGTGCTGTGGGCAGCAGCTTTGGCCGACCCCCCTGCACCCCTTTGCCACCCCCTCCTGCAGTGGGCTCAGGCAGCGCCCTCCTCCCAGCAAGACAGATGCCAGGAAAACCTTGCACGACCTCCACACTCTCTCTGGCCAACAGGCAGATGGCTTTTTTTTTAAGCGAACAGTATTTTAAAATCTGTCTCCTCCCTCTTTGCTGCAGACATGTAATTCGGGATTTGCCGGTGCAGTAGCAGCTGCAGCAGACCTGGTGAGGTGAGCCCTGGCCCAGCCCCTGCTCACCTGCTCTGCCAGCAGCGCAGGATGAGGCTTTCCTCCCTGGCTTTGGGGAGTCTCACCAGGAAAAAATGCCCACTGTCCTTCCTGCTGTGCTGGAACTGCCCAGCGAGACTGTGAGGTGTTTGTTCCTGCACCCACCTCAGTACCCAGGTTGATCTCTTGGGCATCTTCCCACTGCGATTCCTGCCCAGGGTTGAGACCGTGGCCAGGAGCTATCCTTGGGCCCCACAGGGCCCCTGGAACCCAAGCCCCACACTGGGCCTGGGTATGGACCCGTTCTCTGTCCAGCAGAGAGCACAGCATGTACCCAAGCACAACAGCACTGGTATCTGCTGTTTCTCGTGTATTAAGCTTTAAAGCAGACAGAATTGGAGATTGTTTCTCCAACTTGGGAGCCACAGCCTATGCCATTCTGGTGCTTGTACACGTGTACAGCCAGCCCACTTTTTCACAAACCTGGATGTCTGAATCACCCACGTCTTTGGCCCAGCAGTGATGCTGAGGGTTGCTTTGCCCTGGATGCTGTGCAGGTTCAAATTCCTGTGCAGGGGCTGGGTTCCAGAACTCCTGTCCACAGGGTGGATGCTACCCTGATGGTTCCTCTCCACTCCTCCCAAGGGCAGGAGCACAAAGATCAACAGGCTGGCACTCGGCAGACTCGGTATGGCCAGTGGTCAGTGCCTCGATGCTCAGCAGATGTGCTGCTGAATCAGGATCCTAAATGATTTCTCCTCTTCCTCCACCAGTATTTTTTTCCTTGTCCCAGAATTTGTCCTCCTTCCAGGAAATGTCTGATTATATCAGAAAAGGCAATAGGACATGCCGTGATTTTTAGAATCTTGCCCAAAAAGTCTTGCTCCTCTGGCTGAGTTCCCTTCAGACAACCCTCCTCCATGGGCCACTGGCAGCATGCACAGCCCAGTCCTGCCACCACTGCTTTGGGTGTCCCTGCCACCTTCAATACCGATGCGGCAGGACAGTAACACACTTCCCAGTGAGAAATTAAAATCCCTCACTGCTCATCAGAGCTACCTAATGCAATAAACACCGAGATTCTGCTGCAATAAATCCTAAAAACAATCAGGTGAAATGTGGCATCACTACACCAAGGAAGAAGGGCTGCAGAGAAGACCCTAGCCCAGAGGCAGTTGGGGGCATTTCCTCATTGCTATCACAGACCTCATGATCTGAAACATCTGCATTGTCTTACTCTGGCCATCAAGACCCAGTGTCCCTCTGAACTCCAAATGTTTCCTTTCTCTGCTGCTTGATGCCTCCCTGGGTCACAGGCCTTGGCTCACAAATCATTTCAGCCTTCAGAGGGGGCTGAGAGGAAGGCAGGGAGGCTCTGAAATTCAATCCCCAAAGGTTTTTTATATTTTTTTGGTCCAAACAAAAGTTACTTTTCTTTCAGTGAGAATGCTGTAGTATCAAGTGCTGCTAACACAGAAGCACAACCCCAAACTCACTCTGGGTGGATGGTTTTCCCCTGTTTACTGACCTTGCTCAGAGAAGGGCAGGCCACATCAAGAGGAGCAGAGAAGCTGTTGTGTAAAGCATCAGGGCACACAGTGAGGATAAGGTTTGGTTCCCTCTGGAAGAGGCAGAACATGCTACCTTCTGAATCAGAAGAGTTTGGTGTTAGGGTAGGACACCGCACACAGGTACCACAGCTGGCAGATCCCAGGAGAGCAGTGAACACCCCCCAGATTCAAACCCAGGAGAGTAACAGGATCTCGGATGCTGTCTGAAGTCCCCTTCTCTGACATAAATGCAGCTTCATACCACACCAATTCTGTCTGCATTTAACACTTTGGTTGTGTTAAACCCTCCTACTCTTACATTTCAGTGAGGCTTTTGATGATGTTTTACACATTTTACTTAAGCTTCTTCCCAAGCTCACCCTGACATCACACTGTTCAATTTGCCTATCATTTAGCTGACCTGAGAAGTTTACAGACATTTATGGACTCCTGCACTGGCCTCACCTATTTGCAGGGTACATAACACTGTGTTCAGCTCAGCACCTCCAGCCCTGTCTGTGCTGCAGAGGCCACAGCAAAGTGACACAGGATCGCACTCCAGAGATCTGAACAGAGCTGGCTGCTCAAAGCAAACATGCTCTGCTGCAGGGAAGCTGCAGCCTTGAGGGTTCCTTTGAATGCTGGGTTTCCTAAATAAGGCCCTGTGTATGTTCCTGTTTGGACTGCATGTCAGCAGCCACCGGTGCTTACGGTGGAAAAACAAACGCAGGTGAAGCAGCAGCAAATGGCTCAGCACACCCCAGACATGAGAACATTCCCATCCTGACTCCTGGGGCAGCCTGGTCCTAAGAAGGCATGGGAAGAAATGGTGTGTCCCAGGGATAAATGCACCCAGGACAGGCCTCAGCCTGCAGGAACCCCAGGCAAGTCGCTCTGCAAAGGACTTTGATATCTGCTGGAGCAAGGTGCCATGAGAGATGAAGCATCTGCCCAGGACGAGATGTGAGCACCCACTGGGGAGCACTAGGTCGCCAGGAGACGGGGTGGGGGACAGGGAGGAGAAAGGGGAATTCCTGAAGGATGATTTCTTAAAACGTTTAATTAGCACTGACTTTTAACATCTGAAATTACTTTAAAAATGTGCATAGAGATGAAAAATACAGAGGAGCTGGACACGCCTTCTCAAATGAGGACTGGTGAGTAGTGCCAATGGAACCAGCTTGTAGCAGATGAGGCAGAGGAAGTTTGACACAGTTTCTCTGACAGTGGTGCCAGCTTGAACAAAAAGAAAAAATCTTAAAATTTTCCAATTCCCTTGCTTTTGATTACAGCTTGAATGCAAGAAAAAAGTAATTAACGACGCTATGCTCCAGAATGCAACATTCTTTCAAAATTTCCCAGACTTCTGTTTCAAAAATTGCAGCAACCAATATAAATTTCACAAATCCACCAAGAAGGCAACTCTTCAAATACCTGTGGTTTCCCACATTTTCCAAGGAAAACAAAAAGATTTATAGTTTCTCATGTTAAATCTGAGGGGCTAAACTTTGAGAGACGTGCTTGCCCACCTGCTGCATGCGTATTAGTTCTAGCTGAAGAGATGTCAATAAAAATGGAGAAAGAAGAATTTGCAGAGCTGGTTAAAGTAATAAGATTTGTTTCAGAGCATCTGATCTTTAGACTAACAGACTTCCAAACAGTTGGACAAGTAAATAAGGCACCACAGGGAACTGCTAGTTCCAATAGGTTACCACAGGGATATGCACAAAGGAATTCCTACAACTAAGAAAGGGCTGGAGCTATGAAACTTAAATACTGGCACTGGAATGGGTTGCTGACTTCTACAACATTGATCCTAGTTCTCTGAAAAGACAGGGGGTTTAGTTCCACTTTTTTGCCTATGTGCAAAGTTTGAAGAAGCTGAAGTTTGAAAAATGCAAAAGGGAATGTTTCCTTCGAGGCCTTACTTTCTTCAGAGAAATAAAAGCAGAATCCAAACAAAACCAGTTAGCCTGTAAATCCTCCTGCCATCTCCCTGGGATTTGATTTTCCCGTAGCCTGTGCACGGCTTCCCTGGGCAGCAGCAGGGCCAGCAGGGCAGTGCTGGGCAAGGCGTGCGAGGCAGTGGAGCTGCAGTGCTGCAGGCAAGAGCACAGCGCAGCCCGAGAACAAAGCGTCCCATGTCCCATGTCCATCCAGCGCCGAGGGGGTGGAGGTGACACTGTTGTAAGGTGCCATCTGATCAGGACTCCTTTTCTGTGCTTGACATGAATAAGGGGATTAGGACGGCAAGTTTCCGTGAGCTCACTCTATCGGACAAAAGGCCCTGAGGTTTAGTGTCACACTGCCTGATAAAAGTACAGGAGGCTGTCAATCACAGGCTCCTGGGCACTTGTGTTGGTGACATAATCTTATTAGAAGATAAACCAGTGAAATCCTTTTCATGATGAAAAGTTACATTTAATTGCTCCTTTGCTTTTCTACTCTTTCTCTTGTTCATTTGTCCATTTAACTTTGTTAACATTAGCTATTACAAGAATATTACAGCATATAGATGCCAGCCATTCCCACACAGCCACGCTCTCTATACATGAACAGCTAAAGGTGCTGAGGGATGGTTGTGCCTGGGCAGGAACAGAACCAGTTGTGATCTTTAAACAGAAGGTCAAAAGAGTTCCTGAATTAATTAGCATAAGTGCTCATGCACAGGGAGAAAGTTAAATTTTTTGTCAATTTCTTTATTACCAAAGAAAGTTGACAAAGAGACTAAAACATGGTAAAGTCAGTCTCTGTACAACAAACAAAGGGACTTTTAATATCCTCTTACAGAAGCAAATCCATGTTAGTCTCAGTAATGGGACTGTTTCATTTCCAGGTTGCTTCTTTTCAGTTTCACAAACAGGCAGCTGAGGCTGACAGCATGAATCACTCGGGAATGAATCAGAAGCTTCTCGGAGCCCGGAGGGGCAGTTCAGGGAGTGTCAGCGGCTGCGCCCCCTGTACTCCTGCCCTGGCGCGTGGGCCCTGCCGTGCCATGCCGTGGGCTTGTCTGGGAGAGCCTCAGTCAGCCTTCACACAGGTCAGGGTGACCAGAGGAGCCCGGGGAGCACAGCTCTCCCCTGCCCAAGGAAGGCTTGAGAGGACACACACAAGGTCTGCACAGGAATTGTTTCTGGGAGAGAGCAGGAGGACAGCACACTGCCCATCACACCGTGAGCCCTGGTGCAGAGGAGGAGGCTGCACACCCTGCAGCAGGTGACCTGTGTGACTACAGCCGTTACACAAGCACACAAATGTGTACTTGCCCCATACAATGGGCAGGAACTGATGCACACCAAGTTCCACCTGAACATGAGAAGACCTCCTTTACTGTGTGGGTGATCACCCACAGATTGCCCAAAAAGGGTTGTGGAGTCTCCCTCACCAAAGATATTGCAGAACCATCTGGACACAACCCTGTGCCACGTGTTCTAAGATGACCCTGATGGAGCAGGGAGGTTGGATCAGGTGGATCCTGTGATCCCTTCCTGCCTTATCCATCCTGGGATTCTGTGAACAGCCAAGCCCTTGCCAGTAGAGGTGAGGAGCTGCTCAGGTTTCTGCGTCCCAAACTGCCCCAGAAAAATGCCCCTGGGAAGTAAATGATCACTCACCACACAGCTTGGTCAGCCGAAGGACCCCTGTCCTTCAACCAGTTATGCTTGTAACTTTGTCCTGCTACTGAGGAGACTGAGTAAAATTAACCAACTTCTAAATCCGAGAGCACAGCCCAAGCCAGAGGCTTGGAGTCTCAAAATACAGATTTTTAAAGCATCATATAACTGTCACAATTAATAAACTACAAACATTCTCAGTAAACAACATTTAGTGGCATGGAGTTCCACTAAAATAAGTTTTACACAAAGCACCTGAGTGTACATGTTATTTAAATAATTTAGCTCCACAAACACAAAATGTTCAGAGAAAAAAATGAATTCCATTCATTTTACACATATTGTTCCTTATTTTCTCCAGGGGCCTGTCGCACTGAGAACAAACTAGCACTTGGAGCTGAAATGCTTTGAGAAATTAAATGTGTAACTCTCTCATAATTCTGATCATCTTAAAGGAAATAAGTCCTCCAGAGTTCTTCTAGAAAACTACATTTTCATTTAAGGACTAACAAAAAAATATCTGACAAATGCCTTAATACTTTGTTTGTTTAGTAAAAGTTTGCATGAAAAATCATAAGAGAGAAGGATCAGAGTGGTTGATGGCAAAACAAAAGCAGCTGAAAAGTGTGATTTAACGTTGGTTAAATCAGTGGTAGTTGGTGATTTAGTGAAAAGACAATTGTTGCCTCACTGGGCTACTGATCACATGTCACTGGCATTCCACAAGCGCTTTGCCAGTGGAAATCCAACTCCAGCTTTTGAGAAGGCTATTTCAAAACAGTGCAACATATTATAAATTAATTACCTCACTATTTTCTTTCAAAACAACAGTTTCTATATCATGCATATTTACAAAATCCTTTATTACATTTTCAAATATTAATCAGGTTTCATACCTGCCAGTTCAATGTTACACTCTAGAGGTTCCTATTACTACCCTGAAAGCCTGTCAAAAATATTTGCATACAGATTATTTGCTCAGCACCCAAATTCCTCTGACATTTCTTCTGAAATCAAAAGGAGACACTGAACAAGTCCAGCCCTGCTCAGCCCCCATCTTGGTCACCTCATTTGGAAGCTGCTGGGAGCAGGGTGTCCCACACAAACAAGTGTTTCACAGCTTTAAAGGCAGTGATGAGGGAAGGACGAGGGGTGAGCTCAGCACAAAAATTTATTTTTACTGATCAAACTTAAGCAAATCCAAGGAACAATTAGGAAGTGCTGTCAAGTAAAGCCTGAAATCTAAGCAAGTCACCATTCAAAGCACAGTAGGCCCTTATAAACAGTTAATCCACCCAGCTGCAGTAGTTAAAGCAAACACGCTGCCCTTCACTTCGCCATCAATTACACCTTCCCAGAAAAAATTACACAAACTTTGTAGGATTTTTCAGAGAGAAGATGGATTCTTTTGGAGACTTGAGGTCAAGGCTGGACTGTTTAAAGTATATTATTAACAAATAAACATTTATTGCAAAAAAACCCTATAGGCCTTTGGGGAGAAAAATTGTGTTATTTTTGGCATCAAATGACACAAGCCATTTATGACATGAATGGCTATCACCAACAGACTGATGAAATGGCAAATGTCTCCCACTTAACTTCCCCTGGCTTCCTGAATAAACTTTTTCAAACACTTTTCCTTCTGAAATGGCAATAAACTACATGTAATTTTGGTTTTCTCTCTGTTCTAGCTGTTTCAAGATCTGTAGCTGGAAAGGGTTGAAGGTACTTCCAGATGGACACTGAAGACTCCCCAAAGACGGGTAAGGTGATGAAAATCACATTGTTGGGATCCGGGACCACAGACTGCCCTTATTTGTGTGTATTCCTACCTGAGTGACAATGTGCAATTGCCTTTCAGAGGGTTGGGTGAAAAATCTGAGGTTTAATTGTGGCATCCAACAAATTGAATGTTACAGCTCTTGTTACTGAATGAATCCACTATGCGCTCAGACAAACCCCTGCCAAAACATCAGCTGAATTTTAAGTAAGAGAAAAGCCATGGAAAAGACAGGCTTCAATTACTCAAGACAACTAGTGTTCAAGGGACATGTGTGAAACCAAGACAGCACACTTGCCTTGGACCTGTTTTCCAGCTTTTCTGTAGGACACAGATCAGCAGAGTGAGCTTCACTGATTGTGGTGTTCAGTGCCAGCACACTGGGCCAGCGTGGTGGGACCATGGCCCACCCTGATGCCAACCCTGTTCCAGGCTCTGCCACAGGGGATGCCGCAGGTGCCGGCGCTGCTTCACGCAGCCCTCCTGTCCTCTCTGTGGGGAGCAGTGGCAGAACGGGGAGGATGTTGCACTGGGCAAGGCTGCTCTCCCTGTAATTGCCCTGGAATCCCTGAGGATTCTCCCACATAAAATGAGTGCAGGTGCCATCACGGCTATTTTATTCCACCCTCACAAAACCATGGTGGGAACTGGCCCCAGCCTGGGCAGCGAGGCCAAGGCAGTGCAATCAAAGGAGCTGGTGGCAGAATGGAATAGCCCCATGGGAGCTCAGGGACTCCACAAAGGTCATACAAGCCCCCATAGACCCCAGTGAGGGACACGAGGTTCACGAGGGAAGCCTGCCACTGAAATACAAACTCTGCTTCCTCTGTGGAGCCTTGTTTCACAGCAGCTTCGCTCAGGAGCAGCCAGGGTGCAGTGAGAGTCCCTGGCAGTGGGATCCACCTGTTCCTCCACTACCAAACTAGCTGTCAGTGTAATGCTTTCTGCTCCCATCAGCTGAATCAATTGCTTCTTGCAGCTCCAAGCACTGAGCCCAGTAGTTTCAAACCAATAATGCCGAGATAGAGCATTGCTGCAACATTTCACAGGCCATTTCTTCCTTCAAATTGTTTTACTCCATTTGTACTTCTGCACCATTTCATAAATGCTCTTGACAATAACCAGCCTCACTGCTGGTGCCAAAATTCACATAAGGGCACCACCACACTTTATGCATCAACTCCAGTGTGAGTGGGGGCTGACCCCACAGGGTCACACTCCACTGGGGAAACTTGTCACCAGATGAAGCCCATACCAAGATTCACCTGCAAAGATAACTCATGATGTTAAACTGCAACTTCTGCTTAGGGTGGGTTTTGCCTGTGAAGAGCCACATCCCCAAAAATTTCAGCAAGGAACTCCACTGAGCTCTCACTAGACACTCACTGTCAGGTGAAGTGACCTTGCGTGATACCACAAGCCTTTGCATGCCAGGGCAATTGGCTTCACTGGCACTACTGGGAGCAGGGATTTACTGGCTCAGGCCCCCGCCAGGGCCTGTCAAGTGGCAGCATCAGCTCCTCTCCCCAAGGAATGTCCACAGGTGCTGACAGGCTGCTGGAGAATGTACTGCAGCCCCTGCAAGTGCTCACACCCGCTGCACACTCTGCTCATCGAGTAGGGGTCCAAAGGCAGGACAGGTCTCAAGGTCTCTAGACAAATTCCATTCTTATCTTAGCAGCTTGCACCTGCAAATTTGTCTTTGGTTCACTAGCTTGAAAATTTCTGTTCTCCTACAATTCCCCTTTTTTATTTTCTAAATGAAGTCTAAAGATTTCTGCAAAGCTACGATGAACTGAACATAGAACACAAGAAAGAATACATGGCACACTGATCAAAATTGAGAAAAACACACAGATTACAGTTAAGGCTAAAACAACTATTCTCTTGAGTCTCTGATTAAGGTAAAAAATGTATATTCAACTAAACAGATTGTCCAAGCTCAGGTCTTTACTTCTTGTAATGTGTACTGTTAAATTTTTCAACTACGAATCCTTTTTGTCTTTTCTGAATGGAAATACTTCTTCACAATTTGTAAAGATTGAAAAAGGATTAATTTTCTTAATATTCATGATCTTCTTTTGCTCTAGTGGGAATGTCTTTCTGCACTCTTGAACCACAAATTAGAAAGACACTCTCGGGTAAACCAAGAGATATTACTCTAGATTTGACTGTGACAGTGGTGTTTAATTTCCATCAAAAGCTACCATTCTGATATGCATCAGATGGAGATACATCAACTGCCAATTGGTGTTTTGAATTTGAATCTGTGGGATTAAATTGAAAGCAAAAAGGTACAGTCAAGCTGCCTATTAATTTTCTTGAACTCTATTGAAATTTAAGGAAAACTAGTTTTAAAGTTATGGCTATAGCACACTGTAGTAATTGTGCCTTGTGGAATTCAAAGCATCGTAACAAGTATTGGTGCAGGAAAACAATCTGACTCAAGCTTGCACGTACACACACACTTCCATGGAGCAGATAGCCTGAAAACCATGATTATTAACAGCAGGGGTGGAGGCGGAGGGAGGATCTCTTCTTTCTCTCCCTGAAAGTCAGAAAAGCCAACCTCCAGAAGACCAGCAGACCCACCTGGACAGGTAACCTGCATGGCCCCACCCCACACAGGCAGGGAGCACCAGCTTGCTGCCCCTTGCCAGCTGCCATCAATCCACCCTAACCCATGACTTTGGGCCCTTGTGAGCCACCAGCCACACCAGCATGGCTCCAGCATGCTGAACATGCCAGGGAGGATGGATGGTGCCTGGCCAGCTCCAGCCTGTGCAGCCACAGTGAGGCCAGAGCAGCTGGGTCAACCCTTCCTCACCCTGCCCACTACCTTTCCAGAGTCCCCCCCGCAGCATCCAGTACCTCTCCTGTGGCTCCTGACCATTCAAAAAGTTGGAACTAGGTTCATGAACTGGCAGGGCCTGCTCCCAGCCACAATCTGCCACACACCCAGAGCACAGCAACACTGAGGGACACAGCAAAGGCACTGCTGCACTTAAGATGGCTCAGCACAGAGCATCAACTACCAAGAAACACCTGAAGAAAATCCTGAGTATTTATGAACAATGCTCTGGTTACCAGATTGTCACTTACAGCTGGACCTCACTGTACCAGGTATCTCCCTGACCCAGGTAGCTTACCTCTTCTACAGTCATTTCAGTGTTTTGTTCTGAGGTTTTTGTCTTCATTTCATGATTTCCTATAGTGCTTTGTATGATACCAGATTAATCACTTGTCTCATTTTACATGCATTACCAAATGAAAACCTCAGCAAGTGCACCCATATACCCGCCAAACTGGATTAAAATTGTGGCATGAAAGAAAAAATCAGAACAGAGAGAAGATGCTTCTATTGGGAAGGAAGGAACTGCATTTTTACAGGATAGAAAAATGCAAGCTCTTGTCAAGCTGGTTCTGTCAAAGGACAGGATCCCACAGGTTGGAAACAACTGTTCCAGGGGACAGGTGTTAGTGAGAACTGTAACCTTTCTGGCTAATGAGTTTTGGCAGGTATTGTGCTGCAGCCCAAGGGTCCGGCTCCACAGAGCTGCTGAGGACTCGGGCTCAGCTCCACAGGTGGCAGTGCCCGGCGCCCTGCTGAGCTCCACCTCTGGGAGCAAGTGCTGCCCCCACCACGTCACCGTGTCCCCACCACACTGTCATGCTGTCCCCACCACTCGGTCCCCCATTCCCAGGCTGCAACACACATGCTCCCTCCTCACTAACACACAAGGAATTCACCAGAGCCAGCCTGTAAGGAGCGATGGTGCTTCTCTCTGTCAGAGTAAGCACCGGCTGTAACTAGAAATGCTTTAAAACAATATTCATAATTTTTTCTGCAAATTAAAGTATGCTCGATCATAATACTAACATATGGCAGCAGTAACAAGGGCAAAAAATATTATTGATACAAACTATTATTCTTTGTTTGGTTTTGTTTTGTTTTTGTAATCAGTGAATGGTAATTCAGGTTACACCAAGGAACAAGCACATGAAAGTAAACTTCCTAACAGCTACCAGGAGGATTTGGTCCTCAGCACATAACTCCTGTCAACTCTTACTGGGAGAGTGTACATTATACATAGAACACTGACTGCAGTAAAATCAAGAGCCAAATTCTCTCCTTTGATGAGCAAGGATGGCTCTCACTGAAGCCAATAAGAATTGCATGATCACAAGTTCATGCCAATGTTTGCAGAGGAAAATTATTTGCATATTAAAAAATATTATGTTTTGCAAGCAAAGCAAATGACCACCACAACAAGTGTTCTCTGTAAACCTCCACAACAAAAAAAGTGTTCTCTGTAAACCTATTTGGCTGTTACAGGAGAATCAGAGCACAAACGTTTATCAAGGTTTGTGCTATTCCTTGTTAGGCTGATATAACATTTGTTCCATAGCAGCTCTGCTGTATCTGTGAAGAAGATCACTGTAAAATTTCAAACCCAAGAAAATAACGAACTGAAATTAGTCATATTAACAATTCCTTTACTGTAATACAATCTCACAAAAGTCTACTTGTTCATTTGCCCAGAGGCAAATAGTTTTTGAAAGGTGAGTAAAACCCCCTGTTCTGGGAGAGCTGTGCACAGGTGGGCTGGGCTGGGCTGGGCTTCGGGGGTCCCACACCCAGCCTAACAGACCCTGTGGACCTCTGTCAGTGCCGACCCCAACATTACACCCCTCAAGACAGCAGATACTTAATGGTGGCAACAAGAACTTCATTTTAAGGATTTTGGGATTTTGCTTCAACATACTCTGCACTCAAACAGCATTATATGCCACACGTGGTGTTTCTACCAACAAGGTATATTCATCGTGCGATAAAGAGTTACGGCTGCACATCTATTCTGGGTATGTGTGGGTCATATAAAAGGAGAAAATAATTATCAGTATGTTGTTTGGTAACAACCAGAGCCTATTTTGCAAAATGGCTGTTTTGGGAGCAGCCTGTTGAGGCCCAGGGACAAGAGCCCTCGTCTGTCCACTCCTGCTCCTGGCAGTGCTTCTGGTGCCAGGCCTTGTCCCTGGGCTCAGGGCTGAGCAGCCACAGACACTGGGCACAGCTCTCACAGTGTGGCCAGAGCAACTGTGAGAGAGCAAAGCAAGGGTAAGACAGTATTTCATTTCAGTAGTGCCAGTTTAGCCAAAGCAAGTCTATGAATGTAAAGTAAATGTAAGGTTAATATTTAAAAATATTTTAAAAAAGAAAGAAAAAAAAGGAAAAAAGGTATCTACCTCAATTTTATATTGAATTTAAAGAGGCATCTAAAATCAATGAATAATTTGCCTGAACAAAGCACCAAAGATTCAGAGCTATATTAGCATGCATGTTAGAAAGAGTAACATTTTATTTCAAACCAAAAGTCAGGCTCATTTTACCTTATGAGTATTGACATTTTTCTTCTCCTTCATGGTCTCTACTCTCAAACTCAGAAGTCTAGCTCAACTTTCAACATTTATTTTAAATTATTTTTTGTACTTAGTTATTAATAGAGAAAAGCAACGTCTCCTGCCCAAATGCTACTGGTGCTGTTAAGGCTTCCACTGCTGCAAAATGATCTTACCTCTCTGTCACATTTTATAAAATATTGTAACTGAGAAAATACCTCTGCTAAATTGTCATACTTATTTAACTAAAAGATCAGTTTTCATTCATAGCTTTGGCTACAGTATAACACAACTACACAGTCCGCAAGGTGGATATTTGATGAAAACTTCCTGCCGACTTCATTTAGTTATTCCAGTTCACCCGGAGAAAGGAAATTTCTGTTCCTAATTGCACCAATTTAACTCCAAAGTAACTCCTCTAGTTCCATTCTTTTGCTGCTGCAGACTTGGCTGTTGGGGCTCGTAACACATTGTTACTTACAGCTAACTCTGTCCTTTGTTTTAAAACAAACGTGGCAGTCTTATGTTTTGCAATGAACAAGAAACTGTCATCTCGAGTCAATCTTTGCCTTGTGAGTAAGGTAATCATCCCAAATCATGCCAAAACCCCTTCCTACCACACCAAACCATCCCAGAGAAATACCTGCTTTGTTTACTTTTACTGGAGATTGCTCTCTGAGTCGCTTTACAGTTTTATTTACTTGCTTGTTTCTTACTTGACTCGAACAATAACATGACTTATCATGTAGGGAAAAAAACTGTAGGCAAAGAGAAGCATTTTCCCGTTTTTTCTGCAAGTCTGTTATTTGCCCTCATACACCTCTACAGAGGACACAGCAATGGCCTTTTCCCATCTTGCTGGGGTTTAAAATTCACAGCCTTTTCCTAGCTCTGCATTTGATGCAACTCATGGCATAGTCCAAGCCAGTCCAAGCTGTAGAAAATCCCTTTCTAATTTTGCCATGAAATGTTGCTGTTATATTTACACTCCATTCTCTCCCCAGACTGCCACAAGCACGCAGCACAGGGAGCTCCATGCATGGCACACAGACACAGACCCTCCTGCTCTGCCTGGCAGTGACAACAAACATGAAGAATTTACTGACCCCTCTCTCCCCCCGAGTCCAGCCCCCTGAACCACACTAGCAGAAATCTGTGGGTGCTGAGGTTGCCTGTGCGTGTCCCTCCGTGGGCCCCAGCGCGACTGCTGGCACAGGGACTCTGTCGAGTGTTTCATTACAGCCAGGAGGGCCCCGGTCGCTCCTCCCGCACCGAAACCTCCCGAACTTCCCACTGGCCTCCACACCAGGCACACAGGGGCTCAGGCCTCCTCTAATCACTCCCTCTATCTGCTGCACTCACCATTCCAAAAGGAGATATTAAATAAAATTAAATCAATTCCTGTTACCACAAGAAGTAGTGAATTTAGTATAAATCCAAATTTTGTCTGGAATGAAAAACAAAAACCACAGCTGCATTATGAAAAGTGTACTCCTTTTCCTCCTGAATATTTCTGCCCAGATATCTGCCCAAATGAAGAGCCTCTCCCATTACTAAATCTGTCACCCTCCACTTTCAGGTTCACCAGAGCAGTGAGAACTTCAGGATGTACCAGACTTTACAGGCTGCTCCACAACAGAGGGAAGTGAGAGGGGTATATTTTTACCATCGAAATACACTAATAATCTAAGAAGAGACATTATAATCCAGCTGTTTTATCATGATATACTATTGATAGTTGGAAAGGTGATGTATGCCTTTGAACTATTTCAAAAGTGTAGGCCAAAAAATAACAGGCCTGACTTCTAAACAGAATACAAAATATTCCTATTTATTTCAATACTCAGTGAAAAAAAATTTTGCAGTGTATTTCACATCTACAGGGTTTTTTTCCTCAGATTAGTAGCAAAGTATTATAAATTATACTCCTGTTAATTTAATTGCATATTACCTACATTGCACAATGATCCTTCCTTTTGTTTTCTGCCAGGGATCCCTGCAAATCCCATCTTTTCCTTGCAATTATTTTGTGTAGTGTTACCGTGATTGCAGCAGAAAACCAAAATGTCTCCCCAAATTCTGGAAACACGCCCCGTCGCAGCCCCCTGCCAGCTCTCAGCAGCCCAGCGGGTGGCCGTGCCCGGAGCTGCCGCGGGGGCCCGGCCGCTCCCACCGCGGGGACGGAGCCCCCCGGCCCGGGGGACCAGCGGGGGCTCGGCCCCAGCACGGCCACTCTGCTGACGTCACCGCCTGGAATAACAGACACATTTCCTCAACACTCCCGCTTTGGGGACTATTTCGAGGTGCCACGAAAGCCTGACCGTGCAGTGGATTTTTGATGGGGCTGATGTGACTGATGCTGCGGGGCTGGAGGGATTTCCAGCAAAAGTGCCAGAGTCTTTCAGCGACTTTTAAAAGCATTTTTAGTGGATGACATAACTTTAATCATTACTCCATGTCCAGGGCATGTGCTTAGGCTACTCCTGTCTCTAAGTTTCACCCGGTTTCTGTGCTGTCTCCTGGTGACCCGCGTACAAGCACCAGTGGCCGTCCGGCATAAGGCAAGGGCAGCTGGAGGGAGCCCCAGCTCCTCAGCGGCTCTGCCGAGCTCACGGTGCTGCACAACTGCACCCAGGAGCGGCACAGCAATGGTGCTCCTCGGGTAAAAATAAAACAGGAAAACTGAAAACAAACCAAATCCTGTTGGTAGCAGATTGCCTTGCCCGCTCTGAATCCGGGCAGCCGAATGCAGCAGAATCCGGGAGCAACTCCTGCACCGGGCTCCTGCCACATTCCACAGACCGTGGTCTGCGAGAAAAATAAGTCACAAAACCAAGAGATGCTCAGTGAAGAGAAGCTTTTGCTGTATTTTGAATATAAACCACAACTCAACTGGCAAACATCAGCCTCAATGTTACGCTCACGTGAAAGCATTCCCAAAATCTGGAGAGGGGAAGGTTTCCCCACAGCACGGAGGCTTCGTGGGGTTTTCTTTCCTTCCTGTGAAGGACGTGCTGCTCCGTGCTGACTGTACAGCAAAAACAAGCCCAGTCCACGACAAGAAAGGACTCAAAGATGAAGAACAGTACAAAAACATACCAGAAATACATCGTGGGTCTTTTCTAATAGCACCCAAAAGCGATGCTAAAACAATGCCTCTCACATTTAAAAGACCAAAAACCTGAATATTTATCTTTCCCACCCAAAGCAAAACTTAGAATGCATTAATGAAAAATTACCAAATAGCAACTCTGAGCGTTTACTATCTGGTCCCTTGAATAAAAACCTCTTTTACAACTTTTATTTCCAAAGCTAGAAGTGGAATATATGATTCTAGACGTTATAAGCATTGCTTATACATGAAATACGTAACCTGAAACAGTTATTTCTCATGTATTTTTGTACTATCAGCAATAACTAGGGCAAATCGTTATGTAACACTGAGCAGTGAGAGAAAAACAAACCAGAAAAGCACAATCACAAAAAAATGGAAATATACAAATGGGAAGGAAATGTAGTATTTATAAATACTATTTTTTAGCATGAATCACTACTATGAATGGTACAATACACAAATTAATTTAAGAACCAAAATACAACTACCTCAAGCCTTCTATTTTTGAAAAACATTAATTCTAAAGGTTTCAGTTTATCGGAAAAAAACGTTCTCAAAAAAAAAAAAAAACACCAAAAACCAAAACAAAAAAAACACAAAACTATGTTAAGTGCAAGGTTCCAAGTGTGCAGCAATTTGGTAAAGCTCTCATTAAAATCAAAGAGATTTTGTCTGACTTGGGCTTGCGAGAGCCAGCCTCCCTCGTTCCATTTTACTGCTCTGGGCTTTTTCGCTTAAAATCCTTGCCATCGAATGCACCTGACCCTCAAAATCTTAAATTTTAGCAAAATAAGTACTTTGCATTAACTCAAAACATCAAGATGTACTCATGTGTTGAATTCCTTCTTTTAAGAGAGACCAAAATACATGCCCCGCTTGTCCTACTGACATACTAATGATATTTTTGTAATAAATTACCTTTATCAGGCACCTCTGACTACTTCAAACCGGGCTTGGGCCACTAATCCACCTCCCCCAGGATTTATTCTAACATTCCAAGCATAAGGGTAGCTTCACGCAGCCAGCATTTTTATTGGAAAAAAAATGCAAAGAAAAAGAAAAACTGTTTTCACCCTTCCCCCTAATGTGAAATGCCCTCATCCAAGGATGGGCAGCAATCATTCCTGACCCAGGGAAAGGTGTAAGGTCTGATATCTGACCCATCAGAAGCTTGCTTTCATTAGAAAGATGAGACACCAGTTTCCCAAAGATATACACACAGCGCTTGATTATAGTCCTGGGAGTTCTGGAGAAATCTGACCTTTAAAATTACATTAATACGTACAGCAAAATCTATTTAAAGCAATTTTCAGGAACTGAGATATTTAAGTAAACTTTATTCTCCCCCCCCTTCCCCCCCTCCCCCCTCGCTTCCCCACCCCCATCCCTCCCGAGAACTGTAAATAGAACTCAGGATAACAAAAAGCATCTGATATTACTGATCCCTGTCTTCCTCCGTACCGATCCTATTCCATCTCACTACCCCCAGGAACGCTCACTGAACACACGGGCTTTTTCCGTCCAAGTGTCCCAGCACGGGACTGTGGCTGTGCCCGCTCGCACAGCTCACTCACGGCTTCGCCCCCGCGGTCTGACGGACAAAAACTGACCCGCTGCACTGCAACAGCCCAGAGCCACTCACACGGGTGGACAGCGATTTTTATCTTCTAGCTACCATAAACGAGTATTTCTCCAAGTCTGAAAGGGTGCACAATCTCTGTCAGCATAGTTTCACGTTTGCTCTTTTGGGCTAATAAAATCCCAGAGAAAACAAATTCTGATTTACCGTGTCTCCCCTCCCCTTCCCGTGAACCGCTGCCGCTGTCAGTCCTCGGGGGCACACACAGCGGGGCACCATGTCATGTCACACTAGGTGCTGGGATTCAACAAAGGCCAACATGTTGATATCTTTTTATTGTTCAGCAGCCTGGTTACCCCGTTTCCCCCCCTCTACAACTGGACACCTTTGATAATATGGGAAGTTCTGAACCAGTAACATTTCTATTTTCAGTCAGGAAAAGTATTTTTGGTTTTACAAAACAATATTCTCTGGTCTTGCTTTTTGTGTTGCGATCCTTTATTTTACAGAAACTAAAGATGAGACTTTGAGGGTACATTTGTTTGCAATTAATGTAAATACTTACATTGTCAAATAACGCTTTTTTAGGTAGCCTGAAGACTGTTCTAAACTCTTTCCTAATTAGCAAAAATATTTAAGTTGTTGCTACCTACAAAGGCAGAAGTTTCACTGATCTACAACTACAGCTATCACGGGGTGGTTTATTTTTTGCAGGAGCACAAGGTGAAGTCTGTGGACGTGTTCCCTGCACGGGGCACGAGAAAACCCGATGGTGCCGTGGCCCCGGCCTTGGAAGGGCCAGGATCGAGGCAACCCACGGGCAAGCTCCGGGTTATTCCCATGTGCAGTGCCCAGACCGTGGAGGAATCTCTGGGAGTTGGTGAGGGCTGTGGCATGAAATAACGTGTTTTGTTGTATTTCCTAAACAGGGGGACATTTATCTGGGCCATTTATACAAGAGTTATAACCCTCACAATATTTATACTCAGCATGTCATGTTAGCATTTACTACTCGTTTCCATGGAGATGGATTTTCATGCTGTAGCTATGAAATGCACATTGTTGCCACTAAGCTACTTCAGGCCTTTCTGGAAGCCTGCTGAATGCCTGACAAAAGTTGATGCAAACCAATAGTTGTTGTTCTTTGTTTGTTGCCAGACTTCTAGCAGAGCCATATTATGTCCTAGTGATTGAAGTGCCCATGTTCGCCCCCGTCCCGGCACAAAAAGGATCCTCAATTTCGGTGACAAGCATGAAGTGGGCTTCTGCTGGGGAGGGCGGCCCGGCGCGGAGCCGGGCTCTGTCCCCGCGCGGGGCCGCGACGCGGCGGGGGTCGCTCCCGACAGCGCCTGACATTTGGGGATAAAGCCGGAATAACAGAGAGCGAGGGCAGCGCCGGGGCCAGCGCCGAGCTCAGCGCCCGGCTCTTCCCTCTGCTGCCCGGTCCCTCGGCCGAGCCCCGCCGTGCTCCCACCGCTCCCGACGGCCCCTCCGCCGGGCCAGTCCGCGGCAGCCACCGACGGCCCCGCAGAGCCCGCAGTCCCGCGGCCGGGCAGTGACATCAGGCGCTCCGCGGATCGAGCTGGCCTCGGGCCTCCCGGGGCGGCTCCGGGACAGCGGGCAGCGGCGGGACGGGGCTCGCCTCGGGCAGGAGGGTGCCGCGGGGCGGCTCCGAGAGCGGCGCTGCCTGCGCAGCCGGGACCGGGCCGCCCCACCGCCGTCCCCTCCGACAGTGTCGCAGGGTCCGGACCGCAGCGGGCCCGGGGCGGGAGGGCAGCGCCCTAGCCGGGTCGGGCGCCGCGGCTTGGTGTCTTCGGTCCCATCTGTGCCCGCCGCGCCGCTTGCGCCGGGCTCCCGGCTCACCGGAGCCGCCACCCCGTAGCCGCGGGCCCCGGCGCGGGGCTGCTCCGCTCCGCCAGGCTCAGCCCGATCGGGAACGCGCTTAGAGCCCGCAGCGCACCCCGGGTCGGACCGGGCTGCCCCGGTGGGACCCCCGCCGCCCCCCGCGCCCTTACTGTTGGTAGTCCTGCTTGCAGTAGAGCTTGCGGTCCCGGAAGTAGCAGCTGGTGGTGAGCGCCTGCTGGCACGCGGCACACTGTAGGCACTCTTCGTGCCAGGAGGACTCGTTCACCCTCATCAGGAACCGGTCCGAGATGGGCCGCTGACAGCCCTCGCAGACGGCCTGGTGCTGGCACTCCGACCCTGCAACGGCAGAAGGCGGCGTTAGGCGCCGGCCCTGGCCCCGACCGGCCCCGCTCCCAGTCCCGACACGGCCCGGCCCCACTTCTCAGCCTCAGTCCCGGGAAGCCCAGCCCGCCCGGCCCAGCCGCTCGGCGACACCGAGCTCGACGGCTGCCGCCGGCACCGCGCCCCACACACGCGGAGACAGTCCCGCGCCCGGCGCCGGTACGGGGCTGAGCGGCTACAGCCCACATTAGCCCGGGCCCCTCGGACCGCAGCGCCGGGGAGCGAGCGGAGCGCGGGGCCGCTTTCGGCGTAGCCGAGAAAGGACCGGCAACTCACCCAGCAGCACTCCTAGTGTGGCCGGCCCCGAACGCAGGGGGTGGTCTTCCATTTTAATGCCGTCCAGCATCTTGGCGCAGTCCGGCGGGCCCCGCGGGAAGCACCTCTCCAAGGACTCGGGGCCCGTCGCGATGTCCATGGGCGGCGGCGCGGCCCGGCGCTCTGGACGGCGGGGCGAGGCGCTGCCCGGCGGCGGGGCCAGCTCAGCCCCGCGTCGGGCCGGGCGCGGGGACACTCTGCGGCCGGGAGGAGGGAGTCGCTTTTATTTTTATCTGGGAGACATGAGGAGCGTTTCCTGCCCGGGCTTCCAGAGACGGGGGGCAGAGGCAGGAGCCTGAGCCGCCGCCCATGGAGCCGCCCCGCTACACGGGCGCGCACATGCCGCGCACACGGCGCCGGGCAGCCGCGGTGTCACCTGCTTGCCGGCAGCGCCAGACACACGCCCTGCGCGGCGCGGAGGACCCTCCTGGGGCGGGCAGGGCCGGGCGGAGCGCGGGCGCGGCAGGCCGGGCGGGGCGCGGAGCTCCCGGCTCTCCCAGCCCCTGAGCCGTGCGGCGGCCCGAGGAGCCGCGCCGTTTAGAGCAGGGGCCGCGGCGGAGGAACACACCCCCCGGCGCCTCACCCCTCCTCAAACTTGCTGACATTTGAACTCCATTGGTGCGCGCCGTATCGCTGCGCCGCGGTGATCCGTCTGCTCGACGTCAAATAGTGCCCTGGCCCCGCCGGGCCCCCGCGGCCCCCGACGCGCGGCGGCGCCCGGGGCGCGGGGCTCTGCGCACCCCGGGGGCGGCTGAGAGGCGTGGGCAACGCGGGCCCAGGGCTGGCCCCCGCGGCGAGCCCCCGCGGGCCAGGGAGGGGGAGAATGATCTTGGCCGAGGGTGACGGCGGAGCGGGGCCCCGGCTGCTCCTCTCCCCGGTCCGCGCCCCGCACCGCTCCCGGTCCGACGGCGGCTTCTGGCTCCTGCCCTGTCCGGGGTAGGTAGCAGCGCGCGTCCAGCGCCGAGCCGCGGGCAGGTGGCGGCGGACCCTCCTTCGGGGTGCTCGGCCCCGGAGGGGATCCGGCTGCGTCCCGCGGACGGCGGCGACGCGACCGGCCCCGGAGGGGATGCGAGAAGGGGCGCGGGGGGTTGCGCCGCTCCTGCCCTTGTCTGAAGGGCTGCCGGCGGGAGAGCTCGGACGGAGCAGCGGCTTGAGAGCTGCGGGTGGTTCCGCGGCTGCGATTCCGCGCCCGCGCCCTCGCGCCCGCTCCTGTGGCAGAGCTGCCCGCTCGGGTTGGCCACTAACGCGTTTGGCCGCGAAGGGGCTCGGTGCAGAGCGCGGTGCGAGTGTTCGCACCCTGTGTGTGTGCGGGACAGCCCTGTCCGAACTCATCGCGCGGGGATTCCCTCTGAGGAAACAAAACCGACGGGAAAAGCGAACCTCACCGGCCTGCCCGTGCTCACGGAGCGCCGGACCCAAGCCGCCACCTCCTCTTTCGGTTTTGTTTTTTTTTTTTTTTTACGGGGAGTTGTGTTTTGTTTTGGTTCTTTTTTTTTTCTTTCCGATACCGTTAACAATCTAAATCTGAGGAAATGAAAATCCAGAAAGGATTCCATGCGGAGATTCTTAATGTGTGCCATGACCCTGCCGAAGAAAGGAGTTTATTTTGTAATGCTCCCAAAATATTGATACTTAATAAGCAGGACAAGTGTTAACCTGAATTACTTAATGCTTTTGTTTTACGGATCTTAAAATAAAGCCACTTTTTGTGCCGTTTTCGTAAGCAAAAATCTCTGAAAGAAATTCGTGACTTGGTTTTAGTTAAATATTTTAGAAAGGGTTTTCAGTAATAGAGCTTATTTGGTTTTTGTTCTGGAGAGTACAAATCTGAAAATCTTTGTCGCTAATGCTGAAAAAATAAAATATGATTATTTAATTCCGAGATCAAGATAAAGGCTGCTAAAATTTCAGAGTTCAATCAGCAGTGAAAAAGCTGCTTGTTCACATTAATTTTTTATATTCCTTTCCTATTTTCTCTTAAGGATTCAGAGTTCTCCATCACACAGGGCTTCCATCAAATTATCTTCTACAGCTGCGAGGAAAATTAGAGCCCCTGTTTCTGTAGGAGTTTTCGTAAATTCTCGTTATAAAAAAGAACGAAAAAAAGAAAATCCAAACCCAACCAAAATGCAGCTCTGAGTGACGGGACTGGGAAGCAGAACGGGATCCCCCAGCCCCGCAGCCGTAGCAGTAATTCCAGCTTTGTTCATGGGCTTTTACTCGCAAATATCACACCAAATTGCTTCTTGCTGTGTGTGTACGAACACTGCGTCGGATAATTGTTATCCCTGCTCCTGCCCTGAGAACAATTCAATGAGGCGTCATATCGGTTTATATGATGCTTTTAACGAAAAACAAAATGCAATTAAAACACCCACGCGCAAAACCATCGCAGAAATAAACCCAAACCAGACTAACGCAGCCCCCGCTCCCAGAGGCTTCCTTCGAATTCTCCATTTATTTGCAAGACATATCCCCTTGTTTTGGGTTAATTTTGAAAGTCGAACAAGAAACGCAGCCAGTCTCAATCCTGCCCTTCCCGCAAGAGGAAGAAAGCATCGGTTTAACGAACAGGGGTCGAGCCCGCTGCACCGACTCTCCCGCGGGCCTCCGGGACGCGCAGCCTGGTCCCCGCTCCTCGCCCGTCGGTGCCGCCCCGGTGCACACGCACGCGGGTACCCGGTGCTGCGGGGGGGTCAGCGGAACCCCGGCCGCGTGCGGGACAGAACCGCACATGACGCGGGGGGACCGCGGGCGTCTCGGCACGAGGGCAGGCTGGCGCCGGACCTTCTCCGCGAAAGCGTGCGGGGCCGGCGGGTGCGTGTCTGTGCTCTCTGGCTGCCGCAAAGCGCGTGCGGCCCCATCTCTGCCCAAACGCGTGTATTCTCGGCTGCTAGCGCGCGGATTATTCCCGGTACCGACGTGCACCGCCCGCTCCCGCGGTGACGTGGGCGCGATCCGCGGGGTGCCCGGCGCTCCGCAGGCTGCGGTGTGGTGCGGGCCGTGCGGTCGGGCCATGCTGCGCGGGCTGACCCGCGAGGTGCGCGGCTGGATCGGCGCACGCGGGGGTGTCCGTGCGGGGAGGCTGCGGCGGCGCTGCCCGGCGGGGCTGCCCCGGCTCTGCGGGCCCGGTGCCCGGTGCGGCGGGGCCGGGAGCAGCCTGCCCCCTGCCGGCGCGCGGCGGCACGGCCGGAGCTCCGCGGGGTCAGCCGGGGCGAGCGGCGGGGCCGGGGGGAGCGGGCAAAGGGGAACGGGGTCGACCGGCCCGTGTGCTGCCCAGCGCGGAGACGGCGGCGCTTCCCGGCCCTGGGCGGGGCGGATCGGCCTCCCTCCTCATCGTGCGCGGCCGCCGGCCCCAGCTCTGCAGCACCTCGGCGGCGGGACGCTGGGGAGAACCCCGGGACAGCTGGGGGCCACCGGCTCACTTTGTTCTGTTTTTCTCCACCCACAGCTGGAACCTGCAAGTCGCTGCCCTCCGGAACGCCGTCCTTCCCCGCTGGCCAGCCGAACGCCAAAGCGTTGGCGCACGGAAAAACGCCCGTGGCAGGAGCACTCGGGGAGCGCCGGGGCACCGGGCCGGCGGCACAACGGACAGCTGCCCAGGTTCGGCACCGGCATGGAGACCGGCGGACTCCCCTCTGGCGGACTCGCCATAGTCCCCAGAACCGGGAGCTCCCCAGACCGGCTCTGCAGCCCACAGCTCCGACTGAGACTCCGGGGGCGGCAGTCGCCGCCCTGGGCCTCCTCGTCGCCGGGCTCTGTCCCCGGCCGCTGTCGTGCGGGGCAGTCCTACCACCTGGCCCCACTGGCTCGGTAGCCACGGCAGAGCGGCTCCGGCCCGGGAGGAGCCCCGGCCACGCACGGCGGCAACGGATCCAGCCCGCGCTCCACCCCTCGGAAGGATGGATGTGAACGAGCTGCGAAGTGTAGTTACTAATAACAATAACAATAAATTATCGGGCTCTTGCTCAGTAGCGCAAACAAATGCTTCATGAACCACGCGGAGCCTTCACGTGCCCCGCAGCCGACCCACTTTGGACTGGCCCGTCCACCGACCGGCTGCGCCCCAGGTTTGGGAAGGGTTCCTGCTAGCCCGACAGCCTCACGGAGCTGGTGACCGGGCCAGTGACCGGGACTGGGCCGGGGCCAGCCAGGGCGGCTGATGGGGAAGGTGGAGCCGACGGTATCCGGCAGAACGCGGTCGGAGGCCACGCCGCGTGAAAACCGTCGAGTACCGAGCCGGTGTTTTAATTAAGTAGGATCTCTTTGATATAGGCCGCCCGATGCTATCTCTGCGCGCTGTTCCCGTCACGGCGGCATTTGGGTAGGAAAATTGCTGAGAGAGGCGGATCGGGCAGGGCGGCGGAGCCGCGCCGAGAAGCCGGAAAGCCCCGGGGAGCAGCGGGTGCTGCGCGGCGCTGGGAGTCCCAGCCCCGCCGCGGCGCAGTGCCGCCGTGCGCCTTTTCGGGGGGCCTGCAGGAACGGGAGCCAATTTACCATGATTAAAGGCACAGGCGAGGAGGCGCCACGCATTTGCATGCGCCTTCATCTTCCCTAAATAGATTTTTGAGGTCAGGGCGGTAGACAGGCTTAAGCTTCGCATCCCCTCAGCCGGCTGAGCGCCCGGCCGGGCGGCCTCAGGGCATGGAGATCTCGAGCTCCCCCCCGCCCGAGGGAGCCGCAGGACCCGACCCGGCACCAAGGCCCCGCGGGGTCGCGCTACTCCGCCGCGGAGCCGCTCCGCCGCCAGGCCTCTCCTGCGGCGCCGGGCGGCTCCGCGCTGTCCCCGCGGCTCGCACGTCGCCGGGCGCGACGCGCAGGGGCTGCACCTGCGGTGCAGGCTGCGCCTCGGCCTCACCAGGTCCCCGTGTCTCCCGGCCCGTGTACCGGCGCAGCTCTGTCCCTCACCTGCCCTGAGCCGCACGGTCCGGCGGTGCGGGCAGGCGGCAAAAGCCTCATGACAGCAGTGGCGGACGCCAGTCACGCCCGACTCGGACCGAACGGAAGCATTCTCGCTCCGGCCGCTCGCCCTCCAGGGGTTCCCGTGGGCAGGAACCCGACGGGGCGCGCGGGCCGAGCCCTGTCTGGCAGCAGTGTGTGGCGCACATGTGTCCCCGCGGCAACCGATGCCAGGTGCGAGGCCGGGGGCAGAGTTTACCGCCAGTCTCTGACGGCCCCGCGAGTTTCCCAGCCCAGGGTGCTGGGGTGGGGGTGTAAGTGGGATGTCTTTTCCCAGTTCAGGGCAAATACCTTCGTTACACTGGGAAATTTAACCTCTCCTTGGAGCTGGATCCATTATACGGGTTTAATATCCGCTCTTTTACAGCTCAGTGTTGTAAAAGGCAGCAGCCAGGTCTGTGAACTCTGACATGTGCACCCGCGGGGAGCTGCGGGGGGGACAGGACCTGCCGGCGCGGGGCACGCCTGCGAGCGCAGCCTTTCATCTGCGGGGCCTCTGCACCAGCCCCGCCGGCCAGAGCGGCCCACAAGGGCCCTTGGGGACCCTGCCGAGGTCGTGGGGTTCGACAGCCCCCGAGGCGTCCCCGGGGATCTGGCGGAGCCCCATCGCTCCAGGGGAAAGGGCTGGGCCGGCGCGGCAGAAGCCGTGCCCGCCTCGGCGGCCTCTCCCGCGTTGCCACACGGCAGGTGCCCCAGGAGCGCGGGCAGACGCCAGGAGCCCCCCAGGACCGCTGCCTGTCCCGGGACTGTCGCTGCCGGCGGGATGCGCTCCCGCAAAGCACCAGCTCGGAAAAGCCGCGATTCCCGCGCGGGCGTGAGCGGAGCGGTGCGACGGAGGGACGGGAAAGGACGAGGCCACTCCGGCCTTCCGCTTTTTCTCCCGAGAATTGTCAGGTGCGTGGAGCAGCCCGGGCGGGGCACAGGGGCTGTCCGCGGGGACCGGCGAGCGCACGGAGCTGGGCGGGCGGCAGCGCGGAACGCGCGGCAGCGCTTCGGCGGTGCGGCGGCAGCGCCAGGCTGCCCAGCAGGATCCCGGGACCCGCGGGACCCCCCGCTCCCCGAGCAGCATGGCCTGCTCCCGGCCCGGGCGGGATGCTCGTGCCAAGTGGTGCTGGGGGCCATCAGACCGGCGCGGCGGCGGGAGCGCTCGGGCGGCTGGACCGCTCGCCGGATGGAAGGGGGTTCCCGTCAGAGGAGCCAGCTCCTTGGAGGCGGAGGGAGCTGGCCTCTCCTCTGCTTTTCCCAGGCGATGCGAAGTCATTTCTGTAGGTTTAAAGGAGGAACTTAAATATAACTCGATTTTCAGGGAAAGAAATTGTAACAACGAGAAATCGTTTCCTCTTGGTGCTGAGAGGCCTCTCCGTATGACTAATGTTTCCCCACGCCGTGCCTAGGGGAGCGCGGGCCGCTGCCGCCCTGAGCCTCTCTCCTTCCCCCGCTGGGGCCGCCCTGAGCCCCGCGTGGGGCCGGCGTGGTGCGTGTGCCAGGCAGGACCACGCAGACACCGCTTCAACGTCGCGCCCTTGGCACACCCACGAAGCGTCGCTACCTTGGCGCTTCTTGAAGAGAGACATGAAAAATAACGCATTTGGTAGGAAGAGGGAACGAGAAGAGAGGAGAGGGCTCTGTCTACAGACGGCGTCGCTTTTAACGTTAAGATGCGAACAGCAGGAGCGGCAGTCGGGGGTGACGGCGTTGCAGTGGCAGCTGGGGCTCTCCAGAGGTGTCTTTGTCAGTACAAAACCATCACTTAAAATGGAAAATATCAGAAGCCGCGCGAATAAGCAGCGCTGCCCTGAGCGGAGCGCTCTGCTCTGGTTTGTATTAGCGATCATTGCGCTGTCATTGAGGAATGCAGGGGTGGAAGGATTTGCTTTGGAACTCCAAGTACATGCGGTAGAAGAGAGAAACAAAACGCTGCACCCTGCGTGCCGCACGGAAAGCGGGATAACGCTGAACAAGCCCCAAGAGAGGCTGAGGGGTAGCCGGGGAGGCCGTCCCACTCCCTCGACGAGCCAACTCGTCCAGGAGCTGCTCTTGCCCCGCTTCCCTCAGACCCTCCTTTTCTCCAGCACCACGCGTCTGGCGGCTTGTCACGCCGAGCGGTGTGTGATGAAAGTCCCAGCGTGGGATTCCTCACCTGCTGCCAGCTGATCGCTCGAGAGATGCACGAGAGGCTGCAGGCTCTCCTGACAGAGTTTCCTTGTCCTCTTGCCGTATTTTGCGTTGTCTACGTTATCTGACATGCTGGGTGCTGGCAAGGCGAAACCTGGAGCAGCCCTTCGAGGGCTCTGGGAGGAGAGGGCTCCCATCGCCCCGCTCCCGCTGCTCTCTCTGCTGCCCGCACTCCTGTCCCGTTTCTGTCCCATGACGGAGGGCATGGAGGAACACGGTTATTTTTTCCCTCTCCTTATCAATAACACAAACTTACTGCTTACTGTTTCTATTTATTTAGAAACTTAAATTTATATAAACTCAGCTGTAGCACCAGATTGACGAGAAAACCCAAGTTGTTTTCCTGGAAGAACCCCTCTGACTCCGCGGCTCAGAGGTTATCACGGACAATACGTACTTTCACCTCAGCCTCAGTTAGTCAAGGACAGATGACCCCATCTTACACCCCTCCCTGCAACACAGAGTTGCTCCTCTCAAAACGAGGGACCTGCATGGTTTTCACTGGAGTCTCAGTGCCCGATTCTGCCTCAGTCGAGAGGTTTTGGTGTGTCGTAACCCTGTGTGAAAAACGGGGAGAAAGAGTCAGAGGGCTACGGAACTGGGTCCCTGCTCCTCGTCCAGTCTCGCCTTTGCTCTTCCCGCAGACATTCCCTGGGTATTTCTGACATTCAACCTTTGTGTAACACACAAGGAACGGTGTTCACCAGGAACACCAGGTTATCCGACACATGCCCACCGAAACAGTCACATCTACCACAGACTGGTAGACCGAACTGGGTGAAAAGAGACCATACAGAGAGAAAAACAGTGGATGGAGAACTTCAAAGTGTGATTTTCGATGTGACCCCTGCAATTGTGAACTCATTCGTTTGCAGTCTCAGTCACCTGAAAGCTCGGGGTCAGCATACCACCTCCCACCTCCCCGGTGATGACCTTATGCTTTGAAAGCAGCGAGTTCCAGAGTACAAACTCCGATTTGTTCTGTCACTTGCCCACGTAGAACGAGTTCCGCGCGTGCTCAGCGTGCATCGTTGCTTAAGTCTGCTTTAGAAAACAAAAAAAAAAACCAAGCCCCGACCCCAAACAGCCCGTCATATAAACTGATCGATAAATGCATTTACACTCCTGATTCTGGCTGCAGCAGTGCGATCGAGGCAGCGCAGGGGCTCCGCTCGATGGTCGTAGGCGAGCCCCGCACCGGGACCAGTCCCGCTCTGCACCCTGCACCGCTCCGGGCTCGGGGCCCTGGGGGCTCGGAAGGGGAATTAACAGAAGGAAAGGCAGGACACAGCCGGCCTGCCCCTCTCGCGGTGTCTTCCCCCTGTGGAGGCTCCCGCGCTGCACAGCCCCGGCCGGCGAGCGGGACCCCAGGGCAGCTCCGGTCTCGCTCCGGACGGCGGAGCCGCGATCTGCTGGGGCAGACACTGAGCTCAGACACTTAAATATCAACAGCACACCAGCACCTGGGTCTTCATTTTTACTAGTGTCAAGGAATAAACCCATTCTCATAAACGTAGGGGAAGACCGAATATCTTGATGCTTTTTCATATTGACAGGGTCTAAGATTACTCTGGAGGCCAGTGCAGCCCGTCAAAGGGACTTCCACGTCATGTTTTCCTTAGCTGTGGAAGTTAGTGAAGTGAAGGATGAGGGGTCACACACTCAGGTTCCCTCTCTCGCACGGAGCAATCTCCACGCAGAGCACACGGAGGGCAAGGTTCCTCCCTGAGCTGATTCCCAGCCACCAGCACACACCAACAGCCTGTAGTGCCTTCAGAATTTCGTTTCTGACACCTTTTATGCGAGCGAATCTATTCCCTGCCTTTGTGCAGTCAAAGATGCTAAGAAAATGTGTGGTTAATTAGTAAGATATATTAAAATATTTCGTAAGATATATCGATAGAAGTTATTGGTAAAATATTAAAATGCTTCTGTTAAACATGAAAAGACAGTTGTGAAGCCGATAAGACCTTGAATTTTCAAGCTCAGTTCCACAAAGAAACATTGCACGTTAGCATTTCATTGTGACGTCCGAAAGCATTTCTTCTGCCAGAGCAGGAGGTACGAAAGGCAAAACATGGTAAAGATGAAGAGGAATTTTCAGGGTAACATTTTGTTTCCTTGTGGCAGGTGAAAGACACATAGAATGCTTGGTGCTAAACAAAGCTTTCGGTGCTCTGAGACACAGAGTTGAAAACACTGTGTCCACCAGCAAGAATGTGTGTTTCTAAAATACAATTACCTTGGAAAAAATAGCATTTTAATTACAGTTACAGTTGTTCTATGAGACACAGATGTGAACGGTTAAAAAGTTTATAATGTGCCTATCAGTAAAAAAGCAAATATTAATGAAATGTGTTTCACTGATGGGATTTGATTGGCATGCTGTATTAATTACAGGATGTTCACCTCTGAAACTGCAGTTCTAATCCTGATAGTGTCCGGGGAAAACATTTTAAAGCTTGTTTATACACTCTAAAGTGAGCTAGAATCAGGTAGGCATCTTAAAAACAAACAAACAAACAAAGTGAGGCTGAATTTCAGCCCTGGTTTCACTACAGTGAAATACGTAAAAAGAAGCATCTGCCGACACATACTTTCTAGTCACCATCCTGCAACACCAACCTGGAGTGTTTACAAACACTACTACATGCAAATCATATCTGCTGGATCCATAATTTGGAAGGAAAAGGAAGATGTTACCCAAATTTCTCTTGCATGACACAGCAAGACCCGCAGATCTCCAGCAGGTGGAGGCAGGAACACTGCTTGTTGTTAGTGAAATAATAAGAATAAAATAATCATCAGGGGGAAGCTGGTTCCAGCAGCACTAAGCCAAGGTGCTCAAAGTGCATCAGAGCTCAAAAGAGCAGTTTAAAAGCATGGGATCTTAAACTACCCTTTATTTTCATTCCCAGTGGCTAAAGCAGAGGATCCTTTCTGGTCATATTTGTAAAGTTTAATTTGCAGGCAGAAAAAGAAAGAACTTTCTTAACCTCAAAGCATTGCTCAGGATGTGCCTGTGTGCAGGGAAAAGCCAAACTTCACCCCGCTGAGCATCCCATGTGGATTCTACACAGACTGAGAGGAGACAGGACCATGGGGCCAGAACCAACATTAACAGCTGCAGTCCCGGGGCAGGCTTCTGGCTTTAGCAGAGATTCTGTCCCCTCCCAGCCTCAGGCACCTCACATCCCAACACACCCACAAGCAGGGGGACACCGGGGTCTCCTCCTTTCTGTGCCCATGAGAGCATGTGCTGCTCTGCCAGGCTCTGATGGCACCTGCGGACCGTGGGAGAGGAGAGCTGAGCTCTGCCAAGGGGAGAGTATTCAAACCCTTTCCATAGGTAAGGCATGGACACAAAGAGAGAACAAGTCATTTATTTAGAGCCCAGAGACTTTCAGTGCAAAGAACCTCTTTGGCTCTTAAGCTTACACTAAATATTAGGGCACCCTCTGCACAAGAGTGAAGAAGAATGAACCAGCACTGCTAACCAGCAGTACTAACGTGCAGGGAGGACAAGCAGCACAGGCAGCCCAAGCCCTGCAGCCACCCCCTCCTCAAGGCCTCAGCCTTCTCCCCGATTATCCTGGACTGCATTCATGTCACCAAGACCCTTGCAGGTCACATCCAGGGAGCCAAAGGTCCATCAGCTGGCTGATTCATGTGGGATCCCAAGGGATCTGCAACACCTGATGCTGATGGTGGGCTGGTTTAGGTAAACAAAGACCATCAGTTTACAAAGAATAAGGATGTGTTTTTCTCTGGAGGAGAAACACCAACATTTGAAGCAACATCATGTCATAAGCAACTTAGTCCCCATGTCAAAATGGGAGTGGGAATAAACAAATCTGCCCTAGGATGGTATTTTGAACAATAAATCCCATTTTAGTATATTCTGCATGTTCTGTGGTCAGGTGTTTTATGTGATTTGAATACAACTCCACTGGCACATTAAAGTTTATTGGCCTTGAAAATAATGGCTGCATCACTGCTGATGGAAGAGTTGGTGTTACACTGTCAGTGAGTATTTTATTTGATCTCTGTCTTAAATAGAATTCAAACCTTTGGACTCCATATGAGTCGGACTTTAGCCTTTTCCTGTAATTATTTGGCATCTTGTTAACATTTTATGAGCACATCTGCTTAAATAAACTTATTTGATGTGCATTTGTTTTGGCTGTAGCCTGCTGCATAGGATGGATGTGCTTTTCTCTTTGTCTTTTGAAAGAAATCAAAATAAAGCTGAACAATGGAACTGCAAGGCGAATAAATTGAGTGTTCATTTCATTTAACAACAATACAATACAGTTGAAATCAAATATATCTGACAAGATTATTTACGAGGATTTAATATTTATACACTAAGTGTAGAACATTTGGGTAATTACAACTGTAAAGCATTGATTTGTTTGCCAGTTGCATTGACTGATTGACACTGGAGGACCACAAGCACAATGTGTGTGTAGTAATGCACTGTAAAAAAGGCTGGAGTTTTAGAGGCTTTTCAAAACCATCCTTTTACTCTTTTTATTCATTTTCTGAATACTTTTAGAGAAATAGAATATCTTCAGAATTTTTCCTGTTTGCATGAAAAGATCTTACTCATTTTTGTCTCTGAAATGGTTGCAACATGTGGAGAAGGGGCATGGGGAGGTTGAGGGACTTCCAGCCCTTCCCAGCCGCCTGCCCAGGGGTCTATGGAAGGAGAGCACATGTCCATCCTCTGCTGCCATGCCTCTCCTCCCCCAGAGTGTCTGCAACCAAGGGGCCTCACATACCCTCCTGAACACTGCTTCAAGAATTCATTAAGCAGAGCACATTGGGCACTCTCTGTACCTCTTTAAAACCCCTGATTCATCTCTTTTCGATCTGTCAGTACCTTTGGTCATGTACTAAAACTGTCGTGTAAGCACTCAGAGCTCTACCTTGAGTGTCCTGCCTCAGGAGCAAAGCTGTCCTTGTCACATCCAGTGCAGCCCCAGGAAAGGAAAATGACAAGTAATAGCAGAGGAGGCCTGGGACAAGGTCTCCAGGATGGTGGAGGGAAGTGCTTCCATTGGTTTTGCTGAGGTCTTACCTGGACATTCACCTGCCTCAATCCCTGAGCTCTGGTGTTGGCCAAACCAAAGTAGCCAGCACAAGACAGGACAGACCTGGGTAGGAGGACAACTCTGCTCCCCTCAGGGAGGCACAGCCCAAGCAGCACAACTCTGCAGAACCATCAGGCCAGTTAGTAACTATCCTGTACCAAACCCAGAGGCTTTTGGAAGCACTTGAGTTTTTTCCATTTCTCCTGGTAAGCTGTTTTCCCCTAGTCCATGGAGATAGTGCTTACACCAAATCAGCACAGATTCTAGAATGTGCCTGGGGCAAAATGTTACTGTTCCAACACCTTTCTTAATGAAGCAGGCTACTGCTTATGGTGGATGTGGTCTTTTGTTTTGGTGCAACAGGTACTGATGTACAGGTCACTCAGAGTGCAGAAAATAAATGTCATCTGTTTTTCTAGCAATTGTAATACCATCTCCTCACAGGTTGCCACTGTTAGATTGTAGCAGAAAGATGCAAAAGAGTCACGCTTTTCCTGCTTTAGTCTCTGTGTTCTCTGTATCACACTTTGCACAGAAGTGTCAGGGGTTCCTCCTGGGTTCCTGTCTGATATGGGCAATACACTAAAACAACAGCACTGTCAAGAAGGCACAGTCAAATAAAATTACTGACACAAAGTTGGAAAAGACTACCAGACATCAGAAAATGTGTCAAAAATTATGGATGACTGTCAAGCACAAGTTTGCTTGTGAGCATCTTAACTGAGGCAAGTAGGAAGAGGAGCTCTCAGACTTTGGTGCACACAGCCCAGGAGTTTTGCAATAGGGTTTGCTGAGCATACCCCCCCTCTAGAGCTCAGGGAACCATGTGGCCCACAGTTACAGAATGTGCCACCACTCACCAGCCCCAGTTTGTTTAGATCAGAGGGCCCGAGAACCAGATTGTGCCAATCTACTACTGCACACGAATGTCACCTTCCATGTACCTCCTGCTATTGCTGTCGAGAAGGCAACGCCTCTGAGGAAGCCTTGGACAGTGGGTGCTGGCACCAATGCTGCATCCTCTCTCTGAATCTGCTGTTCAAGGCAAAGTGTTCCGAGTGCAACCTTGGTGATGTTGAGGATAATTCCTGCCCAGCTGAGTAACTTTTCAGAGCTCTCTGAAGAAGAAGGAATATTTCGGTGCTCAAAACCCTATTGCCACCCTCCCAGATTACTCTCCAGAAAAAAAACCCCACAACTATTCTGTCTCCCTTTCCCTGTATACTTCACCCCTCAAGCTAAACTACCTCCAAACTTTCCAAAAGCCACCATTTTCCACCGGGTATTGTGCTGGTAGAGCTATGCATAATTATTCCCTATATTAATTTCAAAGCATCAGGAAATAAATGAGAAATTTTTTCCTAATCGGGTCAAGTCAAGCGCCAAACCTGCACCGTGGGAGAAACGCTCCAACCCTCAAAGCTTTCTTTTCTCGCTTGGCTCCATCTGCTGCTGCCGCCGCAGATTGCACACGGCTGAGGCACCAGCCCTGCTCCACCTACCACCAAGAATCGTTTGAAGGCTAATTCTTCAAGAGATTAGGCAAAAATCTACTATCAAGCGAAAGACAAGTGCTTGTGTGTGTTTACCCCGAGGCGTTTTTACTTCAGAAGTGTGAAGTGCATTACAGGGTAGGATAACTCAGTGGAAAGTGAGCTGCTTCACAATGAAAAGCATTTTGGAGCCAGTTTAATAACCCACCATGAGACCACACATCAAAATTGTATTTATTTAGGGAGCTAATTGAAACAGAGCCTGTAAGAAGGAGCCAACATCAGAAGCGAGATCCAGTTAAGATCAGAGAATGTGTGGTGTCTGTGGGCAGAAAGAGCAAACAGTGAGGCCGAGGCTGGTGCCCTCACCCAGGCAGCATTCCCGCTGGGAGGGGGGGCTGCCATCGGGAGCTGGTTTGTCAGGGAAAGGCTTGTTCGCTCAAGCCTCTGGGTAATTTCCCCAAGTGGTGATACAGAGCTGCTTCCACCAGTGCTGGCACTCTGTCTGCTCCTGGCTCTTCCAAGTCCCTTGTCCTTTGTGCCAAGAACCTCATGACAGAGCCACGCTGTGCCCTCTCCAAGTGCCAATGGAGCAGAGGGGCAAAGACATTTCACATTTGCTTTGACTGAACAAATGATTGGGGATTGTTTGACTGTTGTCTTTTTGTCTGTCTGTGCTGAAGGACATTCTAAGCTTTTTACCAAAGGAAAAAAACAAAAACAAGTGTCAGATTGGAAAAGCCTGTCATCATTTAAACTTAAACAAGCATTTTGGGGCAAAATGCTGAAATTCTTATTCAGAAAAAAGCTTCAAAAACAGGTTCTTAAGATCCACTTAGGTGGTTTAAAACCATTAATATCAATAAATAAATTTTGAGCTTGTCTCGTGCTCTCAGAGAACAAGTGGCACTGTGAGGTCTGAGCTGTAAATACAAAGATTGGAATCTCAGAGCAAGGAGTCCAAGAGCTCCTTGGAGCAGGGGCTCTAAAAGTACTATAGAACCCCATGACATCCATGATAAATCCCCAGTGCTGTATATAGGGGGATAATAGTCACTTATATAAGAAAAGACTGAATAAAAATGCCATGGGAAAAACAGTTGCATTTTGCCTTTTGTTTTCACTTTGGAAAAGCATTTTGAGGCTCATATTTTGCAGAATTTAGTTAGAAACCCATGGTTGTTACTGGGGTGAACACCTTCGAGGTGAAGTGGCCAATGTCAACCAGTTCCCTCTGTTGTGGTCCCCTCCTCCCAGCATGGGACAAATACTCCTAGGTAAAACTTGCCCTACATGTTAAACTGACAGTGTAAGTAGAAAAGTCTTTTTCCTTTTGGTTTAAATGAATCCTTGCCACTTAAGCTCATGTTTACTTTTATAATATGGACTCTGTGTCATTTATTGCTCCCAAAGGGACTTCAAATACCATGATGGTTATGAGTGAACCTGCAAATATACTTCTGAACTGCTTGTGATTTATCCTGGTTCTGATTGTGCATACTAACACAGCTCTTCTGAACCTCTTCAATGCTTTTAATTATTAATTTCTGTACTTTGTGTTGCACCACATGACAGTTATTGCTGCTGTGGATAGGAATTACTGTGTCTGTGCTCTCTGGTAACAACACTGTCATTGGGAATTTCATATTTCAGGCTAACTGCTGAATGGCTTTGGAAGAGCTTGGACCTGCCCTCAGCAAGGGGACACGTCATTGAAATGAAGGCCCTTTTGCAGGATCAGGATGCTGTGGAGTGCAGAGCTGTGGAAGGAAGGTGAGACCAAGAGGAACTACAAAGATGCACAGTGGAATTAGAAGGGCACCTTGCTCTACACATATGCAGCACATCTCCATCTTCTGAGTGGCCTCAGACTTCTCTATAACTCCTGTTAAAGATTATACAAGAATGGGATGACCCTACATATAAGCAACTTTTAATTTCTTGGTGCCAGTTGCCACCAGCTCTAACTCCTATTAAATCCTTGAAAAGGCCAACAGATCCAAACAGATAATAATCTGAGGGTGTCTGTGTGCCCACCTGGGCTGGTGAGACTTTCCTGCAGTGCTGGATGAATAACACACAAGAGTGGAGTCCTCGCTCTCCCCAGCAGCAGAGGTCCCTCGCTGTGGCAGGGTTTGCATTGCCCCACGTGCTAAAATGTGTCCATAGCTCTGTCCTGCTCTGCCTCATGCAACCAGCTTCCCTTGGGACAGTTGGAAATTTTCCCACCCTAGACACACATCCTGCCAAGTGCTGCCTGTGGGGTCAGACCCATGCACCAGGGATGCTGTGGGACTGGGCCCATGCACAGGACCTTCAGCAGTGACCAGGGGAGAACCCGCCCTCTCTGCTTCCTCCTCAGTTACTAAATCTGTTTAAACTAGGAGAGGGGTGAGGAAGTGAGACCTTTTGGAGAAGTCACATAGATGTTTGTTTTCCTTGAGGGTTTATATCAACACTGGTCTTGACATTTTGCCTCTTATTATGTGTGGCTCTTTAAAAGGTGAAATAATATTTTCTTTTGCTTGAGAAAAGGACAAAGTTCAGACAAGGCACTCAACCCAAAATCATTTTCTTCTTTCTCAACAGTTTACACATTGTCTACGCTACGGCTCTGCATAAAGTGCCACTCTGCAAACAGAAGGCGCCTGGCAGGGAGACACAGCTCCCCCAGAGCCACCAGCCCACCCAGCTGCTCCACGTCCCTGCCTGCCCCACAGGCAGCTGGCACACTGCACGTCCACCCTGGAACGCAGGTGACTGACTGACTCCAGCACATCTCACAATCTCTGCCCACTGAACCTGCCCTCACCTGGCAGAAGCCTGTTGCCAGCACAGGCCTAAGTGGACACCCACAGTGGGAATTACGCCTCTGCCCAAGCTGTGCATGCTGCCCAGCAAGAGCCTCCTCTGCCTTTTCCAGCCATGGCTTCCAGACCAAGGTCTGGCAGGGAAGCAGCAGCAGGGACAGGGAAGTGTCAGACACAAAGTTACTGCTCCTGAACAGGAGTCCTGGGACAAGAAGGAATTCTACCTTAGCCCATACTGATGTTTAATTAGGGTTAGTCTAACTCATGTGACTCTTCACATATATCTCAAAGGGAGTAAAACCAAAAGCTTATTTAAAACATAGACTTTAAAATAATTTTTATGTTGCCACTCACAAAGAAAAGTCATCTTAGCAGGAAAGCCTGGAATAATGTACTTGCCAAGGCCCTGCTGTGCCTTTGAGGTGGGACGGAGGAGTTGCCCAGGGTGATGTAACCTGCCTGGGTGACTCTGAGGTACCGACACATTACCATTACCTCAAACCAGCTGTTCAAATGCTGTAGGACATGCCTTGGACCTCTGACCCATGGGTGAAGTGGGAATGAATGCAAATCCCAATTTCCCAATTATTTGGAGGGTGAAATGTGACACTGGAATTAGTGGTCACCAATCAGGATAACAAGTTAGCTGAAACTTTATCTTTCTGTACTTAAATTATTGGGAAATCATCTTACTGCCCTGATGGAAGAGATACCAATCATACTCTGTTTACCAAAAAGCTGCAGGGTCCACCACTATCCCTGTCCAGGTGCTGTAGCTGCCCTGGACACAGCCCCAGCTGCCCTTGCCCTGCAGCCCCACTGCAGCCCACGCTGCACCGTGTGTGGCTTCTGCCTGGCACACATGGGAGTGGAGCAAGCACCAACACATCTCTGCTCTTGAAGCCACCTAAGTGATCATGTCTATCAGGCATTTGTCTACAGACAACACAAGTAGTTTGCTGTCAAGTGAGAAGCAAATGAGAAGTCAGAAGCTCTCCAAGTCCCCAACGCCGTCTGCTGTTGGCGCAGGTTACCAGCCATGCTTGGGAAGGGGGGGTGAGACCAGGAGCACTGTCCCACAGTGTCCAACAGCAGCTACAGCTCTGCTGGCAGGTTGGAGTTGAGACACAGACCCCTGCCTGCCCCTTCACCCCAGCAGGCACAACTGTGCCCTCACACCACAGCACCTGGGCAGACTGTCAGTAGCAAACCAGGACCACAGGTGCTCTCAGCATCCACAGAGGTGCCTCTGCCCTGGACAGCTGTGCCGTAACTCTGGGGCCCTGTTACAGCAGTGATGGCATTCCAGGGTAAGGCTGATGCTTCTCTGAGTTTAACAACTTATGATAAATATGGTGCATGATGTCAGGGTAGGATTTATCTTTTCCTTTTATTCTACCAGCTGTCAAACATGTTTGATTTTTCTCAAGCTTTGAATATTGCAGGAATTTAGCCAATAAATACAACTGATGATGATTTTTACTTTGGTTTCAAGCATCTGCCATTCATACTGAAGCCTGATTAAAAATATAAGATTATTTTTAGTTTCAGAATGTGCCAAAGCCTTACTGCAAATACATGGTGTGAGTTATGAATAATTAACTGGAAAAAAAATCAAGGTATATTGAGCTCCATAAAGCTAATGAGTGAATCCTCCCTAGAGCTCTGCCTTGGCTGAGATGCACCCAGCATGCAGAGTGTGGTGTTGCAGCTGTGCTGCCTGTGGGACAGCCAGTTCTTCAGGTCTCATTGAACTTCTGTGTTTTATCCAGTCTTACTGGCCATGAGTTACAAATTAGTGACTCCCTACCCCATAAACAAATTCAGCATACATTCAGAGCATGCAAATCCTTTGGAAAGTGATGGGGGAAATGCAGAGCAGGTCTCCAGGTGGTGGCAGGAGCAGACAGGACTGTGGAAATCCAGTTTTCTCTCTCTCCATGGGGGGCTCAGTGGCTCTGCATGTGGAGAGAGGTTGCCCTCCCTACTCAGCTGGGTCTGTAGAGATGCAGCTTTTGCACAGCATAATCCCTGCCATCAGCACATGCACACACAGCCAGTGTCTCTCCAGTGGGAACCTACCCCAAGCTCTGCTGGCACCTCCCCACAGTGATACTGGGGGCCACCAACATGCCTCCAGCTCACTGTGGTTGATCCTCCCTGTGTTCCATGTGCACAGAGTAGGTGTTAAAAATGGCTTTTCCCGAAGCTGTGCAGCAGATAGGAAGGTGTGGCATGGAGCAGGGACTCAGACTGTTACTCCCCATCTGTGCCAGGAGCCAGTGGGCAATCAATCCCATAGGATAGGCAATCCCATGAGGGGAACACAGGAGATTCTGGGACAAGATGGAAGGAGGTGACAGGGCTGTGGGCCCAGTGCTTGTGGTGGTTGCTCCCATGCCTGTCATACTGCTGACTCCTGAGCGTTTAGGATATGGAGATGCAGGCAATGAGGATCAGTTGTTTCAGGGATTCACTTGCTTTTGCCCACCTTAGAATCACTTCTAGTCTCTTGGAGGGAATTGACACTGACAGGACTGAATTGTCTGATAATAAATTTATCAAGATGTTAATGATCATCAGCTTCTCTGTGTACTACTTGGCAAAATCACTACAGGTCTTCCTATTAGCTGGAACTGCTACCCATTTAGGGCTTGCTTTGAAATTTTATCTTTCCATCTTGTTTTCTGTTTCCTCCTTTTTTTTTTTCAGAGACCTCATCTGTTTGCCAGCATTCTCTGATCAGCATCTCTCATGTGTTTCCTATTAGGGCTATGATGTGTCTAGCCATTTTACTTCTCCTGCCCTTTTAAGTGGTGTCAGTCTTTATGCTTTGCTACTAGTTGCCTTTTATCTCTGCAGTCTCCAATTCTCAGCGCACATCATTACCTAACTCTTGAACTACCTTTTTCTTACTCACTATGACAAATCTCAGAGGCCTGTGGCAAGCTCTTGCAGGATGTAGATAACGATGCCTGACCAGCCATCAGGAGAGGTGGCTTTCTGCGGAAAAACAGAAAGACTCAGCTGTGGATGTGGATGGCTGCCAGCCATCTCTGGAGCTCAGCACGGTCTGAGTATGAGATCACAGAATATTCTGAAGGGACCCACAGAGATCATAGAGTCCAACTCTTAAAGCAATTAGCCCATACAGTTATCAAACCTGTATGAACCTGGTGTTTGTAGGACCACGCTCCAACCAACTGAACTGATCTCAGAGATGCACTGCCAAATTTGAGCAGAGTCTGTGGGGCCCACAGTAGAGAACCCTGATCCTTTCTACCAGTGTGTGGTGCTGGCTGCTGGGCCCAGGGTAGCAGCTGTGTCCCTCCATGAATACCTAGTTCCCTCCTCCAATTCCCAGCTCCGGGGTGTGTGGCCTGATCCATCACCCCATGGAGCAGCACAGCTCACAGGGAGCCCAAGACACACCTGAAGGCTGGTGCTGGAGCCTTCAGAGGTGTGAAGACCTTGTTTAAATAGGGAAAAGCCCATCAAAAGATATCAAGTTGTTCTGCCCCATCAGTCGGTCACCATCAGTCACTCCTTGCCCCCACGGCAGCTCCAGGCCACACTGCACTTGGGGACCTGCTGCAGCAGTAGCAGCACTCACAAGGCTGTCCATCTTCAGTTGCTCCCAAGAAGAGAAGGGCAGCTGCCGGGGCTCTGTCCCTCAAGCAGTAACACTGGCCACAGGATGGGCTTGCAAAGCCCTATTGCTCACATCCAGGGCTGACACAGCCCCACCACCTCAGCAGAGCACTCAGAGACCAAGTGCCTCATCAGCTTCAGTGGTGCCACCCCTGCCTGGCCACAAAGCAAGAGCCAAGCTGCCTCTGCCCCAGGTGCAGGCCACAGAGTCAGCAAGAGAGGGGTCTCCCAGGTGGGGCTGCAGTTATGCTTTGCATACAGCCATGCTGGCACAGCCATTCCCAGCTTCAGGAGAGCCCAGAAACCTCCTGTGAAAGCCCCCAGAGCCCACAACTATCTGCTGTCTCACTCGTTCCCCGCACTGCCCACACCCTCCTCGGGTGCTCTCACCCCTGTGCCAGGTTCGTGCTTCAGGGTTCAGACAGACACTGAAGTGGTAACTGCAGCAAAGGCACAAAGCTGCTCTTGCTCTGGCTGGAAACAAATCTACTCATTACTCCTTGGCAAAAGTCAAAGCTTTCTATTTTTGTAAGAACAAGACTAGGTGAAGCAGAAGGCAGCGGATAGTCTCTTTGTACAGCTGTCTTTAGTGGGCAAGTGCTCCTGGGTGTGCCATGCACATGGCCATACAAAGCCTCTGGCATTCCTCAAAAATGCCACAGGAAGAGCTACACAGTGACACCAACAATGCTGAGAAATCACAAGACAGTCCTCATTTTTCAAGTATGAAGTAAGTTATAACTGTATAAGAATTCAGCCCCATATTCTGAATCAGAAAGCTCTTCCAGCTCAGTTTTCCAGGGAATATGAAAAGGATTTTGTGCAGTGCAGTTTGTTCAACTCCCTTTTCTTAAGCTAGTTTTCAACAAAATCATCCAAAAGCCATTAGTTTCATTGTATGTATCATGCAGGGTTATTTAGTAGCTCAGGAGGAAAATTTAAATGGACAGGTGCTTTAAATTACAAGATGGTGAAGGTGGTTAATAAAAAAAATACTAGAAAACATTGGTAATCTTATTTCAGGCTTGAAGTAGGTTCTGTGACTGATGGGCAAATGGCTTGGAGAAACACTGAGACCTGTCAGAAGTGGTAGGTTCAAAATGCATTCAGGAAATCAAGCTGCTCCCCAGAGCTCAGCGCTCAGCACACACTTCCCAGACATTATGCACCTTGAAAACTATTTATTTCCTCCTGGATATTTGCACTGTGGGCACAATTAATTACATCTTGCAAATGTCCTGTATGTGTGACACAGAGAAACCTCAAAACATGTGCATTTCTTGTAACAACCTGAAAGGTGTGAGAACCATAATGGGCTGTCTCCAGGTATGCTGCAACCAACCTGGGGAGAGACAGAGCCTGCATTTGCACTTCTGTACCCTGGGCTGCACAGACACGAGGAAGGAAGAGGAGACTGTCCCAAGCTCAGGGTGCTTTGGCTATAACCCATAACCCTCTTCCTCACTGCTTGGAGCATCTGCTTTGTACCCAGGTTGTGTGCCCAGGTCCCACCACCAAAGGAAACCCAAGCAAGAGGCTTCTTGCAGCTGAGCACCTGCCACGTTTGCTGGCCACAGGCATTACCCAGAACCTGGGAAATGGCCTCAGCAATGGCTTAACAACCTCCTGCCACCCCCACAGGCTCATGGGTGGATGCAGTGCACAGATGCAGCACCCAGCACACAGTTCTGAGGTTTTTCAGGACCTTGGGACTCCTGGGGTCACGGCTCTTACTACCACATTCTGGCCCCTTGCCCAGAATTATCCAGCACATGTGCAAAGGCAGAGCAGGGTGATGACACAGCACATAGAGGAGATGGTCACACAGGTGCAGCCAGTCCACTGTGCACAAGGGACTATGATC
This sequence comes from Pithys albifrons albifrons, assembly GCF_047495875.1. Lineage (NCBI taxonomy): Eukaryota > Metazoa > Chordata > Aves > Passeriformes > Thamnophilidae > Pithys > Pithys albifrons. Next base: position 13,261,272 of record NC_092477.1, on the reverse strand, counting down.
ACTCAGAAATCCTGCCAGTGTCAGTGAGACAGTTCAGAAGGAGAAGAACAGCAGAGTGTTAAAAAAAAGAGAGAGGAAGAATTTAACAGGGAGATGATGAGGATTAAGTTATTGCATACATTCAAGGCTACTTATTGAGATGTCTAGTGAAAGATCAGTGCTGTAATGCAATCATGTATACAGCATGCAACAAGGGTGAGTCTGGTTTGTATAAACATTCCCCAACATCACCACATCTTATCTGATTCCTTTGGCTCTGAGATCAGGCAGGAAATCTAACGAGAGTCAACTGCTTTCCAAGATGCTTGATACTTCTTAATTATTCCAGATTGGAAACATGTCAACAGAGATGCTCTTGTATCTATTAATTCCTGGCCAAGTCCAGACTGTTCCTCTGTTGAACACCTGAAGCTCAGGGCACAAGAGAAAGTAGGAAGGCAATTAAACTACAGGAAAAGGCAACTCAGTGCAGCAGGCAGTAACAGGGAACAGGTAAATCATGGAGGGCATGACTGGCAGCCAGGACAGCAAAGGCTTTGGCTGCCTCTCCTTCTTCCCACTCTGCCCACGACAGCACAAGACCATGTGAGTGCCTATGGTGGGGATGGGAGACTTGAAAAAACAGCCTCCTGCCACACACACTTCTGCAGGATGTTCCCAGGCCTCAGAGGTGATTCTCTTCTGAGGCTTGAAAGAAAGTTGTATTATTTGCCTTGCCTGTAACTAGTTTGGTTGACGCTGCCCTAGCCTGACTGAACTGGGCCTTTCGGGCACCTGAGACCTTGTTATGATCCAACCATGAAACTAAGAGTCAAAATTCACAAAGTCACATGGAATAACAGGAAATAGAAGGAGCAAATCCCCTAAGTTTTTCTGCCTTGGATGCCCTGATGATGCAGCCTCAGATGATTCTGTGCAGCCAGTGTTTGGGCAGGAGGACAGAGTGACTGTGAATCCCAGAACACCAGGCTGTCTGCTCTGTCCTTCATTAGACCACTCATCCTGCACGACTGCTTCAGGCTCATGACTGGAAATTCCAGCTTTTTTTCTTTTTCCTCAGCATCTTCCTCTATGTGCATAGTTTGCATGCCAGGGGATGAGCCACTCTGCCCAGATGCTTTCCTGATGGTTTGGCTCACTGACATGAAAAGACTGAACATGTGCCAATGCACCATGAAATCCAGAGAACAGACAGCAGGTGATGTTTTGGACTTTGGTCTGTAAAATAGACACGTGTATGTTTTGCTCTGGTATAGCCCATCTAGTGTGCTCTCCTTTCCAGCAAGGAATGATGGAAGAATCTATGGGGTGCCTTTTTCCCCCGCAGTGCAGTACATATGCAACGCATGCAGCAGCAAATAGAATGGAAACAACCTTTACACACTATCAAAATAACAGGCAGTTGTTAATATTTTTGTATCCAGGAAAGAAACATTTTAGTCTGTGATGGTGGGCCAGATTCCTCTGCTACCTGCTGACTTGGGTCCTGGTGGCATTTAGGGAGTGTTTGAAATCTGAACATACAGTCTGGTTGTGAGAAGTGCTGCAATACAAAGAGTGGGAGATAACTGTGTCATGGAGGGTTGTATGGTTTGTGTAGTAAATACACTTTAGAAGTCAAAATTTGCTTATTTTATCCATGCTAGAAACCGATTGAAAAAAATGTGATATTAAAAACTTGAGACAGGCAGAATTTGGCCTGGAATCTGGATCTCACATTTAAAATCAAGGGCACAGATACAGTAACAGACTCAGAGCTCCCACTAAGTAGCAGCTCTGTGAGGCAACACAGCGACCACCTCATGCCCCAGCCTGGCACCCACCACCCCCACAGTGATTAGGACCTGAGCTGTGTGAGGATAAGCCTGAGGGGTGCATGACCCTCCCCAGACACCAGCCTGTCCCCCAGCCATGAAGAGTGGGCACCATGACCTCAAGAAGTTTTCATTAAACCGAGAGCGTGGGAGTAAAACTAGGGGAGATTACACAGGGATGCAGCCAATGCCCTGAGCAGCATCCTGACATGCCTCTAACTGAGCCTAAACTAACACAGCACCATACACATGTTTTGAATGGGTTTGGCCTTTTTTTACTGTCCTCACAGTGCTTGTACTACTACACCACAGCCTTCTTCTCTGGGTGAAATAAGAATATTAGATATTCCTCTCACAGAACACAAACAGGAAAAAAGCAAAAGGTGTTTCATGTGCTGCTGGTCCAGAGTGGAGATGCTCAAACTGCACTTTTCTAGGAGTGTGAGCAACCCTCAGCTCACTCCAGCCATCCAGTAAAACTCTGTATGGACATGCAGCTGGAAAAGCAGGTTCTCTCCTGCCCCACATGGGGCCACCCTGCACCCCAGTATCGGCAGGGCAGCTGCTGTGAGCCAGGGACAGGGAGCATTGGAAACCATCCTTCCTTAGTAGAATGCAGAAATTTTTGAAACTGCTTCAGTTGGGTTCAAACATGAACAACGAAGCCACGAAGTCTATGAAGTTTCAAATGTTAAAATCTGACATGGGAACTTTTAGCCCACCCTCAGCCTCTCCATGTCCATGTGTTTTACCCTCAGAAAAGCTGATCTGGACAACTGAGCCTGAGCTTTCACTGCTGCCCAATCTGCACTGACCTGCACAAGTAACACTTGCATTAAGGTGAACCTGCACCTCACCTGGACTAGACAACCAAAAGGCAGTGCTTGCCCTGGCTTTCCTTATCTGCAGAAAAGCCGAATTATTTTCCCTAAAAATGAACAGTTTATTCCAGTTTTATCTTGTTTCACTACACTCGGTGTACTCTGGCTCCTAGCTCTGCCTGATAGATAGAAGTTGTTGAAACTTTGTTTCACTATTTTGCCTTTTTTTCTTGTTGTTAAGACATTGTATCATTTTATGACACTCAAGACATTCAGATTTCAACAAAACATTACCTTGAAATCATCGACTCAGTCTCCTTAAAACACTGCAAGTTTTTCCGTTTTGTTTTTTTATGCATCCAGTCTCACTTTTACAGTTCTCCCTTTCCACTCCAGCACAGTAGCCTTAAATAGGAAGAAATGGATGAAGGGAAATCCAGAGCCTTCAGATTTGGTTTTGTGTATCAAGTTAAAAAAATGTCTTCAATTTCAAAGAGGAACCAGGTGAAATCAGGGAATTTTTCCTGGTTCCCATCCAAAACTTCACAGCCACTTGGGTTGTACCAAACCTCATACAGGTTCACCAAACCTCATGCTGATTCACCTGGTTTCCAGTTTCATTGGCAAAATTCTGCATGGCTTTACAGGAACCCCAATTAAACCCAGAGGGAATCCCTTGTGAACTCTAGATATAATACTTCTATGTTCTGCATTTTTTTCTATGACCTTACCCAAACCACTGCCAAATTGAAGCATCAATGAGTATTGGAAACAGTTCAGTTGTTAAGGGTACACTCACAGTGAAGAGTCAATTAAAATCACTGATGAACTTTTTTGGTGGTGTGTTTCCATTTGGAAGCAGTTCATCCCAAATTCGAGAAAAACCCTTCAGAGCATATTGAACTGATTTAAGGAATTTACATCCAAAAAATTTGAAATTTAAACAATGAAAACAGAGGTTAAAAGGCACATTAAGGGTTGTTTGTAAATCATTCCCTCAAATGTTAAGCAGACACACTGCCTTCCTTGTTGGCAGGAGGGGAGAAAAGAGCAGGCAGTAGATGCATCAATATGGGCAAGGATCAAGGGAGAGTTCCCCAGGGCTGTGGCCCAGCCCAGAGGGTGGGCAAGGGGATGAGGCCCCAGTGCCAGCAGCAGCCCCCTGGGTCAGTCAGGCAGCCACTCTCCATCCAGGGGGCTGGAACCCCGCCCCAGCCTGTCACCGTGTCCTTGCCAGGACAGCCGAAAGCCCCACGGTGCCCTCAACCTGCTGCAACCCATATGCAGGGGATACTTCTTTACAAACAAAATGCTTCTGCTATTCTTTAACATTTCATTTGCAGCATGGCTGCTCCACCAAGACCGAGCCTGGACCCAAGGGATAACGTCAGCACACCTGAACAGTGCTTTGCTCCTTGCGTGCACTGACAAAAAATGAAGAGGATCTGCTTTCATCTGTCTGAAAACATCAATTTCCTATGAAAGATCTTTAGCCCTGAGGGTGCTGTGGGTGTCTCTGCCCCTCCCCATCAATATTATTTTGCCTGCACAAATGGAAAAAATTGGGGCAGCCCCTAGGCAAGTAATACTTCTCCAAAGGTTCCTCTCAAAATAAAAAAACAAACCCATAAAAAATCTCTAGTGATGGCTGAAGACTGCATGCAAAATCCAGAGACTTCCCAGAACTGCTCTAAATTCAAAATTCCCTGAGGGAATGGACCTTGTTTTATAAAAAGTATAAAAGCTGGTGACTCCAAACGGGTGGAGGCACAGGAGGGAACTGGTGTGGGAATTCACCCACAGACCATGACTATGAGGGAGAAAAGCCAGAACATGGGTACGATCACAAAGCTGCTCCAGAGCACCTGGGGAGCAATGTCTGTGCCCATGCTCATGCCTCTTCTCCTCCACACAGGCACCATGCCTGCAGCTCCCAGGCTGTGCCAGCATGAGCCAGAAGGGCTGGGCAGGCTCGGGGTCAGAGACCTACTGCCACAGGACAGGTGGATGCCAGGACAAGCCTTTGCTTTTCTGAAACAGCAAACACCCAGGTCCCACAGCTGTCCCAGCACTCTTGCACAATGGCCTTTGTGCTGCTGGCATCACTGGGAATTGGGATCCAAGATGATCTCATTGGATTCCCAAAATGCTATGCTGCAAAATTAGGGGCTTCTTGTAAAACCCCGTGGTTACATAACTCCCTCCCCTGGAGGGCCCAGCTCAGCCTCTTGCTCCCACCTGTGCCTCTCTGCACACACAGTTTGCTCACACACATCTGGCTGCCATGAGGTTCCTGCTGATCTGTTTTTCTCTACTTGTGCATCCTGCAGAGCTGCATAACCACCTCTCCAAAGAAAGGCACCAATGGAAGCTTGAAGCTGACTCAGTGCCTTCTTCTGGGCTCAGTTCTCTGGCTGTTTCACTGTACACAAGGACAGGCACACTGGAAATAGCCCCTTCATCGGTATGAGAAGCTCCATTCCTTGTGACATTTCTGAGAGCGTGTCTGTGTGGCTGTTCTGCCATCAGGCCAGGGTCTGAGTCTAATCTCTCAACAGCATAAACATTGCTGAAGAAAGCTAAAAAAACTGATACAAAACCAATAAGAGAAGCATCTCTGCTGTATCGCAGAAAGAGCTAGGCTGGAAGAGAACTCAGGTCATCGAGTCCAACCTGCAACCCAATACCACCTTGTCAACCACACCATGGCACTGAGTGCCACATTCAGTCTCTTCTGAAACACCTCCAGAGACAGTGATTCCACCACCTCCCTGCATAGCCCATGCCAATGCCCAATCACCCTTTCTGTGAAGAACTCCTCATGTCCAATCTAAACCTCCCCTGGTACTGCTTAAGACTATGTCCTCTTGCCCTATTGTTGGTTGTCTGGGAGAAGAGACCAACACCCGCTTGGCTTCAGCCTCCTCTCAGGGAGTTGTAGAGAGTGATAAGGTCTCCCACGAGCCTCCTTTTCTCCAGGCTAAACAACTGCATCTCCCTCAGTCACTCCTCACAGGAGTTCACCAGCCTCACTGCCCTTCTTTGGACACGCTCCAGCACCTCAATATCCTTCCTAAGGTGAAGGGCCTGGAACTGGGCACAGCACTCCAGGTGCACCCTCACGAGTGCTGAGTACAGGAGCGGAATCACCTGGTCCTGCTGGCCACACCATTCCTGATACAGGCCAGGCTGCCATTGACCTTGACCACTTGGGCACACTGCTGGATCATGTATCCACACAGACCTTCCTCAAGGACATCCTGGAGAGGGGGAAGCTGCACAATGGGTGACTGTAACTTTCCCACACCATTTCTTTGCTCCCATTTTCTCTTGTCCCCTACCTTTCCCTCTACAGATCAGCAAAAGAAACAGGGATATTCCTCCCCAAAATAATAAAACAGCAATTTGCAAATGGTGCAAACAACAGTGTAGAGAGCTACAGGCATATGTGTCCTACCAGTAGAGCCTTAGAGCTTCGAAAGTCTTGGCAATGGAATGTTCTGCCTTGGGAAGTCACAGTCTGGTCTGGGCAGACTGGGCCAGCTAGAACACAAAACTGAGTTCTGCAGGGTTTCAGTACTTCAGGTGAGTGCTTACCTTTGCAGGTCAGGCTATCAGCCCAGGGCCAGACACTTCCTCACAGCAGCAGTGTCATACCTGGGATCAAACCAGTGAAAGTCCTGCAAGGGAGTTCACTTTGTGGTGAATTTCCAGGGGAAAAACCACAGTGTCAAAACAGATGACTCAGCCAAGCCCCAGAGAACTGTACTCTGGCCTGACAACAAGGAGGACCACAGAGCCCATATTGTTCCCAGTGCTGGGGATGCTTCTGCCCAGGGGCCAGGGCCATCCCTGCCGTTTGGGAGCAGGCTGTGCTGTGTGTCCCTGCCTTAACCCATTGCAGACCTCGGCACTCAGCTCTTTAATCTGCTTCCCCACTCCTCTTTGTTATTTACAACTGCTTAAAGCACCTATTGAGCCCCGCCTGTAAAAGGCCTGGGTGCTTTTTGATCATGCCATGAATCTTTTCCTCGCAGACTTCTCCTGGACCTACACAGTTTTCCTGTAGTGCTGCACACACTCCTGTTCCTTTCAGGAGAGGAATGGGGATTATGGAGCTATAAAAGCGGAAGCGGGCTTCTTGGCAGAGCATTCCTTGAGATTTGCCAGCCTAAGTACACAGATGTTGCTCAGATGGATGAATTTGGAGATGAAGATCTACGTGGCATGTGTCAAAGGACTGGTGTTTCTGATCTGTGACAAACACTGTGCAGGAACATGCCTGTTCTGCCAGGCTAAGGCTGCACACAGCAGATCTACCCATCACTGATGCTAATCCCCTATAATTTATTAACTTTCTTGTGCACACTCGTTTGTACCTCATAATTCTCTTGTCCATAATAAAAAATTATCTCTGGTTGCAGTTGTCCTTCCAGAGCCAAGGAGAGCTGAAATGGCACCCAAACACTTCCTGGATGAAGGACCACCCCTTATAATTACACATTTGCCCAGCCTCCCTCAGTTATGTTGGTGAATGCTGAGGACAGAAGTGTTTCAGTAGCTACAAAAACTTTCCAATTATTTTCTTCCAGGAGATGATGGGAGCAACAGAGGGCAGCTGTTTATCTGACGCTGGCACAGAGCAGGATGCTGGCAGCATGTTCTGATGCAGCTGCTAGAGGACAGGGAGCATTTTGATCCCCAACCAGTCCCAAAATGTGTTCCTCATAATGACCAGTGCCTTGGTGAGAAGAGGACTTTTACCTCAAGCAACAAAAGTGGTGGCCACACTTGATGTTCACACCAACCCCTGCTCGGGGCTGCCTGGGGACTTAGGACCTGGTCAAGGGTACAACTGCAAAAGTCCTCTGCTGGACCTTCATTCCAGCACCACTGAGAGGTCACAGAACTGTTTAGGCTAGAAAAGCCATCTAACATTATTGAGGCCAGCACTACCAAGCCCACCAGTAACCCATGTCCTCAAGTGCCACATCTACACATCTGTTAAATCCCCCCAGGGATGGAGACTCTGCCAGTCTCCTGGGCAGCCTGGGCCTGGCCACCCTTTCTGTGAAAACATTTTTCATCTTACTTTATCTACACCTCTCATGGAAGGTCCTCCAAACCCACCTGCTTGCTGTGATGTGCAAGGGGCTCTCACCTCACCTGTGCCTGGAGGGATGGGCTGAGTGCTGTGTCTCTCACACACACCCCAGGACAGCCACTGCAGCAGCACTGCAGGCACAGGAGCTCCCACTGAGCAAGGGCAAGCTAGAGATGAAAAGGGTGTACAAACACCAGAACACTTTTCTTACTGTGATTCCCAAACTATAATTCTTCACTTTGGAGTGTGTAATAAAAATCCAACTGCAAAGTGCTTACAGTTGGTGTAATATTCTGTAAATCACAAAATAAAGGGAAAAGAACTAGGCTATGGGTTTCTGAGGAGTTATGAGTAATGGATTGTCAGACTTAGTTCAGACTCATACTAAAAATTTTTTTAACTAATGCATTAACTATTTCACTGCTCCTGGAGATGAAAGCGTTGGGGTCACAAGATGTTAAAATTCCAACATCCTGCTCCAATTCATCCAGAAATATTGTAGATGCTTGTGGGACCCCACTCCCCTTTCTGCAGAGTGAGATTTCACATTCAAAGCTGCTGAGAGTGGTAATTAATCTACAGAGTATTTTAAAAGACACAGGGAACTTAGGTACCTATCTAAAAAAGTCTGCCAAAAGACACCAAATGAAGAAGCCATTAAAAAAGGGAAAGGGATTACTGGTAATTCATTGTAATGAGACTCACAGCCTGCGACATGCAATTCTTGAACAAAAGCTAAAAAAATAATCATCTATAATCACTATTCAATGCTTTTTGCTCAAACACTGCTATCACAGGACTCCTCAGGCTCCTGCAGTACCCTCCAAGTGGTCTTTACATCTGCTGCCGAGATAAATGCCCACAAGTGAGAGAATCCCAGAGTACCCCAAGCCCTGCCTGCCATCCCATAGCCTGTGGAGCCAAGCACCAGCACGTCCCTTGCAATGGGCCTGGGTCAGCAGTGGGCACTTCTCTGCCTTTGCGGGGCCACAGCTGGAGCAGATCCCACCCCGAGGGCTCAGTGCAGGCTCTCAGAGCAGCAGGACAGACAGCAACTTTACTAATGCCTCAACAGCTTTCCTCTGCTCCACTGCTCACCCAGATTCACATCACAGGGACTCCCACAAACTCACCTCCATCCACTAGAGGACAGAATGGGCTGCACTTGCTGCCCTGCATGGAAGCACAGCCAGTTTTGGCACAAGGTTGGTAACACAGAAGCTCTGCAAGAGACAGTGATGTGACACAAAAACACATCATGTGAACTCAGATACCTTACACTTTCCCTTGGCATTGCTACTCCTTTGCTGCTTCCTACTCCACCTTGGTACCACCAGCCTCTGCAGTCAGGGCCTTCCCAGAGGCTCCAGCCTCTTGCCATGGAGAGAGTGGTACTGGCTGTAAGTAGGCAAGAGGCTCAGGAAAACAGTAACTTCAGCAGCAGGACCACAGATGAAGGCTCACTGAAGTGACCTTGCCTGGCCGCTCATCCCTCACTGCTGGAAATCTTGTCAGACTCCCAGAGCACCTGAATGCTGGTGTGCTGCCCTGGAGAACCTGCCTGTTCCTTCCCTGGAGAAGCCGTGCCAGCTCAGGCAGTCAGGCAGCACACCAGGTATGTCTGACCTCAGCAATATTCATTAATGAGGACATCACTGTTTGCAAAATGCTTAGTGAAGTGCAGCACTGAAATTCTTTCATAAACATTTTTAAAAAGGCATAAATCCATCTGTGAGCCCACCAAGTCTTGGGCTGTATGTGTTCCCTCCCCTTCTCCTGCACCAAGCCTGGGCACTGGGCAGTCCCTTTCCTCCTGCCACCCATCCTTCAGTTGTGCCAACATGCTCAATATTGAAACAGCCTAACGGCAACAGTAAACAGCAATGTTTTGACCTCACACATGCTAATCTGGGGACATTTACATTTTACAATGAACATTTACACAGAGAATACAGTGAAAACAGATGCTCCAGTGCCAGTGGCCTCTGCCCTGACCGTGATGCCTCACAATGGGGAGCACAAGCAAGCCTGCCACAGTGTTTACTTTTTATTTCTATCTCTGACCTGCTGGAGCTCATCCAGCAAGTGTAACGATGGATTAGTCAGACTGTGCAGGTCAGCTGTGGCTGAAAGGGAGGGATGGTAACACCCAGGGCGGCAGGTGACACACAGCTCAGGAAGGTGTCCATGTCACAGAGGATATTTGCTGTCCCCCTGTAGCTACAGGAAGAGCTACATGACATGAGGGAGAGCAGGCTTTTGATGGGGATTCAAGCTGAGTGTCATTCCCTGGTGCTAATTATAAAATAATTTCTGGTTCTGAAGAGCAGTGGTGCTGCTCTTGTACGGACAGGTGAAGAAGCAGCTTCTCAGGCTGTCACCAAGGGCCAGCGTGGTAACTGCGCACCTCCCACCTGCACCCTCCAGCTGACAGCATCACTGTCCGAGCACAACGCACAGCAGTTCTGAAACGGACCAGACTTATCCCACCTCTGTCTCATGGCCAGAAACAGGTACCGCGGGGCAGGGATGAACTCGTTAAATGGCAGGGTCACACAGTCCGCCCGGTGCACTGCGCCAGCGCCACGGCACCCGCTCCGCGGCGGGTCCCGGCACCGCCCGTGTTGGGGGGAACCGGGGCGGGTCCCGGCACCGCCCGTGTTGGGGGGAACCGGGGCGGGTCCCGGCACCGCCCGTGTTGGGGGGAACCGGGGCGGGTCCCGGCACCGCCCGTGTTGGGGGGAACCGGGGCGGGTCCCGGCACCGCCCGTGTTGGGGGGAACCGGGGCGGGTCCCGGGGGGTCGCGAGAGCTGCTCCGCTGCGCCCCCTGGCGGCCGCGGCCGCACGGCGCGGGGGCAAGAGCGCGGCAGGGGCGGGACGGGGCACACAACACCCTCCCAGGGCAACCCTCCCGGGACGGGGCACACAACACCCTCCCAGGGCAACCCTCCCGGGACGGGGCACACAACACCCTCCCAGGGCAACCCTCCCGGGACGGGGCACACAACACCCTCCCAGGGCAACCCTCCCGGGACGGGGCACACAACACCCTCCCAGGGCAACCCTCCCGGAACGGGGCACACAACACCCTCCCAGGGCAACCCTCCCGGGACGGGGCACACACGCCACGACACCACCTTCCTCGCGGGGATGGGCCCGCGCAGTGCGGCCGTGACCGCGCAGAACCTGCCCCTCGGCACTACTCGCAACCCACTAGAAAGCGAACAGTAGGTAACAGAGGCTATTACTGTTACTCATACAGCGTTAGATGCCCGCATGCCGCTTTACAAATCGGTAAAAGGAAACGCCTTAACACCGCGGTTTGCAAGGGTAGAGTCTGCAGTAGAATTCCTGCACCAGCTGGAGGCAAAGTGGAAGCACGTTACGCCTGCAGCATGACCGCATCCCGCTGGAGCTGCGTTATCAGCTCCGGGTGTGGGGATAGAAATGTCTCAAGCCGTTACTCCCCGCGAACCTCTCTGTGAGCCAGCACCGAGAACACCCATCCCTGTGGCCGCTGGAGTTCTGCAGCACCGGGACACCGTGATCCTCAGGTCTGGACAGGAGCACAGTGGGCTGCTCAGTACAGGGGCTGGGCCAGTATCTCACGATGGTCAAGGCCACCCTCACTGTCTGTAGAGGGTTATCAGACGCGGTATTTCAGACTGGAATCCAACAGCTAACACAGGACTCCCAGGAACATCAGAAATGCACAACGAAACTGATAAAATATTCCCAAATAAATGCTGCAAGTGTCAGGAACTGCCAGTACAGAGCCTGACCCAGCCTGGCTGAACCCCTCCCAGTGACGCATTGGTTGTTCTGATTCGTTGTGATGTTCATTAGTACCTGGGGAATTCATTACTAAACATACACAGGTCACTTCCACTGCAGCTACTGGGGGAAACCGGCACTTCTGCCCTCAGTTACACATTTTAGAGCTGTAATGACATCAGTAAGAGGTATTTTTGAATTGGCTTTAAAACTGAAAAATCCAGGCAAGCTCAGATGCCATAGTTGTGAGGAACTGCCAGAAATACCTTTGGCAGAGCTGGATATTAAAACCTGTGAGCTTGTTTGGTCAGAGTCAAGTCATAAACCACGATGTTCAATCACATTGGAATGCGAGGGCTGCAGCGAGGCGGCAATGCCTCTGCCTGCCATGCCCTTTCCAACAGCTGCTGCACACAAACCTTCAGCAAAAACTCCGAAGAAAAGGTAAATTCTGATGCAGAGAAAACACAACAATATTGCAAAGGGCAGCAATGGCCAAAAACTAATCATCGTGACACTTCAGCCTGTATGACCAAAGAACAAGGGACCTGTTGCTGAGAGGCAAAGGGCAGCTGGGCTAAATTAGCCAAGCAAGTTTGAGTCTGGATAGTGTCATTAAGAGAAAAGCAGAACTATGCCATAAACTCTAATGAATGCATTAATGGATGGCTTGTGCCTCTCAAAAGGGGAAAAAACGGTTTAAATAAAGTTATTAACACAGCCCACCTGTGTTTGGCTCTCAGACTATGTTGCTTAAATAGCCCATTAACTCTTGGAGTAACCAATCTTGAAAGTGAATATGGCCTTTCTGAAGCAGACATTTAACTACATTCATATAATTCAATTAGATGAAGCATTCTCAGTCCAAAGCCAGGGTTCTCTGCTTTCATCTCTAATAATAGTGCACAGCAAACTTCATTAATATGGTGTTAAAAATAAGAATTTGCATTTTTAATGGCAACCAAAAATAAATTGCTGGAACTGAACCCTAAATTACAGCATGCAATTTCAGTGATGGGAGTAAGCATTATTACAACAACACAGAATCTTTATGTTGCACTTAATTCTAAGAATCAGTATTACAAGAGCAAGCTGAGTTTTAGGTCTCTGCCTTAAACTCACAGGGGAAAATGAATGATTTCTTTTAAAAAATGTTATTGACCCAAAGTTCCTTTTCTGAGCTCCACAGCTCACATTAGTTAACAGACAATGCCCTGGACTACTTCTGCTTGGGTTGGGTGGGGAAGAGGTGAGGAAGGAAAAAACCAAACCATGGCCTGAATAAGTTCATCCAGTTAATAAATAGTTAAAGCAAATTCATTAGGAAACAGGAATTTTATAGATTTAGTTAAAGGTTTCTTCCTATTTATGTCACTGAGAAATGATAAAATTCCTTTTATCACTCTACAACTTGTTAATGTTTTACCCCAGGACCACTTCATCTGTAATAAACATCTTAACAAAATATGCATCCCTAGGGAGGAACCGTTAATTTCCTTAAGGCCTCACACATGTAATAGGGTTTTATTGCATGCAGGTGCTTTGTGAAATTGCATCGACTTGTAATAAACGTCCAGTAAAGAGCAGGTAGCACCTAAAAGGGGGAAGTGTTTGTGCACCTGTCTGAGGAGAGGCTGAGCACACCCGAATCCTCCACGGGCTTCTTCGCGGGCACCACGACACCGCTCCGAGCCTCCCGTCTCGGGCGCCGCTGCCTCTGAGCAGAGCAAGGTAAATGTTGCATTTTCAGTTGTGTTTAACCAGCTTAACCAATAAATGCGAGGGGAATTTAATATATACTCAAGTAGATTTATTGCTGCTTTGGCTAAAACTGCAGCATAAATTGCAATCAATTAAATGGACCCTAAAGGACAGGGTATGGGGTGTGGCATCTCCTTTTTCTCTCTAAGGAGTTATCTGGGTAAGACCTTCATGGAATTAATATATGTTATTAATTTTTTTAGAACTAAGCAAAAACAAAGTTTAACTCTATTCTTAGCAGTAATAACATACCATAGATTTTTCAATGAGCATAACTGTCTTAGCTTTTTAGCTTGAGAATTATTATTTAAAAGCCATCTGAACAGAACTGTGTCTTTGGTTTTCCAAGAATGCTGATTGCAGAGGACTGTTATTCTGCTTGTCACCATAATTACCATGAGTGAAACCTCCCAGTCCAGCAGCAGCATCCCAAAGTGTGCTGCAGCTCTTTGTTCTTTGAGCAGTTGCTTTGCCAGTTCCCTGTGTTTGCTCAGGAGTTGGGAGTTTGTGTTGTCCTATTGCCTTGAAACAGAGTTAGTGTCTTTGAGGAATTTCTGAGTTTAGTTTCAAAGTCCAAAACTTAGACAAGTTCTTCAGTAAAACCTCTCCATATTTCCTTCCACTCCACTCGCCTTGCCCTCTCTTCCCCTAGTTTTTTTTTTACCTTTCTAATCATGGTTCCCCAGCAAAGGGGTATCAAAGCATAATTGCAGCCAGAAGCCAAATAAATGGTTCTGGAAACTTGAGCAGCTCAGATGAGAAATCTCTGAGATGAGACTGGATGAAATGGGTCTGAAACCCCTCTGCATCTCTGCTGCAGGCTCCAGGAGCAGCTGCCAAGGGCAGGACCGCAGGCCCTCAATGAGGCCCTGGGTGAAACATGGAGCAAATTGTTTCAAAAGCTCCTGTGACACTTAAAAATCCAAGTTTAGTTAAGATTTTTACCAAAGTGCATAGAAGACCTCTTGATCTTTAACAATTCTATCATTAAAACACCTGACATGCCTTTTCATTTCAAGTTTGGGCATTTTAAAAGTTGTAACTCTATGCAAAATTAAGAACTCACATTTTTGCCTAGCCAAGAGAGAAGGACATGCACTCATAGTCCAGAGCATCACCTGAAATATTTATTAATGGCTGTTAGAATTTGAGGCATACTTTTAGTGCATGTTCAATTTAAAAAAATAGTTACTTTCCACCAACACATTTTTGAGCGGAGTTCATAGTATAAATAATTACACGTTGATGCTCTTGAAGTCAAGAATTACAACAAATCAATACTGAAATAAATCCTGACTTCTTGGGGCTGGGGGGGAAGAGTGGGTAATCTACTGATTATTGAGGTAGAAGAAACCCATTCCTATCAAAGTATGTGAAAAAGACAAATTTAGAGTCCCATGTGGATAAATAATAAAAACTAGGTGGGGAAAAAAATGAACAAAAAGGTAACATGATCAAAGACTGAAATGGTGAATTCTAAAGAAAATCTCCTTGAATTGAAAAGGCAGAGGAAAAAACCTACAGTAAATAACCTCACACCTGAGCAAAGAAAACCAAACCAAACCAACACCAAACCACAATAAATAATCTCACATCTGAGCAAGATGGGAAAGAAATAAACAGCCCTGCAAAAGTCAGGAAAACATTTAGGGACATAAGTGGCCTGTGCACACCCAGGCACAGCCAGGCCCTGGGCTCTGACCCCACTGGCACACCTTCTGCCCAGGGAGGCTGATGGATGACACGCAGCATCCACAGGGGCTCATTAGGAATATTGCACCAGGCTCTGCACTCCAACACATGGGGGGCACAGCTCCCATCCTGCCCAGCCAGGGCTGGCTCATGTCTCCAACTCAGCCAGGACAAAGGAAAGTCCACAAGAGGTGGCTCTAGGGGGCTTCTAGCCAGGAAAGCCTACTGGTGCTGGGGATGGGCAGTTAGGACGCATGTCCCTGTGCTGGCAGTGCCAGCCCACCCTGGGGACAGTGGGTGGTGGGGGCTGTGTGGTGGAGCAGGGGCCACCGCAGGGTTCCTGCTGGCCCCAGCCTGAGTGGGAGAGAGGCGAGACTGACTCCCAGGGCTGCAGTCAGGATCAGCAGGTGTTCATTCTGAGCACAGTAAGACATGGGCAGAGGCCCCTGTCCCCCCTGGGCAGGAGCTGGTGGACAACACTATGAGCAGCAGAGTTCAATGCCCTCGTCTTCCTCATGGTCTCCGAGGGGGCCCTGCCCAGCCTGAGCTGTGTCCTGTGCTGAGACCTGGTGCAGTGTGTTGAACCAAAAACAGGCCAGGAGGATTTCAGAACAGGGACAAAAGCTTGCATTTGTCAGCAGGCAGTATTTGAGCAATTCCCCACCCCAGAGAGCCACAGGAGTATTTCCGTCCACTGGAGCTGCTCCTGGAGGCTTCCCCGGGCTGTGCCGTACCGAGGGCTGCGCTGGCCAAAGGTGGGGTGAGGGGGCACCACACAGCCATGGCACGGGCCACGGAGCTGTGCCCCAGGGAAATGCCCTCCCACACAGAGTCACAGTGAGAGGAGGGCAGTGGGTACTGACAGCAGCTCTGTGGGAACGTGCCACAGGCTGGGGAGCACCACCCTGCTGGAGAAACCCGCAAAACCCTGGCTGAGGTGCGAGTCTCTGCGGGTGGAAATGAGGAGCTGCCACCAAGAGCAATTTCAGTGATTTCTATTGGGGAAGGTCCCCATTCCTGCGAGGTCAAACCCACCTCCCTTTTTGCCCCTAAGATTTCCTACAAAGCTCCTCGGCACCTGGGCAGCCTGTGGCAGCCCTGGGGTGAAGGAACTGCAGCCCCACTCAGCTCCATGGGGAAGGGCCAAGGCCAAGAGAGCCGTGCAGGACAGACCACACCAATCCTCCAGCTCAGACCGAGCTGCACTTTAAAGGCTCCAATAGTAGGAATGATCATCCTCAAGGCTCCGGAGGATTTATAGGTGCTGCCGAGTCCCAGGAGGGGCTCTGGGCAGGCAGATGCTTCCTGCATTCATTATCACAACCCTCGTTATCTCCCTGCCAGCTCTGAATTCCAGTGTTGTCATTGCAAATATTCCCACAGAAAAGTTGGATGCAGCATCCTTTCCACGGGAAAAATAAATAAATAAAAAATCAAAAATCCAAACACAAACCAAGACAAACACTAAGCCCCTCTGTGCTGAGGGAAATAGAGACAGGAGTCAGAGAGGCAAATGTAATTAGGAAACATATGAGAAGATTCAAAAAAGTTCAAAAGAATATGAGAAAGGAAATGTATAAAAAGTAAATAAAACACATTGTTTAAAAATGTTTCATATTAGACTTCCCCTATAAACATTTTACTTTTTATTTTATAGATTTCATGCTATTCTAATCAACTTTATTTTTGTAACTTCACAACTGAAACTGCAAACCTTATAGCCTGTTTTCACATTTCTGGGGTGTCCTGTCAGTATTTTATATCTCTCTAGATGGGGAAAAAATAAAGTCAATGAAGTGAGCCAAGAAATTCTAATTTCAAAACTTTTATAGAAAATTCAGCTGAAGAAACTCATGCACCACATCATGGAAAGATCATAAAGGTTTCATGAAAACAGTTCCAACTTCCAGGCAAATGAAAGCCTGAATAGTTTACTGTTGCTTACCAAGAGTTTGTAAACTTGTAAAAGATATTAATGAAGGTGTAAACTCTTACTGAGGAAAACCAAATCTTTGCTGTAGAGGACTGGAGAATTGAAATCGAGCAAACACAACACCTCATCTGTCCTAAACTGCATCAGAACCTCTGAATTAGAGCAGCCAGGTAATCTAAAAAACAATTTAGAGATGCAAGGCTTTACTGGCCCCAATCATCTGGAAGAAGGTCCCATCTCATCTTTACAATCAAAGAGTTAGCTCTGATATCCCAGCACACAAATAAGTAAATGTGGGATAATTAGGAAACAAATTCTGCAAACATCTTGAAAGGGGCTTGAGACCTTTGATCTTTATAGAAAAGAAAACATTACAATACAGTCCAGCTTTTGGGGTCTGCACACATTTTATACCAAGGCAGAGGATGGTATCTTTCTTAAAAGTCAAGTAACACCTAATTCCATCATACCCTAATTATCTTAACTGATTTCATATGTCTAAAGGTATTTCACCAAAAGATTAGAGTAGAAAGAGGGACTGACAAAATAATTAAATATGCAATTTGCCAAGCTTGGGCAATATGGCTTTGAAATCACCTTTTCAGGAAGTTTTACAGCTTGTTCATTGACACATATATTGCAGCCTTCAGATTCTTATTTAAGATCTTTTGATTACTTTAATGGATTAATACCCGAGTACCATCCATGTAAAGTCTAATACTCAAGCCTGTTTCTAATTTGTCCAAAGCTGCACTAGTTTCCTTTTGGTGTTATGATAAGAAAAAAATACTCTGTATATTGATTTTTTTTTATTAAAAATAGAATTCTTTCTTTCAAAATAGTTCTGTGAACACATAAACAAGCCTGTATCTAGTGTCCTTTTTGGTAATATGAAGTGTTTTCATGTTTTCTAAGGTTTTGATGAGCCAACAAACAAACCTGTAACCACCCAGTGTCACATGGGGTAGGGTTTTACCAGGAGAGTGCAGAATTGCCACTTTGACCCTTTCAGATTTATTTTGGGTAAAAAGACATGAAATTAATTCCTGCCTGGGCATTCACTGCTGCACCATGTCGTGGGGCATGGAAACAGGGGCCAGCAGGGCAGGACTGGCCCAGTTCTCCCAGAAGTTTCCAATCCCAGAGGCAGCCCCTGTTCCCTGCTGCCACCTCCAGAGCTGTGGCAGCACAAGGACAGTGCCAACAACAGGCCCATGGCCCAGGCAGGGCCTCGCCACAGTCCCAGGTCTGTCATCCAGCCAAAGGCAGGAAGGACACTCCTACTTGTCTCTCCTGCCCTGCTCCTTTAACAATGCAGAATTTGCAGGAAAGCTGTCCACCTAAAATTCATGCCCTGCTAAAGGAAGCCATGAAAGGAACCACCAGAAGTGAAAGCAGGGAATGTCCAACCCAGACCCTAACACAGGCCAGGAGCAAGTGTCCAGAGCAGAGCAATGCACCCTGAGGATGAACTTCTGACACACCAGGGTCAAGGAGTTTCCCAGAACACAGGTGGTTTCTGTGACTCAATCCACTCCACGAACTTCTCTCTCAGCTCCCACCACAGCCCATGGTAGCTTATTTCATGGAACAGTGACAGGCTGGGTGAAGAACCACCATCCTCAGCTCATGGCACACACCACAAAAAGCTGACTGCTCACTGGCCTCTTGCTACTGCAGAGCCAGGTATAGCTCTTTCACACAGAGGAAATTTAGGATAAACACTACTGAAGCTGAAAGACATTTTTAAAAATAAAATTAAAAAAAATTAAATTTAATAAAAATATGTAATAAAATACACGTCCAAAGAGGTAACTGGCCATGGACACCAGAGTGTCACTGCCCAAACACAACTCAGGCACAAGCCAAAGGGACAATGGCATAGCAGAAAAAGGGCAGCCAACTCCTCACACATGTGGGGCAGCAGAGCCCATATCACCATACCCAACTCACCCCCCACAAGATTCTTGCTCTGCCCTGTGCAGAGAAAAACAACCATCCATAACTCCTTGGTAAATGGAGCTTCCAACACTTGTTTGACAAACCATTCTGGGATGTTCAACCCCTGCTATGCAGACAGTGCTCATACAGCCACAGTCAGTTCAACCAGGGCTGACCTGGCTCCTGCTCCCACAGCCTCTGGCACCTCTCCAGCTCAGTTCAAGTTTCATGAAAACAAAAGTAACAACAAGCTTTGAATGTTTAAACAGAAAAGAAATTCAAAATCAGAACTGCACAAGACTCTGGATACCAAAAAGGGGAAGGCCTCAGCCATTCCTCTGGACGCTGACACACATTATTTAATAAACAACAGTTTTTCCTTAAGATTTAACAAAACAATCTAACCCAAACCAGCATGGCCTCTGTCTCTACCTGAAGAATTTCAGCCTAATTATAAACTTTCTCTGAAAGATGAAAAAATACAGCTGATACTCACAGTTTGGGAGAAGACACAAGCAGCAGCAGCTCAAAGGCAGCCATTCCCCTGGCGACTGCTGGCAGGCCCCACACCTGAGGGAGATGATGAGAAGGGGCCACACAGCAGGTCCCTCCTTTTATCCTCAGCTGGGACCTGCCCATGCAGCCTTGCACACAGCCAGCTTTACCTGTGGTCACACTGGCTTCAGCGTGACTCCCTGGCATGTTGGGTGTCAGTGCCCTTCACCCTCTTCCATAGCAGACCCAGCTCTTGACTGTTGGAATTGTTTCCTACTGACTTCTTTCAGGTTTATTATTTTTCTGTTCCATATTATCATTGGAAGCCATCAGAATTGACCCAGGATAGGAAAAGGGCACTTGCTGACCACAAACATGCATGAGAGGTCCTGGTCAGAAATGCTGTGGGTTACCTGGAGGTCTCAAGCTGTGGATGGAGAAGTGCTGGTGGACTCCAGGCTTGGCTGCCCCCAGGGTGCTGCTCTCCCGTGGCACAAGCAGCGGGTGCCTGGGCGAGTGCTGACCTGGTGTCTCCCCTCAGGGGTCACACCAGGGCAGGTGCAGAGGACTGGGAGAGCAGGGGAGGAACAGTCCTGTTTTGATGCAGAGATGTAGTTCAGGGCCTGTTTGCTCATTAGTGTCCATAACATTTCACCAAGTGACACATGCCAGGATTAAAAATACCACTAATGTTGGAAACATTCCCTGGAAGCCACAGTTCAGCAGATGGCTTTAAAAATAAGTAAGTGAACAACAGAGAGACACCAAACCAACCCAATCCTTCCCCTCCTTAAAGCCATGTACATGCACCACATTTTAGGGGCAATTTATCACAACATGCCCCTTCCTCACTGGTGCATAGCAAAAGGGAGAGCATGGACATATTTATAGCAGGCACTGCTTATCAGGTGGTATAAGTATGTCCATGCTGGAATAAATCACGGTGTGGGTGTGAGTGCAATGACCCACAGTGAGGAGGAAGCATTGCTGAGCACCTGGGAACCCCCTCGGGCACAGGGCAGGCTGCCCACTGCTGCACAGGGCCAGCTCCAGCTGCAGGGACTGAGGGACGGGCACTATGTGGGGACACCAGTGTGTGCTCCTTTGTACTTGCACAAAGGAGCAGATGGAAAGGATTAAAGGAACCTTCTCTGATCATTGCTTGGTAGCTGTTTACCTGTTATTGTTTTGAATATAATGAAGCTCCTCAAAACAAGGGTTTGTACCATCTTGTCCTTGGAACTGTCTCAGGTGATTGCGATGCCAAGGCACCACTAAGGCACGCCACGCTCCTCTGCTGAACTAGAGAAATAGGAAATGTTTTTTTCCTAAACTCTTAGCTGTTACAAATTTACTCTAATACCATTATCACTAATGTCTGAATTCTAAACCTCCCTGCAGGTGGAAAACCTCAAGGAGACTTTCAGATAGTACAGGATTAAGAGAAAAAACAGCAAAGTGGGTTCCCCGTTAGCCACTGCTTTTACAACAGTATCCAGAGTGTCCCAAGACACAGGGACAGGCTCAGGCCAAAGGAGGACAAGGAAAGGTGCAGGGAGACATCTAATTCAGGGCATTTCTGACTCACTTGTGCATCTGGCATCTCTTGGAACGGTAAACAGCTGAGATTTAAGGTCTGCAAAAGTGTAAATGCAAATATATTGGTAGGAAAATCGGTTTAAATTTCAAACAGCAAAACCTTATAATTCACAAATCATCAAGAGCCTTGGGGCAGAATTGTGGGTAGTGATGCACAAAATGTTCACAAAAAAATTACAGAAGCTGCACAGAAAAGGGTGGTTAAGGAGACTTAGGGAGCAAATGCCAGCAAATCCCACCAAGACAGAGCTGCTGTGTCCTTGTGGGACCATTTAAGATAACACCCACTCCTGTGCATGGGCTGTTAGAGCCTTCTAAGAATAAACTGATTAAAGAACATTTTGCAACCTATAAACTTGGTGCAGTTTAAAAGAAGTCTTTTAACCTTGGAGGTCTTATTTTCTTTATTAAGAAGTTGGGAAAGCCCTTGCCTTCCCCAGTTTGATCAGCTCATTAACGGACTGACAATATCTTGGGAGCTGCTGATGCTCAGTGCTTTAATAATAACATCTGCTGACTTCCTCAGGGCCCATTTTAGAAGAAATTAGGTACAGGTTTGCATGCCAAAGTGAGCAGGGATGTCATGAATCTGCATCCAGCTGGGAAAAGCAGACAGGCTGCAGAATCACTGCTGCCACCACCCAGCAAACTCCAGCAGAAGGAGGCAGAATCTGTTCCCAGCCCCCTCCCCTTTACAAAGAGCACAAATCCAGGCTGCCTGTGCCCCAGCCTCCCACCCCAAGCATCACCCTGCGCAGGACCGAGGCGGGGGAGGTGCCACCGAAGGGGCTGGTAACTGCTGTGGGATTTTTTTAATCTAGTTTCCTATGAAAACAAGGTTCCTGTGATCCCTGTGTGCTTGTCTGTCTGCCTGTCCTGCCCAATAACTTTGAACTCTTTTCTTTACTGATTTAAACCAGATTTCCCAGAGGTAGAGGTCTCAAGGATAATTAAGTTCCTAAAAGCTTCATATAAGTAGGCATTTGGGCAGAAAAAGGAATTAGAAAAGGAGTTAGAACAGCGGAAGAGTTTGCATTAAGGGCTTTGAATCCATCGCCTGGCTTCTGCCACCCGCGACAGGTCACTGCTGGGGACTGTGGGAACAGGGTTACATGTAGGTGGGAAGGACAGAAAGTCTTTGTGTAATTCAGAGAACAGTCAGTTGCTATCTCTGTGGCCCCCAGCACTTGTGAAACAGATTCTCGTACATCCCCAAGTCTGTACTCCTTTGGTTTTGCTGGCCCTTGGTCCAGTCCATGGACAGACGGCTTTTCTCCAACCAATGGGGAACTCATTTGTCACTATAGAATAGTGATCAGCACCACCATCACTAGTCCAGGGCCAGCCTGGTCATTCTTACTCTCCCTCTTTCCTTGCCTCTGCTCACCCCACGCCCTGTGCTTTTGGCCTGAGGCATCAGAACCAACTCCTGCTGTGCTCCTGTGGGACATGGACTTCTTGCCTGGGTTTTGAGTAAGGAGCTTGTTCAGACACTCATGGTTGGAGTGTTTCCCTGTAATGACCTCATGATACGTCAGCTTCTTGGGCTCCCTGTTTTCTTGACACTTCAGTGACCTGGGAGCCACTTTCCCCCAGCTCCCAGCCAACCTGAACAATCCAAATGCCAACTCTTTGCCATGAGTGTAGGAACAGCCACTGGTGTGCCCCGTGGGTAAGGGCAGCACCGCGGGAGGGGGGACACAGCGCTGGGCACTGCTGAGGTGCAGCCTCACCTCTCCTGCTCCCAACACCTATTTGGCAAAGACCAATAATCTGCTCTCCTGGGCCTCACCTGCTTGCCCTTTAGGAAGTTTTCTTAATATCCAGTGTGAATTTTCCTTATTACCATTTAAACCTGGCCTTTTGGTGCTTCTGTCCATGGCGGGGGACCTCCAGAGGGCTGTGGGTTCATTGCTGGGGGACTGTGTCCCTCCCCAGTGCCCAGCACGGCCAGAGCCCCTGGGCCAGCAATGTGGAGCCTTCTCAAACCCACCTGACCCCAGTCCAAGCCAAGGCACAGCCCTGTGCTTGGAAATTACCCGTAAAGCTTTTTAAAGTTGAAAAGCAGATTTTGTTTCTTTGCCCAGCTGACAGCACGGTTCAATTTGGTGAAAAAAATGTTCAGGACAATTAATATCTTTGTTGTTCCACACCAGATTACCTTATGAATTATAAAACTATAAGCAAACCAGTGGGCAGGCTCACCTGCTTAGTATAGATGTGAAACCCCCACTGAGAACAGCACAGCCCGCTCCTACCTATGCCAAGAGGTAGCTGAGAAACAACCAGTTTACTCATTTTTTTAGAGATAACTGGCATCAGTTTTCCGTCCCCAGGAAAGTGCCTGCCCTGCTCTGCAGCACCCAGAGCTCTGGGCTTTGGCTGAGGACATCTGCCATTTGATTTCAAGTTTCTTCACTTGGAGAAACCTCTGAGGATCTGCTTCGATCCTGCTGGACAACTGACACTAAATTTGAACCTTAAAATCTGTAACTGGAGCCAGCCTTTCCAGCCACACTCAGTGAGCAGATCACATTCACAGTCCCGTTCCCATTCCAGAGAGGATGCCCTGGAGGGTGGGTTGGGCTGCACTGGCCAGGAGCAGCAGAGCACTCCTTCATCTGCACAGGTACATTTAGGAAAGCTGCAGCACAGTTTGGTCTCCATCACACAAGTTGGTGGGAAGACTGTGAAATAATTGCTGTCAGAGCAGCTGGATGAATACTCAGTTTAATTTAAGATCCAACACCCACAAGTCCAACTACAAAGTGGTCCCCCTTGGGGCATTCTTGCAGCTTTTGGTTTAATAGAGTAAAATTCTAGAGGTCAAATTTCACCCCAGCAGAAGTATGTCACAGGACTTCCAGCATTTCTGGTGGAGAAACCCCAGCCTAGAGCCTGTTTCCTCCAAGAATCACATGATGGTTCATTCGGGCTTTTTCTCCTTGACATGTCGCCCATTTTATTAACTTCTGCTTTGCTTTAAAAAGAGGAATCTACCATTTTGCTCCCCTGAAGAAGCTCATAATGTTATAATTCAGTGTCAGGACAGATTAGCTTAAATGTGCTGTGTGATTCCCAAAGGAAAACAAACTTCCAAACATCCTCTGTTTGCCTTGTTCCATGTCATGGATTGCATTAGAGCTGAACATGTAATTCTGTCGCCTAATGTGTTAAAGTTGGCAGGAATTTTACTCTCTGTGCAAGGTGAGAAATTACTGAGCTAACAAAACATTTCGTTTCCCCCTTCTTGCACTCCTTCTTTATGAGATTCTGAATGTGACATTTTCACAAAAAATCCCTGCACTTATTTGTGAAAAATGTATATTAAAACCAAAACACATCAAATGGAAAGAAATCACAGATGGTTTTATTCACAAGCAGCAGAATTAATGGCCTTCTCTACTCTTTATAAATATTGGAAGCAGATGAGTTCATTACTATTTCACTCTAATAAAGAAAACCTGCTTGATTTTGACAAGACATCTACTTATCTAGTGTTTCTACTGAGTAATAAATCTATTTGCCTTGAAAAATAAAAGTTATCTCTAAACAAAAGTCTGCCTGGAAGATTTGCCAATCAAAAAAACCCCAAACATCTTCATTTCTGATAGTGCCGAAATGGAATTCGAGGGATTTTGAAAATGTCACTAATTTTCAGAATAGAAGGTTTTGAAATGTTTACTTTGTGGTTGTCCTAAATTTTTACATCTTTCAACAAAGCAAGCAGAAAAGTAAAAACATCTGAAAAGGCTTTTGAAAAGAAAAGAGTCAGCACAGGCTGGATGAAGCTGTGGGCTCCTTTATCTTCCAGAAATCCGCACACATGGAGCTGAGTTTAGGAGGTTTTTTTAACCAGGCATTCAAACACTTCCCAGTCCACAATCCTGGCTCCATCGAATTTGCCAGAGCTTCAAAGTGCTGTTGGCAGCTTTCCCTGCACTGGGATAAAGCATCTTACCCAGGGGAAGCAAAAGCTGAGTCATTTTTAACCCCAAACAACATTCACTGATGTGGTCATCTTGTTAGTCATGGAAATCCCATGTTAGCTCTGTTTGTGCTTCTTTCAACATTATTAACCAGGGAGTGAGGAGGTTTTATTTTAGACTGCAGAAGATGTTTATCCTCTCTAGGGCCATGACTATCAGTTACGCTTATCCATCATTCCAGAGAAAAGAAAGGATTTTAAGAAACTCCCCAGGCAAGTTAATTTTTAAATCTGTAGGAGGGAAAAGAGAAAAGAAAACAAACACCACCAAAGCCACCAGCACATAAAGCCCAATGCCTGATGCTGCAGGGACTGCACCGGCCAACTCCAGCCCTCCACAGGCTGCTCCCCTCAGGCACCAGGAAGATTTCCTTGTGGTAGGAATGGCCAAGAGACACCTTGCTGGAAAGGAACGGCCACTGCCATGGCTGGAAGCACTAAGCGGAGCAGAAGAAATTAGAAGTTTTCCTTAGAACCCAAATTCTGTGAATGATGGATGATGTAAGCCAGTTCCAGTCCCACCATGGTGGTGGGAGATGAGGAAGCAGGCTTGGAAGCTCCACCACATTCCCAGGCACTGGGTCCACAGCCCCACCCAGTGTCCTGTGCCACAGGACCAAGCCCATGTCCAGTGGCAGCAGCTCCTCAGGCAGACGTGATGGAGATGCTCACAGGTCCCACCAGCAGCTCTGTGCCCATCTGTCACCCCAGGAAGCCACAGGATGGTGTGGGACGGGCCCCACTCTGGTTTATGTCCTCCCCACGCCACCTCCTCCTCGGCCGGGACATTCAATCAGGTGCCGGTGATGGCTCCCACAGCAGCTCCAGGACAAGCTTCAGAGCTTTTGGTGGAACAAGTGGTACTGCTTTCAAAAGGTTATAAAAACATGTGCCTGAAGAGAATGTCAGGAACTTGGGTATTAATCTCCCTTAATTCAAAGACCACTCAAAAGAAGTGAGACAGAAATATTGGCTGGGGTGAGAAGATGCCAAGGGTCAGATTGTGCACCACTAGCTTGGGTCAAGTTCAGAAGAATAGCTTAGCACAAAGAATAACAATTTTCAGTGTACTGGTGTGGTACTGACCTCTCCCTGGCTGAGCAGCCTGTTTCCCTGTGGGGGTACCCACCTGATCCATGGGCCGAGCCAACGGGACGGGCACTGCCCCAAGCTGGGTGCTGCCCTACCTGCCGCAGGCACCACCCCTGTGCCAGGTACTGCTTTTGTCTGGTTTCGCCCCATCCTGCCCCATAAAACACTTACACTGAGCTGGTTTGACTTCGGTGTTTTGACTTAGCAGCATATCTTTGGAGTGAGACATTTTAGACAGATTTTCCACAGCTTTTTATATCCAATTTCCAAGAACAAAAACCCCATGAACAAGAGCATGTTCCCTACAGAGGACTGTGCTGCCACCTCTGCAGTTCACTATTCCAATCCAGGTAGCTGTTTCAGTCAGATAATTAAAACACACAGCACAGAGAATAAACTGATTAAAACAAGTTTCATTTAACAAATTATATTAAGAATACAGACTGAGTTATCACACAATGAAACTTCCCTTTGTAAAATACAGGAGAGTCATCTAAAATAAATATAAAACATAGTAACATTCATAAGATTAATGCACAGTAAAATCACTTTCAATAACCCAACCATCTTCGAAAACCACTTTGCAACTGCATAAAAGGTTCCTCTCTGCCATTTGCATGATGACATTTAAATCTGCTGCTGTTAGGAAACAATTTCATAACAAATGGCCAGAATATCCAAAGTGTTTGGTTTCCCTGTGCTGAATGAACTGAGCAGCACCTCACTGAGCTTGTTTGTGAGCAGGAGCAGCCTCCCTCCTTCTTGCACCACAGTTGGGGCAATATGGGTCGGGATGACTGACACCAGCACCACTGGGCTGCCCCACTGCCAGGGGGATCCCCACTGCTGGGAGCAACTCCTGGCTGTTAGTCAAGGCTCCAAGGCTGAGGTAATTATCTGGATGTAGCAAGAGGCACCTGTCCTTCAGGAGGAGTGGAAACAGCTCTCTGGGCTCCTGGGACTGCCATGGGAGAGTTCATGGGCACATCTGGGGAGACAGACCCCCTGTCACCCAGGGGGACAGCAGGGAGGTGAAGGCCAACGTGGGACCAGCCAGCTCCGCAGGCACCACATCCTGATTTCCCTCCCCCTGGGGAATTTGAGGGCCCCATGGAAGAGAAGGTTCCAAGGTCTGCAGATGCATGCCCTCACCACTAGCATCTGCCTGGCACATGCCTACCCATGAGGAGAACTGTCCAGCTCAGTAGTGTGCAGGTTCAGTCTGGAGAGCTCAGGACACTGAGGGGACAGTGGGGATGTGAAACCAAACAAGCCCAAAGCTACAGACTACCAACAACCTCTCACTGCACAGGAGGCTCCGAGGGATCCTCCGACAAACACCACGGGCACATGCAGGGACAGTCACAGGAAAAGTCTGACAAAGCCTACTTCTATGGAACTAAGCCTATGAGGTGCTCCCATAGGGAAGACACCTGCTACAACTGTTCACACTTGAATTTTATCACAAAGTTCACACTCTACATCACTTTCTGTTCTAATTTCTTGCCTTTCTATGGTTAACATAGCAGACAGCACAGCCTGGCCTGAGTGGCCATGAGTCACCTCGGCACGTGACCAGCTTCTTGCCATGAGGAATCCAAGAGGCAGTGTGTCACTATGAATTCAAATCAGCAGGTGTACTTTACAGTAAGCAAACCCCTTATTGCTGCTTTTCTGTCTCTGTTGCAGATGTACAATAATTTGGCAAATTAACTTCTCCATTAGCCACAAAATTACCCATAGACCAGTTTTGTTCTACAAATTCAGGCCAGGTAGCCAAGCACATCTGGCAAAGCTCTACAAATCCACTTGTGTTGCTTTCCACTGACTCATCCCTTCCCCTTATGCTCCAGAAGGCTTCTCCACAGCCAGACAACATCTGCATCAGGCTCCCTGATCATTTACTGCCTACTCCAAAGCTTCTACAGTCACATTTTGGACAGGAAGAAAGATGCAGAGAGATGTTGGTACTGGCCATGGTACATGCCAGCAGGAAGGACTCCCTACAAGGATGCAAGGACTAGCCTTGCAATGAGCTACCGTGAGCACAAAAGTTATGGAACAGCCAATAAAACCTGCCCATGGAAATGCTGACCTGACACTCCAGATCTCAGGAACTCAGCGGTGCAATAAAAAAAGCTTCCTCTGATCTGTGGACTGAGAAGTTGACACAGTCAACTATCCTGCAGTGTGTCTTACTGTGCTTCCAAGCACTGGCTCCGAGTCCTCTCCTTTTTGAAATAATCCAGTTTTCAGCCTGTGTTTATGAAGGCTGAGAGCTCAGCTAGCTCTCAGCAGCTGCAGCTTTCTGCTGAAAACACCCTGACTGCATTTGCTCAATTTGCCCCACAGGAAACATACCTGTCCTGTCTGTGCATTTGGAACAGGGTGTCCCTGCAGTGCGGCAGTGCAGGATCGTACTCTGGAGAGCAAACTCAGCTCTTAAGCTTCTTCGCAGGTGCACTGTGAAGCAGACTTGCTGACCCAGTGTCAGAGAGGAAGTAACTACAAATATATCCTGAAGATGTAGATGCCTGTCCCAGCTCCGTGTTCTGCTAATGTTTTCAGCACCCAGTGCTTCCTGTAGGTCACTGCAGAGCAAGCTGAGCTCGCTATCTCCAAGAAGGCTGAGCAAACCTTCCAGTTGGTCAAAGTATTAAAGCGCCAATTTTATCTCTAAGCTAAATCTCACAGAAAGGACTCGAAGCTCTGCACACATTTTCCAAGACATACCCAGGGAGTGTGGCACTGAGTGCAGGGCTTGGCAGCTCTCAGAACCCATTCCTCACCTTGGCTGCTGCACAGGCTGCCCTGCTCTCCTAAAGGAAAAGGCAGCTCCGATAAGTGGCTCCTGGCAGCTGTCTCTCCATCTCCCAGTGGTAGGCACTGTCCCTGGAGCTCTGCAGACTGTGCTGGCTGTTCTGCACTAACCCACAGCCCTTGTTCCTGCACTGGGAACAGGGAAGGTCAGCTCTCATCCCAAAGCTGAGGAATGCACCACTGCAGACAGCTCCTGCCTACCTGCCGTGACCACTGAGCCACTGAAGAAGCTATAACTGGATGTCACAGAAAACTACTGAACAAATTACAAGCAGAAAAATAGAAAGACAAAAGATGGATGAGATGAGCACAGCACTACAGCGTGGAGTGGATTTGAACTTCAAGTGAACCTGCGCTGAATGACCAGGCTGCCATGGTATGTTCATTTGTCGATGTCGGCATCATCAATCTGGCCTTTGTGAAGCCTGGCAGTGGGGTCTGGCTTTTCTTTCCTGCAGGATAAATAACAACTGAAAGTGGTGCTGCAACCTTCAAGTAAACAAGTGCTTCCAGGGTGTCACCCAAGGCTCCAGAGCTGGTGCAAATGGTACAACCTTAGCTCTTTTGCCCAATACTAACACACCTGCAACCAAACTGGCCTCTGCTCTCCAGCCACATGGTTGCTCTGTAGAGGCAGCTCCAGAAAGTTATTTACCTGATTGGAAGAAACTGAAGCAAAGATCTGGACTTGGTTTGTCCCAGATGTTACAGTATTTTGTGCTCATTATCCCAGCAGTACAGTGTGGTGCCTTAAAACCAGAAATGCGTCTTTGGACAAGAAATATTTTACATATGTACAAATAAAAAATAGAAGCTGACAGTACAAAACCTGCTGTTAGTCACCATTCTGTGCAACTAGCAAATGCCAGATCAATCCAATCCAAGGCAGTGCAAAGCGGGTCAGGGCACATGTATGACCCAAGCTAAGAAAGACAACACTGTTACTGTTACCATGGCAATTGCATTTCAGTGGGGTCAGTAAAACACTATTTTACAATATAAAAAATTGTATATTTTAACACTTACTCAAAAATTGCCATTTTGCTGCCATGATGTAATTTTGTTTTACAGCAGAGACTTGAAGGAGCAGCACGAAGTCAGATGGGCACTTGCAAATAACTTATTACAGCAATGGACTTCTCCAGGACATGCATTTGGCTCGGGAGTGAGTCCAGGTCAGCCATCACAGGGGGCTGAGGTCAGGGTTTAATGCATCCCACTCTCATCCTGCGCCACGTCAGAATTCAGTGCTCCCCCGTGAGCGCCCAGGGAACAGGCACATCTCTTATTTTAGCAGCTAGCTGGGCACATGTTAAGAGAACTGTCCCGAGCGATGGGCAGGTGATGGCATCCCCATTGTCAGCAGAGTCCTGGCTCCACAGGCAGCTTGGCTGGGGTCAACAGGACGCCGTGGGGGTCTGCCAGGGTGGCACTGCCAGCATCCAGCCGGAAATAAGGACAGGGTGTTTGTTGGTCTAGATGCGGATGGACACAGGGACACCCTGTGCAAAGTGGAGGTGCTTCACCTTGGCTCTCTGCCCACTCTTGCCCTGCCCGTGGCCAGGGAGAGCCCAAGACAGGAGTGAACCAGTGGCCATGATTCCTCCAGTCTACAGCAAATCCAGTGACTATAGCAGATGTATGTGGCGGGCTGCAGCAGAACTGCCATGCCCAGACTTTGGCTGAGGGATGGGGCACCTGCTGCAGCTCGGTGCTGCCACTGGACCAAGTGCTGCAGGGACCTCCTGCCGTGAGGCGTTGAGTGCTGACCAGCTTCACAGCAGCTTGGGCAGCATTACCCAGCCATGCCTTTTACTATTCCTTTCAGAGCTCAGAGTTCTTGATGGTCTGCAAGCTCCCAGCTTTGTTTGCAGGGGTTTGCTACAGCTCTGGATTCTGTGACTGTCCTGCAGCAGGGTTACAAAGTGGGGGTGACCAAGGGGCTGTGTCAGGCTTTCAGTCCTGTACTCACATGGAGAGGGGTCTGCAGCAGTGCGGGGGGTGGGGGGTTTGCAGCTGCCGAGGGTCGCGCAGTCCCATCGTGTGGGGCGGCGTATGCAGGGGGGGTGCAGCGCAGGGTGGCGTTGGTGGCCAGAGGCATGGAGGTCTGCAGGGACGGTCCCAGCGCTGCGTCTCGTGTCCCGCTCAGTAGTATGCACACACGCCTCCTCTGGCACCGGAGGCCCCTCAGGATGATGGCGGGACCGGTGGGCACCGCGTGGGGCTGGGCGGCAGGCGGGCTGCCGCGCTCTGCTCCGTCCGGAAGCTGTAGTCGTACTGTGGGTAAAGCAGAGAGAGGGAACCTTGGGGCACTGACCCACGCAGCCCAGGCCAGGGAACTCGGCCAGGTAGCCACGTGGTACACGGCCATACTGCCCATGCCTGGGCTGGGTCAACACAATAAGCAGAAGAATGCAGTAAGAGCTGGGTCTGGCAGCAGCTGGCCCAGGTAGGCCCATGCCCAGCAGGCCTGCTGGCATCACCCAACCCTACACCAGTAACTGCTCCAAGTAGGATTCACCCCCTCCTTCAAACCCCAGCATTAGCACAAACACAACCACACTCATCCCGCACATAAAGCAACTGGTCAGAAAGATTCCTATTGGCAGATCTTGATACACAAGCCGCTACCATCAGATTTAACATTTTTGGTTTGATAAGGGGGGTCAAAATTTCAATATACACATCTCTGCACCCCCTTGATGTCACTGCAGCTGAGGGACACCCCTGCAACCGAGGGGCAGCCAGAGGTCGCCATGGAGCTCAGGCGCTGCAGCACCTGTCAGGCACTGTAGCACTGCCATCTCGTGGCACACCATGGGCTGCACCCTGCAGGCCTCTGGCCACCCAGGACCCTGCCAGGGCACCCCAGGAGGGGCCGGGGTGGCAGGGGCACTCCTGTAATGGGTGGGCAGCCAAAGCAGTGCAATGCAATGGGGCTGCTGGGGCAGTAGCTGCCCACGATCCCAGTGCACCCAACTGCAACGGCCTCATACAGGAACTGCCCCTCCCACATCTCCCAGTGCCCCATTTGTGGCTCCTGGAACGTCACAAACACATTTCCCTGTGCCCTTGGACCACTCCTTGCCAGCTGGCCTGGAGCACAAGCCATGCTGCCAGCAAGACAGCCCTTGGAACCAGTAACCTCGCAGGCACCTGTCCCAGGGCTGTGCCAGCTGTGCTGGAGTCATGCCAGTTGTACCAGGGCCGGGCTGTGCCAGGGCTGTGCCAGTTGTACCACGCCTGGGCTGTGCCAGGGCTGTGCCCATTGTACCAGGGCCTGGCTGTGCCTGTGCCAGGGCTGTGCCTGTTGTGTCAGGGCTGTGCTGGGATTGTTTCAGTTGTGCAAGGCTGTACCAGGTCTGTACCAGCTGTGTAGACTGTGCCAGTTGTGCCCGTGCTGTGCTGTGGCTGTGCCAGTAGTGCTGGAGTTGTGCTGTCCGTGCTCCATCGCCGACACCTCCTCTCCGTCCCGACTCGGCAGCCGAGCTGCAGCAGTGCCGCTCCTCCCAAGGGCACGGGCCCCGGCGAGCCCATCCCGGCCCCGGGGAGCCCATCCCGGCCCCGGCGAGCCCATCCCGGCCCCGGCGAGCCCATCCCGGCCCCGGCGAGCCCATCCCGGCTCTGGGCCCGGCGGGCGGCGCGGGGCCGGCAGGGGGCGCCGCGGCTTCGCGGAGTGCGAGCCCCGCCGAGCGGGACCGGGGCGGCCCCGGGCTGGGGGTCCTGTGCCGGGGACTGTGCCCGGGGCTGGGGATCCTGTGCCCCGGGCTGGGAGTCCTGTGCCGGGGACTGTGCTCACTCCCTCCCGGCCGCATCTCCCTGTCCCGATGTCGCAGCAGGCGGCACCGCCCCGCGCCGTTTGCAATATGCCTCATTTTTCAACACCCAAACGCATAAAGATGTCAGCTCAAACTGTTTACTAATTAACACTTAAAAAGACACAAATTAGATATGCGTGGCTAAGAGCAATTATAATCAAGACGAATCTCTCCAGTCATTGGGGAACTGAGGAAACTCGTAATTGCTAGAACCAATGTTTTAAAAACTGAAATCATGCCAGTTAGCAAATATGTTCATTTAAAGAACATTTCATGTGACTGCACTCTGGAGAATTGACTACAAACATGCGAACAAGGAAGAATATTTCTGTGGAAAATTAAAATTTTAAGCTCATTTAGATTTACAACTTCTTCATTAAATATATTTGCAAGAGCAGCCCATGAAAACTTGTAGCAATTCAGTGGTTAAATGAACTGCCTTCCCTATCAAAGGAATGATGAGTACTGGGTGCTTGCTTTAGTAATTAGACTCTCTCTAGACTTTTTCACTCCACACCAAGCTCAAACGAAGACAGGATGTGTCCCATGAGCGGATGGACCGCTGCCCTCTCTGCCACGGCCATGGGCACCGCAGCACCCACCTCAGAGCTGTGCACAGTGACAGTGCCAGCACCTTTGCTGTCACCTGCACCTGCTCAGGTGCCTGCTCAGCGATGCCCTCCTACAAGGTGAGAGGAGGGGGGCAAGAGCAGCAAGGACAAACCCCCACAAACCTGCAGGGAGAGCCAGCAGCAGCACTGCCAGGGCTCCACTCCCCTCCATCCTACATCCACCCAACCAGCCGTGAGCAACAGCACACCCTGCTTACACCTGTGCTTCACCACCTCTTCACAACCCAGATCTCCACGCCCTCTCCTGGGCATGGCTGTGCCATCCTGGAGCAAGAAAAGCAGCCTGGGTGCAGTCCAGGATCTGCATCTCTTTCCATCATTTTCATGACAGGGTGGAGTCCTGTCACTCAGCCGCCTGCAGTTTGGAGGATGGGTGCATACATCTGCAAATGTGGCAACAGAGAACAATAACTCTAAGAATTCTTTGGGAATATTTTTTCAAGGCATTTTGCTCAAGGGAGAATGTTCTGGCTGCTTTGGAAATCCAGAAGATATGCTGTAATGGTGCTATTGCTTGCAAGGGAAATAAAGCCATGCCGAAATTCACAATATTTATATGTGTAGCTCTCTCTGTGCAGACAAGATGCTTTATCAAGGAATATGTGCTGCATAAACATACTTTTCATTACTCTGGAAAGCACACACCCTGTGATGAAGCAGGAGCTGTGGTACAGCTGGCAGGTATTGGCTTCTCCTCCCTGGGCCACATAAATGATTCCAGTGCTCGTGTCCCTGCATTTCACAGGCCTGCAAGGGCGTGGGGAGGGATGCACAGCCCAGCCTTCCAGGCAGCTTCCAAGCTGCCAGACCTCTCTCACACCAGGCAACACAGAGAAATGCTGCAGAAGCAAATCCAGTACCACTTGGATTCACCTCTGGCCAAAGGAACCACCTGCTCCCTGGCCAGCTCCTGGCAGGAGGGAGGAAGGAGGCAGGCATGCGGAGAGGCTGCCGGCCCTGAGTCTGGCAGTTTTCTGATGCCATCTTATTACTCTCTGCCTTGAACCCAGCTGGATGGCACAGAAGGTCTTTGTGACCAGTTGTGCCTGAAGAAGCAAGTGCTGCTCAGACAAGTTTCTTCCCTTCAGCTGTGAGGCTGCCTTTGCAGAGCAGGCAGGCAGCTCCTCAGCACCACGCTGTCCACTTCATGCATGTGCCAGAATGCTCCCTTGGGACCACCCTTGGGACCACCCTTGGTTTGGTGGCTGCCTTCTCCCCGAGCTCCTCAAACACTCAGACCTGCTGAAATGCAGCCCGGTTCTCCTGGCAACAACTCAACAGCATCAGCAAACTGAAAACTGATGAAGGTGTTTACTTGATATTGCTGAGTCAAGCCCATTTACCTTCCTGACATGCAAGAGGCACCTATCAGTGCCCTGCCTGCACCATGTTGCTAATACATAAGAAAGAAAGTTTAACCAAAACAGACATCTGGAATTAAACAGAGGGTCCCAAACTTTGCCATTAGATGTACTAGCCAAAGCGTCTTCACTCAGTGTGGATCACAGCGACATCCTTTATCCTGACCTTACTGCTTAACTGTATTGCCCCTCAGTGATTTGGGAAAGAAAAGAGAAGCCTTTTCCATAAGGGAAGGGATCTTACAATGAAGTAAACACAGCACTCGTGACTTGCTCCGTGCCTGGATGGCACTACTTACCTCCTTTTCGATTTCTGCAAGAGTTTTGATTGTGATGCCCAAGAGATCAACTGGCTGCATCTGGTAAGAAACAATGTCAAATTTAGGTCTGTTTTTGTGAGGGCTTTTTGATTTTTTCTTTGTTATTTTTGTTGTTTTGTGTTTATTTTGTTTAAAGTCAGCAAACACTATCACCAGAGATTTACAGGCACCATCTGTAAACCCAGGGATGATCTGGTTCCTCACTGCACCAGGAGAGCAAAGTAGCAGCCAGCGGGTTGGGGCCAACAGCTGCAAGGCTTTTGTCCCTCAGCGGGACAGCCGCCACTCAGCTCCTCGTCACAGGGAGATCTGCTGCCACCGCCCCGCTGCAGGACGGTACGGCAGCCTGTAACACCCTATGAACTCCTGTGGCTGCAGCACTGAGGTGTCAGCGGCACCGGCTTCAGGAAGCCCCGACCAAACTGACCATATGGTGGCAATAGTGTCTAAAGGATCTGCAGGGAGGATTAGCACGACCTATTCTCTCTGCACTTGTCCTCACAGCAGGGACTCCAGCGTTCTGGGAATAATGGACCATGAACAACTCTTTCAGAAAGCAAAGGCTGTGCAAAACCCCCATGAGCAGGAAGAAGCAAGCACAAACCCAGATCACCACCGAAAAATCAGACACAGCTGATGGCTTAACAGCTTCTTGTAAATCGATTTTTAAAGAGATACTGTTTTAGCACAGGATGGATTCAGGAACTGGTAATGGGATGCTGAACCTTTGAGCCCTGGATCATAAAACTTTTAACAAGCACTGGCCCAGTGACACTCCAAGGTAATTTTGAAGTTTGGGCCAAGCAGCCACGTGCTGTTTGTGACATGCTCTGCAGGCATGGCCCCACGGTACCCAGCATGGACCTGCAGCACCTGGCACCGAGCAGGCAGCATCCAGAGCCCTCTCCAGCTCTCTCAGCAGTCAGGCAGGAGCCTCGTGACAGCTGCCAGCACTGGGGTGCACCCTGCCATTATCACTGCCCTCACCTTCTGGGTGCTGACAGCACTACACCATCCCCATGGCAGGTTAAACCCAGGAGAACTCCACATCTGCAGCTTTACACTCTACACTAAGAAATTAGGTATGCTTCCAGCACCAGGGAGTTTCATTGCCATTCCTATTTTTGATGGCACTAAATCTTCCAATCCCAAGACAATTCAGTTTTAGAAGTGATCTGGCAAAAGCCCTTCCCACCCAACGGGCAACTATTGTGACATACAACCATGGTCCATCTCAAGCTCTGGGTATGTATTTGGCCCCACAGAAGCAGGTAATATTATTGATGTTTTGTGATCACTCTCCATGAAACGATTTTCAGACACTGGGAGAACAATGAAGGCAACTCACCCCTTCAGGAGCACAGGCAAACTTCTCCGAAATCATAAAAGGCACTCCATCCATTGCTGAAAGAGAGAAGACATCACATGTCAGATTTCCAGCTGACTTCTGACACGCAACTTCACACATTCCCAGTGGCAGATCAAGTGCTCACAGCACTGACACATGACTGATTGCCCCCAGATGTTACTACCAGCCTTTTCCTCCCTCTAACCTGCCAGTGGTTTCTTTCCATTTAAGACATAGCTGGGTCAGTCTCTACCAAATCAGAAACACAAAGAATCCTCCCTGCTCTATCCATATACAATTTGGTTGTCTCAATTTCACATTTTCAGAATTCATTCACCTGCCAAAGGAGGACAGTGTTTGAAACAGGAAGGAGAACACACATCAATTCACCGCCTCCTCACCAAACCAGCTGAGCACACTGGGTAGCACCTGAACAAGAGAATAAGGAACCAGCTGTATGTGCTACCACTGGGAAGGATGATGACAAACACCTGGGGCCAAGCACCCTCCCCAGCCTGGTTGCTGCCAGTGCAAACTCAACAGTGAGTAATGGAGCTCAAACACTTGCAAACCACATCCGGAGGATAGAAACCAGTGGAATACGAGGATAGACATGAGGACATGGTGGCACATGGCACAGCCTCATGCCATTGGCTCCAGCTCTCTGTGTAGCACAACCTTAATGGTACTCAGAGCACTGTTTGCCTTTATATTGTATAGCCATCTTAGTGCAATGACGTTCAGTGGTTGTGTCTTGCTATCACCACTTTGGAGACACCATAGGGAGCCTGCTATGAGATGTGGCAGCACAAGGGAGACACTTATTTTTAAAACATGTAACTCAGCAATTTGCACACAGGATTGAAAAGGGCACATTTCTAAGGCAGCGCACACCCCAGATCCACTCCCTTTATCGCACTTACACCTTTAACATTTGAAGTCTTTAAATTTCAGCTCTGAAAGAAATAAAAACTTCAAATTAGTGCAAATTTAAGCCCTCAAATGCCCCACAGTGATCCTCAAAGAGGGTTTCCTTTCAGAAAGCAAGTGTGCCCATGAACCCAGCATTCCTTTGCTTGCCATTTTTAACTTCCACCAGCACCGAGTTACCATGTTAGTGATTTAACAAGGACCATTTAAGAATATTTAGCATTTGACATTTGCTTTGTCTATTTTTCACTAAAAACCACACTCCTCCAGTGGAGTAATTTTGTTATCAAAGGTGCCGTGTGGCAGCCGCAACACGCAGAGAAACGAAAGGAAACAGATGAAAAGCAGCATCACCAAATTCAGGAAGTTAAACCTGGAAGACCATCTGCATTTGCTATCCGACAGAAACCTGCTTTGATCAGCCACACTCCAGCTTTCATAAAGTAATCCAAAGCCTGGGCCCCGCTGAGGAGGGCACCCCTGCAGCCCCCAGAGCCGCCCCACGCCTCGGCCACGCTCAGCCCTGAGTCAGAACCACACAGCAAAGTAGGAGATGAAAGCAGGGTGAGCAAAAGGCTCAGCAGCACAATTAGCACTCTACTAAACAAACGAGCTTCAACAGAGCTGTAATTAAGCAGGCCTGTAATTAAGTATATGCCCTTTATCATAACGATCACGCTTAAAAATGGCATGATGCATGGAAGTGTGTTATTTATGCCGCGCTCCCCAAGCGCAGGACGTGTGTGTCACCAGCGTGTGTCACCAGCCTGTGTCACCAGCCTGTGTCACCAGCCTGCTGCCGGAGTGCACTGAAGGCAGAAAGCAGAGAACCCAGCGTGCATTCAGTGGCTCCTTTCACGGCCAGGCACCAGTCATGAGG
This sequence comes from Pithys albifrons albifrons, assembly GCF_047495875.1. NCBI lineage: Eukaryota > Metazoa > Chordata > Aves > Passeriformes > Thamnophilidae > Pithys > Pithys albifrons. The sequence continues at coordinate 13,223,148 of NC_092477.1, read as the reverse complement.
GCTTAAACACCACCAATTCTGAAAACTCTACAGAAACAAAGCTCCAGGTGACTGCTGCCCCTACCTGCCCCAGTGCCGGAGGGTGACAGCCCAGCCCTGCTCTGCCCTGCGGCTCGGCCGCGCTCCAGGAGCCCCTTGGGCACCCAAGGGCTGCAGGCAGGCGGTGGGACCCCGGAACGCGTGGGAAGCAGCGCTCCTCCCTCGCCTCTGAGCCCAGGCTAAGCCCGGACACAGCAAACACTCTGGGGGAAGGACTGACTGCTGCCTTGCCCACAGGATGAGACACCATTGCTGCTGCCCAGGATGAGTTTTTTCACATTCATGACAATTTCAGTTGAGGCTCAATTCTTACAGCAGCTCATGGAGACTCGCAGGAGAGGGAAGGTCATGATCTCCAGGGCCAGGCACCCTAACAACAGCAGGAAAGAGCTCCCACTGCCATGCTGAAGCCTGACCAGGTGTCAAGCACTGGGGTGTCCAGCACTGGGGTCTGGGCACAGGCGCCATCGCTCCTGCTGTGCACTGTAAGGCAGCTCACAACTGCTGTTTACAGCAGTTAATTTCACAATAAAATTAAATGAAACCAGAACTGTAGGAAAGCATTTTAATTCCATGTCCCTTGTCCTGGTGTTGTGCTGTAAATAAACATCAGAAGCAGCCTCCGATTCCTCCCTTTTTCCTCTTTCCCCCCGCCTCTTGCTTTTGAGGCATTTCTGGCAGACTCTGATCAGAGTTCTGTGCTGAAATCCTACCCTGTGTCACCACCTCCATGGCGTGTCTCACACTAACAGACCGGGCCCTGGGCCTGAGATGCCAGTTCCTGTTTCAGTCTGGCCAAAAGCTATTCAGCTCCTCCATGTCACTCTGTGCCATGTTTGAGACCAGCAGACAGCAACACCAGCTGATAAAAGAACCAGTTCAGGTGGATAAATGATAAAGCACAGCTCTTCTCAAAGGTACCTGTGCTGATTCAAACAAAAACGGTGGGCAGGGCCCCAGTTTTACAGCATTACTCGTACCACAAGAGCAGCTCATGCACTGACCCACACACTTTTCAACATCTTTAAAGGTTGTGACTTTAAAATATTTATAAAGACCTATAAAATATTTGCACCTTACAGGTTAAAGCCTCCTTGCACAGGTAGACAAAGCTGCTCTTGCCCCCCAAAGTCTCACTGCCAGAAGGATGCCCACCCTCTGGGGCCCCCCACCCAGGGGGTGAACCCAGCAGTTCTCCCCATGTCACTACAGCCCCAGCACCTGCAACAGGTGAGGGAGGTGCCTGTGCTCTTCACCTCAAAATGGAAAAAAATAAAATGGGATTTCAGAAGAAAACTGTTTCCAATGGCTGTTTGCTGCCTCCCAGGATCAGTACCTTTCTGAGGGTCACAGCTAATTAGCTCCGGCACTACAATTAGATAAAGAGCTGAAAGGAGCCAGCAGTCAGAACCAGACTCCTAAACCCCATCCAGGAAGGCCAGTGTTCCTGTGAAACCCTGCCAGCAGCCAGGTGGATGGTGGTGCAGGTGAGGGGCCCTTCGTCAGTGCAAGACCACTGAAACGCTTGACCAACTTCTACCTGGTGGCTACTTCATTGTAATTTACTAAGACTTGCTCTCAGGCTCTAATCGGGAGGACACCAAAGCATGCTCTATAAATCCAAATTGTTAGCTTGCTTAGAAATTCGGTCTTTAATCTGAAAAAGTACTGTCATCCTCCTCTAAGCACTCAAGAGATGCTGCCTTCTGTGCTGCAGACTCCAACTAAATCTCAGTTGTCAAATTAGTAATTCATCTTTCTTGAATAACTATATTTTTAGCAAAGCTACCAGATTTAAATAATCAGACCTGCCAATGCTACCCTAATTTGAACATGCTGACGAACTTTCACAGGCAGCATCAGCTAACATAATGAGTTTCTGGATGACAAAGAACTTCAGACTGTAGTTCTCTACCCAGCATAATAAGCACTTGTTCTTTTCTACAATGTGCACATAAAAGAGAAATCTAAATAATAGTTGCTGTAATTATCTTGAAAAATATGTGGTGATTAATGGTGATTATGAAAATCTGGATAATTGTTCACTGAAACTCCAAAGATCAGATGCTCTCTTCGAGCAGCCATCAATGAAGAACTTGGGAACACAAAATCTTCCAAGCTCCTGCCTGCTGGAAGCATGTGAGGATGGGATCGACCACGTGCCAGCTCAGCCCTCACTCTCCCATGACCTGTGCCAGGAGTTCTAGGATGTCCACGATGTGATGCACATATCACTGCAGTTCAAAGCACAAAGTTCAACCTGTTATTTATGCAAATAATTAATTACTCTTGTATGCAACTTGCAGTTTGTCATGACACATTAATGACTTGATAGACTTCTATGAACTAGTGAGCACAGGACAGCAGAGCGCTTTTATCGTCATTTAATTTAAAAACGATCCTGTGTGAAATTATCTAGTTGTGAGTGATGGAAGCATAAAGAACAGACTCAGCAAAGCTTCTTTTGGATCATTGCTTTATTAATGGTAACGTCAGGGAAATGAAAAATGCTAACATTGTCATATTTAGCTCCTGGGTACAGACGAATCGCTGCCTCAGAGCCTGGCGGGCTCCGTTTGCACACTGCAGTGAGTGCTAATTCCTCACACCATGATTGTGAGGATACACAGCCACAGAAGAGTTTATATACCTCAACTCCCAAGGAAATAACAGCTGTTTCTGCATTAAATTCTCACCATAAGATTTTATAGCTTTGTATTTCTTTACTGCTGTTTTTGCATGGCCTCTTAAACTTGAATTTTTGACTGCTGATATTAAAAATATTTAAAAAATAAATCCCTAGCAAAACACTTTCCTGCATGACTTTGAAAATGAAGCACTGTTAATCCAAAGCAACAAAAATCCCAACACTGAATGCACTACTGCTACCTTTAAAATTCAAATGATCATAGATTTCAGAAAGAGCTTTCTCTAATGCTGCAGAATTGTTCACATTTTCCCCAGACCTGAGCACTAGGAGAGTGTTCATGTTTTACCAAGATGAATATCTCATAAACCATTATACAGCAACACCGTAAAAACAGCAGAGCTCCCCTGCTTAAAGAAAACTTGATTTTCAGCTGAACAGCACCAGAGGAACATGGAAGCAGGTTGAGAACCAGCAGCTGGCAGAGAGCGTGGGCACAGCACCACTTGGAGGGGAGCCATGGTCAGGTTGGAGGGACAGTGTGGCCAGTGAGGAAGGCCCACCCCGAAGGGGCTGCTGCCCCCAACAAGCAGCCCAGTGGCAGGTGAGTGTTGCAGCTGCAGCCTCTGTCCTTGCCCGGCTGCACACACCATCCCCAACATGCACACGCTTTTTCATGTCAAAAAAGAAGAGTACAAGGGTGGAGGCAGGGGCACAGGGCTCAGCTCTGCCAACCCAAGCCATACACCCAAGCTCAGGAGACCCTGGAGCACCTCACGTGGCTCCTGTGGCAGCTGGAGCTCACACCAGGGTTGTCACAGGGCAGCAAAGCAGTGGGGGCAGCAGCACTGAACCACCCAGCAGTTTGTGCAGTGAGTAGGAGAGCAGGGCCCTCCCAGGCTGGGGAAGAAAACCTCTGCCTTGACAAAGGTTTACAGCTTTCCTGTTCATCTTGAAATGACTTTGATTAAAAAACCAGGCCTGGACTAAATTTTCATTTTTGCTAATTTGATTGTCAGCCTTCATTTTCTCCGTTTCCTGCAAAGCTCATGACATGGCACAATTAGTTCTTTACTGGTAAGATCAAGCCATGAAAACACTTGAAAAAATACTCCTGGTTTTGATTATTTTCCTTTTTTAAATAAAGTGAGGGTTAAGTACTGCATGGTGACAGCTAAGGAGCACCTCAGCACTGCGGCTCCATTGGCACCAGAGAACATGGAGAGACTTCAAACAAGCTCTTCAAATTGCAAGTGTTTAGGAGCTCTTGATTTTATTATTTTTTAATAAAATGTCCCCTTTGAAGTCTGTGCACCACACTAAACTTCAAAGATCACACCTTAGCATGTGCTACTTCCAAGCAACAACCCTTAATTAATTAGAGCAGAGCAGATACAGAGCAGATACAAAACAGGGCTCTTGTGTGGGGCTGCAGCAGAGCCAGGGCAGGGCCAGCTCACCAGCAGGGAGGTGGAGGGAGGCAAAGGGAGGTGAAGGCAGGCTCTCCGTGAACGGCCGGACACTGAAGAGAAATGCAGATGCTTTTCCATTCCTTTCAGCTCCGGCTGTAACGACAGACTCCTTGGAAGTCATTAAACATGTAATGTCTGTCTGTCGTGGGGCCGGGCCGGGCGGGAGCAGCAGTTGCAAAAGGCATCTCAGGCAGCTCCACAATGGCTGCAGTGTTCCCCGGCCGGCGGCTGCACATTCTGCCGCTTGATGAGAGAAACAGCCCACTGGGTACTGTGGCCTCCTCCCAACAAGGGGATGTTTTGCACTTCAGTCATTTCAGTGCTGCGGGGTAGGAGCAGGGGGTATTAAAGCCACACGTTGAATTTCCTTACAATGTCTGGCACTGGAAACTCTGAATTTTCTTCTGCCAAGGCACCTACAGTGTGCAGTGGGATTTGCTGCCACCGCGAGGGGCCGGGGCTCCCCAGGCTCTCTGGACAGCAGCCAGGTCCCCAGCCAGGGGCAGATGCTCACACATGCAATGATGCTGTGATCCTGCCCAGCAGCACCTTGTGCCCTCCAGCTGTGCACCGAGCAACCACCATCTGTCCCACAGGGCTGCCAGGGAGACAAAGTTGCTTGGCATACTCTCTTTGCATGGTTTTGGTTTAAAGGACTTATTTTTAACACGCAGGCAGCTTTGTGTTTCCAGTAAAAACAGGGAAAAGAAGCCCAATCAGCTGCCCTACAGCACCATGCTCTCCATTCCCTAGGCATCCCTGAAGGTTAGTGGACAGAAGAAACTCATCATGAGCATGGCTAGAAAGGACATGGGATGCCCACTTCCTGCCCTGGAGGAAACTGATGCACAAAATGTGCTTCCCTATCCCATGGAACACTCATCCAGCCAGAAGAGCCTCGACGCAGACCCAAAGCTGAGGCCTTCAGTGCTGGAGAGGACAGTACAGGGCACGGGCACTGCCCAGCTGTGGGAGGCTGTACCTGACACCGAGGACTGGGGGCCCAAAAAGCCAAGAGATGTGCCCTCCTCCTCTCAGTTGCTGGACACAGAGCCACAGCCCTGCACAGGAGATCCACTGTGCCACTGCACAGCAACTCGTAATCCAGATCTCCTAATGGGATTTAATTTTTAAGTGTTCAGAGTCATTACTGGAGCCACCTATTTCTATCAGGTAAATTTCATTTGCATATGCAAATGATATCTAAATACATTGCACCATTAATATGATCAGTAATTACATAATAGTAGTCACCAATCTCCACACAGATCAAACTCACAGTTTTGTAGCTATTAAGGAAACTGTGCTTTGTAATTAATATAATCCTCATTTCCAGCTGCTAATTAACTATATAATAATTAGCTGCTTTTCCTAATGCAAATTAAATATTTTCATCCTTATTGGTAAAAGGGTGGCTTATCACTTAAAAAAGAGACAACCTAGAAATAATCCCTCCCCCTTAAAGGTGAAAAGGTAACTCCATTTTTATCAGTCTCATTTACAAATGCAAATGAGCCCTGATTAATCAAGTCACAGATAAATGTGCCCGTCTGGCACAGCCAGCACCTGGCACAGCCCTTCAGCCCTGAGGATAAGGACAGCTCCCCCCCGGCTCCTCTCCTGCCAGTGCCAGCCCTGCAGAGTTCCCATCCCAGCACAGGGGGCACACACAATCCTGCCCAGCTGCACCAGGCGCATCTGCAGTGTCCCACAGAGCTCCAGTCACAGCATGGGGGGCACACACTTTGCTGCCCAGCCACACCAGGAGCACCTGCAGTGCCTCTCTAAGCCATCCTGGTACGCAGCCAGTGCCACCGGGGCTGAGGGGCAGCGCTGCCAGCCTCCCAGGCCACCAGGGCAGGGCTGGGCCTTGGTGCAGCGCATTCATCATCTACTAAACCAATCCACCCGCTTTGCACCACCATTTGTCATTAATTATGCTAATCAGCACACCATTACTCTCCGATGACACCACAGCACTTATTAGCTAGTTACAGCTTTCAAAAGCACAGCTTATTGTGTATGTGAGTGCCATGCCTGCATTAGCCTACAGGGAAGAAATGTCCAATTATGAAGAGAAGAAATTTGCTATTATCTCCTCCTAACAAACCAATTTAGTAATTATAAAAGTCTCTGAACTCAAAAGGATTTGTTAAGAAGAACCAAGTGATGAAACCAGAGAATTTTCTTTGCAATAACTTTCTGAGTTGAAACTGAAGAGACAATAGAGAACAAGCGGTTTTTATTATCTTAATTATGACTCTTGCATCTTCACTTTGGATGATCAAAACGCAGAATTCATCTACATGCATGACTTTATTTGGCTCTTTCCTTACACTATCTGATTTATTTTAATAGATATGCAACCAAATGTGCATAACACATCCCAGAACTGCTGCGGGCACAGCCCCTTCCCAGCTCACAGCTCTGACCCAGCACAGCAGCCACCCCTGTGCATGCCTGGGGGACAGCAGGAGCAGGAGCACAGCCCTGTGCTGACAGAGCTGAGGGGATGCAAAGGGGCCTGAAGAGTCAATGCAGAACTGGCTTTGTTGGGGCATCTAATTCCTCCACAATTCCTACGTTGATTTGCTCACTGTGAGAGGACACCTCTAGTTTTAGAAGCTTAATAAGTGTTAAGGGCTCATTAATATCATCAGAGTAAATGGGCCTATTAAAACATCTTTAAGCAATATCTGAACATACATCTCCCTAAACTATATTTAATGACTGTACTTAAGATACATTATATGCAAGTCTTAATGAGACATTAGCATTTTGAAGATTAAAATTAGAGAATCCATATAAAGTCTGTCCACTTAATGTAGCCTTAAGCTGCATTGATGAAAAGCATTACCACCAAATTATTACTTCATTAGAACAAATATTTTCTAATAATTTCTGATTTATGCCATTAGTTGTCTCCACATATATTATTCATATCTATACAAAAATAAGAGTATACACTAAATAATTTTGTAGTTCCACAGGAGATGGAAGAAATTCTGAGCTTTCTAATGGCTGAGTTAATTACTTGTCTTTTTTTCCATTCTGTTAAAATACGCAATCTTCATAAAAGTTCATTTACTGTGTCCCCACTTTTCTAATTTAATTGGGGATTTTAATTCTATTAACCACAAAGTCATTTTTTAAACATGTGCTGTTCTGCTTTCCAAGGACCAGTAAGATGCCTTGGGCTGAGCCCTGGCTGGCCCCTCGGCCCCTCCATGGAGGTTGAGCACAGTGGCAGCTCAGCCCCAGGATGGAGCCCGGCTGAGGCCAGGCAGAACTCTCACTCTGTGTTCCTCATGCTGCCAATGGCCAGGCGAGGCACAGGGCATGCCAAACTAAACCAGGGCCTGACATTACCTCTGGATAAACCCTCAGCAGTGGCCATGGCAGTGTCCCTGCTCTGGAGCGAGCCTCAGCCCAGGGCATGTCCAGGGCCAGGACAGCAAGACCATGGGACACCTCCCTCAGCAACTGAGTCCCTGCCAACACAAACTGCAATAAACTTATTAGCAAGAGGGCTTTATGTGTGGTTTATTCTATATAAACAGCTTTTCATTAGATAATGAAGCCCAACAACCTTTAGAAATGTTTTCAATTATGAAAAGATGCCATTGAGATATCCGGATGATGATAATCATGGAAAACACCAGTGACATCTCCTGCTTAGAGCTGGAGTGTTCTGCGTGGATGGCTGCTCCTCCCAGGACCACCTCGCTGAGCCACATTGGGCATTTAAAAACTCCTGTTTTATTAGATGGAATCTGTAGCAACAAGACTATTTTCTGCCCAAGCCTTCTATCCAAAAGAGTGAAAAACTCATTGTAACAATTTTGCATTTTTAACTGTGCAAATTAAGCATTCTTCATAAATAACAGCCTGGTTTGCTGCACTGCAACTCCTTTTTATTAGCAGCACAGAAACACACAATGAGCAGCGTGTTCTATTATTCTTTGTCAAATCACAGAATGCTACATTAGAATAACTGTGCTGGTCAATGTAATATAGTAGATTAAATTCAACTTCTGTGCAAAACCCACTGTAAAACAGCATGATAAGAAGGCTATAAAAAATTTAATTTTACTCCAAACTCCATCAGAAAAAAAAATGGTGTGAAAAGTAATTTTGCATAATCAGTATACGCCATCTGGAACAATTAACCGATTTCTATAGAACTATGAGGATCAGTCATATCTGCTTATTAAAGATCAGAAATTATACAAGTAATAAATCCTTGAAAAAACTAAGCATACTCCCGCCTGTCAATGCTATTTTAACTTCAAATACTGAAGAACGCCTGATAAGGCTGAAAAGAAGAGATTAATATATGCAAATTACATCCAGCATTTAAAATCCCCAACAACTGTCTCTGGTTTTCTGTCCCTTATTGCTGCCTTTATGTTTTATTCATACACCAACTCACCTGTCACTTCATAAGCTATAATATTATGAGGGTATTATTAAACAGCATAAAGCCGTGCTTTAATTGGAAAGCTTCATTGCATTTTCCAATTATTTGGAGTAAATTAAAAGCAGATGCACATAGTTTAATAAGGAGTCTAATATCAGTTCCGGGAAATCAAAATTCATTGTCATTACTATGCTGTGATAGTTTTGCAAACTGTACTCCATTTTGGAGGTTTTGAAAAGAAAATCTGTCTCTGCAATCTGTTAATTGTCACTCGTTTAATAACTGTTTAAATATCCAAACCTCCAAGCATCTTCCTATTTAAAAAAAATTAAACTCTGGCACTTGGCAAAGCAAAACAAACACAAGTGCAGCCCACCCCAAGGTTGTGCTCCACAGGAATGGTGCAAGTCCCACCACCTCATCCTGAGATTAGCTCAGCTGGTTAGAGCGTGGTTCTAATAACACTAAGGCTGTGGTCTTGATCCCCATATAGTCTTAAGAACTGGACTTGTTAATCCTTGTGGGTCCCTTCTAACCAAGAATATTCTGTGATTCTCCTCTGGCAGCCACCAGCTTTTATCCACTGCTGCAGCGTGTGCAGAGCAAGGGCACCCGTGTCTGGGGGGCTCCATTGCCAGCGGGGGAGTCTCCTTGCCATCACCCTCCCTTCATCACAACACTGCTCCAGCCACTACATGCTTTGGGATGTGTCCTGCATGTGCCATGGCCCAGTCACTGGTCCTGGCATCCCCCTGTGCACCTGCTCATACGTAATTCGAAGCTCCAGGGTTTCAGCTGGATAATCTTGTCAGCAGAGACCGAGCAGTCTCCTTGGAGTGATGAGTGAGCTGAGGAGCACGGGTGATGCTGACATGCCACTCCCCATGCCAGCAGGGCAGCATTCAGCTCAGCCAGGGGCTTCACCTCCCGCACTGGCACACAACAGCAAGGTGAGGAAGACAATGAATGGCAGTCTGGGCAACAGCATGTTCACCAAAAAAACATGTCTTAAAAATTACACCAGCAAGAGAATTCATGGTTCGTGGCTCCATTGTCCCCATCTGGGGCTGTGGCCCATGTGCACAGCCCATGTAACACAGGGGGTGTGTTGCCGCAAGACACCAAGGGTCTGTATGCCATGGATGGGCTAATTTAATAACAAATACACTTTTTGAATCTCATTAAACACAGTATTAAGTTACACACTTCCCTTTATGAAATACGCAGCTGCAGCATTTTACACGAGACTCCAGCTTCCCTGAACCGCTGGATATTAATAGAGCCTTTTATATTTGGAAGATTATCCAGGTCTCTTAGCCAAAGACTGAAAATTGCAATAGGGTAAAGAACAGGCTGACTTTAATCTCAGCCTCAGTAAAGAGGTTTCAATGCAGAATAAAGCTTGTGTCACAACTTGTCTGGTTTTCAGACCATCCCGATTAAAATTCAGTGTCACAAAATATAAATTTAGTTCCGCTTCTACTCTTAAGAAGTGTCAGGAATGTACATGAAGGTATAGGGACCAACTAGAGCATGTAGCACAGGACCTGCCCTTCAGAGAGTGGGGGTCCCAAATCCCTCAAACATTGTAGGGGATCACAGAACCACCAGGAACTGTGCTAGAAGACAAAGACAAAAGCAATCCTTGTGCACTGATCCAAAAAATAGCATCTCCCTTTTTTTTCAAAATTACCTGTTTTAATAAAGCAGACAACAGTGTGCCAAGTGAGCCATTTAATTATCTGCAAAAATGATGAAGCAAAACAATAGTTTGCAAAAATAAACGACTAACATCTGATTAAAATGTCTGTCCACTGACATAAAGAAAAAAGACAGTGTCTTTTAAAAGAAAACAGACATCTAAGGAAGTGGCAGGTGTGGCCAGATAACCTGGCATTTTGCAGCAAGAAGTTGACATATGGGCACTGAAACCCAACAAAATCTAGAAAGCCCTCTGAAAGCAACTTCTTTTGTCACTATAAAAAAAGAAAAAACCCCAGGAGGATAGATACAAGGCATTCTCCTGGGAACAGGGGAAGGAATTAGGAAGCAAACTGCTGCATTAGAACCAGTGTGGAAGGCAAACACTTGCCATGCTGCTGCCAGGACAGGTGACTCCTGCCCCTTGCCGAGAGCTGCCACTTCCAGCACAGAAAAGCAACTCAGCTTCCTTTTTGGGAATCCACTGGCTTTGACGTTTTACAGATCATTAACATCAGTTTCCACTCCTCTCTCTCTGCTGGCTCCAGAGAGCTGGATTAGAAACCAGAGCAGAGTGAATGTCCAACCTGACTGCAGTGCCAGCAGGGGCAGCCCATCCTCCTGCAGATGGATCCCAGCTCAGCTTGCCCTCATGCCATGGTCAGACCCTGGCTCAGCTCACCCCCATGCCCTGGCTGGGCTGCACTGGGCTGAGCCTCTCTGCCCCCTGCCCAACAGGGCCCTGCCCAACAGGGCCCTGCCCCAGAGCCTCCTGCTGGGAACATTCACCTGTACGACCCAGCAGGTGGAACCTGGACTGGAACGTCCACGCACAAATGCTTCCCTCTCCAAGGAATTCTGTTCTAGTCAGATAAACAGGCCAAGAGAAAGGATGAGACTGTGGTACATTCAAATTACAAAAACTTGTCTGCTCTACCCCCAAAACATGTCTATCTGTAATGTAACACCACTGATGGCTACAGGGAAATTTCAGGGGGAAAAGAAAGACAAGCCTGCTCAGCAGAATGCAGTGCCACAGACCTATGGCAGCAACAGCTCTGCCCACCTGACTTCAGCTAAGAAACTCCCACTATGGGGAAGCACTTGGCTCCAACCTGCTCATGGACTCCCACGGATCCCCACTATGGCAAAGCACACAGTTCAGATCACCTTGTGGGTTCCCAGAAACCCCCTCTCTGGGGAAGCACACGGCTTGGACCAGCTCATGAGGTCCCACAAACCACACCTGAGACCATTAAACTCTCCTTGGCAAACTCAGTCACTAACTTCCAGTGCAACACCCTGCCACATGCTCTGCAAGCTGCCTTGAGCCTTTTATCCACCACTGACCATTTGCCTGGGATAATTGTGTCCATCTCAAGCTGGTAGGTTGAGTCCTAGTCCAAGGCTGGGGTGGGTGCAGGTGGCTCTGCCAGCACAGAGGGGCAGTGTCTGTCCCCCCAAGGAGCAGGTCATGGGCTGGCCATGCAGCCACCCTGCATCTGGCCTCAGCCTCAGGCAGAGACAGCTCTGCCTGAAGAGCTTGAGTAGAGTCTTCATGGAGGATTTTGTAATCCAGAATGTTTCCATTTCAGTGGCACTTACAGAGCAGAAAACTTATGGGAGGCAAGATCTCAAGAGGCACCAGCACACCTTGCTGGAGCCCACTGCTTAATAACTTCAGAGCGCTGCAGTGGTGTTAGATCCCATCCAATTAGTGAGGCCTGCAGGAATATTTGCATTCCTAAACCTCCAGGTTCCTGAAGGGGTTAAAGCTTATTATTAGCATATAATTTACAGGTCCCTTCTCCCAGGAAAGAAATAATGCACAGTAAATGCCACATTCATTTTAATAATACATGTTGCAGTCTGTGCCCAACATCTGCACAAAGGTAAAGCCGACAGATTTTTTTGACATGTCCCACTCTGCCATCGAAACACAGGCTTTTTGTTTCCTAAGTGACGGAAGGTTTAATCAAGAAAGCAGGCAATTCATCAATCGAAACAAGGCTGCTCACACCGCCCTGACAGCACACACATGGTTTTATACAGAAGAAACCTGGCCACCTGTCAGCAGCACCTTTTACATCAGGATATACAAATACACCAGGTGATCAATCCTCCAGCTCTTCCCATTCATTTCTTCGTTTTCTTATTATATTTTTCTTTATGCTAGATGTTGCCCTCATTCTCTGCAGGGGTAGATGGGAGACAAGGCAAGCTATGGCTGTTTATACACTATCATAAAAATTTATATACCCTTAGAGTGACTTATTTCCCTTTTTGAGTACCATTATTATAAATAATTTTTCACTTCATTCAGGAATTTTCCCTGTACATTATTATCTGTGCCTGCCTGCGAGGGCTGCATCTCCCTCACTGTCCTTGTGCCCCTGATAAGCCAAAGCAATATGCAGGCAGAAGATGCTCAAGTCTGAAATGAAGGCAGTATGTAGTCACAACAACATCTTAATTAAGCTGAAGGCCATGAGCAAAGACTGTGCTATGAAATACTGAGCTGTGTCTGTCAACGGATCTGTCTGGAGCAAGGCATTCTTCTTCCAGCAGCTGCCTGTTCCAGCACACACGTTAAACCTGTCAGCTCCTCAGCACCCCTCTCACAGCAGCACCCATGGACCTTCTGCACATTAACTCTGAACTAATTCTGCCTTTTGGTCTGGGGTGTGTGGCATGGGGTGGGACCAGTGAGGGTGCTGGGCATGAGGATGATGCCAGCAGTCCCAGTGCTGAGCTGCCATGGCAGGTGACTGGCTCCTGCTGTGGGGTCTGGGCAGTGTTTCCCTATCTGCACCCTGTCAGGGACTGACTTACTAGTTTACTGTGCCTTTCCTTGACTCCAGTTTTGTGCATCCAACAATTGCATTACACAGCCAAAGGCGTAATGGGCAGTTCCACTGAGGATACAGCCATTCTGCCAAAATGTATCTGAGAAAGAGAGTAGGACTGACAGTCAAAATTCATTCCACCTTCCACAGACACACTGAATCCCAGCTGGAAATGTTGCTCTCATCGACTACTGAGAAAACCTTGGATCCCTACAGAGAGTGAAGCAGGACCATGCTGCAGCTCTTCATTCCACCCCTCCCTTCCCAAGCAGCTCCTCCTGTGCCCACCACAGACTGAGGTGATACCAAAATAGGAAGAGAAGAGACTGCTCTTAATGGCTTTTGTTTCCCCCACCAGTCCCAGGAGCTCCTCCACTGTGCTGAGAGCCAAGAGAGGGAGCCCACAGACCTGTCCATGCACCAGGCAGGCAGAGAGGAATCCTGCACCCACCAGAGCCTCACATCCCCTTGCCCACTTGCCACCACAGCCTGCATCGCCTTCCTGCACCCATCCCTCCCCAGCAGGGACCCCACTGTGGCAAAGCATGGCCTGGCAGTACAGTTTAGGCTGGCACATTCCTAAATCTTCCATTGCCATGGCACTAGAGCGAGCACTGCAGATAGACCAGACTGGCTGCACATGACACCAATGGAACAGGAAACTTGGGAATGGTTTCCACAGGGTGTCTGAGGGCTAAACCACCTCAACAAGGTTTAGGCACATAAAGGGAATTGTCACAGCACCTCATTGAAGCTGCTGACAAGGCAGAAGCTGTGCATGAAGATCCTGCCAATGCACAGGATGTTTCATATGACAAGAGCCTTTCTTTGGAAAAGGCTCACAGCTGCAATAGCCATTACAGCACATACACAACTTGTGTAACAGCCTTTCGGGAGGAGAATGTGCAATTGAAGGAAAAGTAAGCATTATATACTTCAAAATGTGCTCATGCAAACATGGAGAACTAATCCTCTGTCCAGTTCCACAGGCCTGTCTTGTGCTTTGCCTGTAATGATCTGATACAGCAGTCAGATTCTTTGCAAAGCAGGCTCCTCAGGCTGCATGGTGAGCAAAGGCAGCCCAGCACATCCTGGAGCAAGGTTTGTCCCAGTAACACCCACACCGAGCTGCTGCTGTTGGTGTATTTGGTGCTTTCTCAGGAGAGAAGGCACAGCTTCCCATCCCCATTGCAGGATTGTCTCACGAACACAGGAACACACCTTCCCTTACAATTTCAAATCTATTAGGGCAGGAGAGTAACAAGAAAAACAAGGACTGACAAGAATTATGCAAGTGTTCTATTCTATCCCTTTAGGAACCCGGAGCTGCAGTTTCAGGCAGAGATTACCTTTTAAATAACCCTTTGATTATGGTACATGAATTAATGCCATGTTCCCATGTTACAAGTGTCACTCAGTATTAATAGCAAGAACCTGTGAATGGCACATTTTTGTCATCTCTTCCCTGATTATGCATAAACAGTACCTACTGCACAGCCCACTGAATCCATTGCTGTTTTTTCTGGGTTTTCAAACTGTCCTAAAATCTCCTTCAGCCAAGTGAAGGGACTGGACTTTCATTGTTTTCACAGAGCGAGGTTTAAAGCCAGTATTTTTATCCCTTGCAAAACCAACATAACAAAGAGAAAACTGTTGGCTAAGTGTGATTCTACCATGCCTTCACAGTATTTGTTCAGGTGTAACAGCACACAAAAAAAAACCTCCAAGGAAAACTGTAGCACCCCAGCAACACCCAGCCAAAATACAGCACTGAGGCTGGTCTCTAAGATGGTGAAACACACTCCTGGGCCACAGTTGCACCCAGTGTTTTTCAATCTGCAGAACCAAAAGTCCCTTTGCTTTGGCCCATGAACAACTCCCAGACCACACAGCTCTAAGCACATCCCATGTGATGGAGTACTCGAGGTACAACTCTAAAGCATCCCTGGCTCTTCTTCCTGGGCCCAGAGAACCTGGCTACATTCCCTTTGCACTCACTCTTCCCTCAGGAAACGAGCACTTGGAGCCAAGACCTCCTCCCGAAGAGCAGAGCTGCCAGGGACAGCTCCCAGGGACCCCAGCTCCAAACCAATCCACTGAGTGGTCGTGAGAGACAGTAACAGATACCTGTACCTGCATGAAGGAAGGAACAGCCTTAATCCTCCCCATTTTATTTCAATAAACAACTTCCTGCAGACTAGTACTAGTTAAAAACAAGAGCTGGCTAAAATATTAATTGGGAGGTTTTTTCCATGTTGACATCTGGAAACTATTGCTGGCTCTAGCACTCGTATACTGTTTTGGAATGGTGAACAGAGGGAAACTGCAGCTAGAGAGACCAACCATGCATGTGCAAGCATATGGTTCTCACAAATAATGCAGAACCCCCATATCCTAACATCTAATTCCAAATTTGCCCCAATAGTGAGTAAACAAATCTATGCAGTGCTAGTACTAGGAATACAGAAATGGGAAAGAGCAAAGGCCTCTCTTTTTAATCAAAGTTAAGGGTAGCAAAGAGCACTGTGTTTGAAACTCATCCCTGCTGGTCAGACTAAGCCTCCTGTGAAACCAGCAGAGATCTCTCTTGTGACTCACCTGTGAAGATCATGAAAAAGATGAAGAGCAAAGTATGTGTCAATGTTGCCTGCCATCAGAGCTCTCACCTAGCACCATTCCTCCTCAAGGAATGCAGCAGCATTCCTCCTCAAGGGCTGCAATCTCCCTGAGCAACACTTCCTGCTGGCAGCACATGTGTCTGGCCATGTCCTGGAGTCTCTCTGCACCCCAGCTGCTCTCAACTGTTAAACGGCACTGATGAAAAGCTGCTGCCGCTTCGTGGGTGCCACACACCTGGCTGTTTGCACGTGCAGGTTGCTGTATTTGGTTACATTTCTGATGAAATAAGAGCAAAGAAGCCGGGGCAGCTCACCTGAGATGGCATACAGGTTGGAGTGCTGATGCTCCAGGTCCAGGCGGGTGCTGTGACTCTTCCCCCGAAAACTGGCCGGGAGTGTCAGTGAGATATGCCTGAGGGACAGAGAGGGGACATGGGGAGAGGTTACTACAGAGCGGAAAATCCTGCTGCTGTCAGCTCGCTCCAGCTGGACAACCCCATTCAGGTTGACCAGCAAATTTCAGTACTAACATTACTGCCAAAACTGTCTACAAACTGCCTACACCCAACATCAGCCCCCTCCACCCCACTGAGCACTGGGCTCAGCCAACATCTGAGGGCTGCAACACTGACCATACACCCTGGCAGAGCATCCAGCCTTGGCAGGGCATCCCACTGAGCACTGGGCTCAGCCAACATCTGAGGGCTGCAACACTGACCATACACCCCTGGCAGAGTATCCAGCCCTGGCAGGGCATCCACCCCAAGAAGGGCATTTGCCCCTGGGCCAGGCACAGCAGCTCCACACAAGCCAGCACCCAGGAACAGCCCACATGGCTTTTCTCTTTTAATTAAAATCTGTATTTTTCTAGTGCAGATCCCAGGTGTGTGTGAATTTTAATAAAATATTACCATTAATCTTCTGGATCGCATTGCCACACATAATGAAGATGCTCTCTCTTCACAGAGGGGTTCAGTGAACCATGAGGCAGAGGCAGCAGCTCCCACCTCACCTGAGCGAGAGCAGGTGACAAGGGCAGACCCTTGGCATCGCCCTCCTGCCAGCAGGAGAACCAGGTGGCCTTTGTGGCCTTCTGGACTCCCTGTGTGTGAAACAGGGGCCCTGTGTATTCTCCAGCAGAGTATCAAATCCACTTCCTCAGCCAGCAGGTTTTATCTATTGCAGGAATCATCCAGAAGTTATCAGTCTTTAAAAACAGGACACATTTTGGGAAGAACTTTGTATTTTTAGCCCTCAATGCAGCTGATGGGGAAAAGCACAGATAAAATAAGAAAAAGCAAACATCAGTCTGAGTTTGCTTCCGCTTCCCAAAGCTACTTCTAACCAAAAAAAGGAAGGTGTGAAAATATATTTGAATTTGGCTATCAGTTTGCTGTTTAAAACTCAATCCACACGAGAGTCTCTGGAGCAGAGGCAGGTTAGTCATGAACACACTTTAAACCAGGAGACTGCCTGTAGGCATGACACACTTTTCATTTGGTTTTTAATAGCAGTATCCGAAAATACTTTCCAAAGCACCAAACAGAAACCCAGTAAAAAGACTTTGAATATTTCTGGCCTGTAGGGGAACTGCTTTCTTCACCCTGAACAGAAGAGCAAACAAAGGAAGCAAACAAAGCAGATCTACTTAGAAGGCCCACTTCTAAGGAGAGTCTTTTTTAGAAGTTTGTACCAGCTTGTGCTGCAGGAGAGGCTGAACCCCTGCCCTTTGGACAGTCCTCCTGCACAGCCCACTGCCATGCCAGGGAGGTGACACATGTCCCCTCAAGCCAGGGATCGCAGGGACCCTCCTGTGGCCAGTCCAAGGCTGGCACTGTCTGAACATGACAGAGCTCTCAGCTCCAGAACTCAGGCAGCAGCCTTCCAGCACAGCTCTGAGTCCTTTGCTTGCAGAAGAATCTGTGCCACGGTGTGCCAGGCAGCTCACGCGCAGTGCCAGATGCCGGAGGGTGCGCACGTGCCACGCGTGTAATGAAAACGAATCGCTCGCCCGCCAGGGGAGTGACCACACGTGCACGAACAGCAGCAGCAGGTGTACCCAGCCCTCACTGCCTAACTCTGCAGGGAACTGCACGTGCTCTCCACGCACACTGATGTTCAGACACACCGAGGAATCCCGTGGCGGCAGGGGATGGGGACAGCACACCCGCAGACCTGCCCGCAGTGGGCAGCGCTCCCACCACTGCCCCTGGGGCTGGTGAGGAGCCCCAGACCAGCCTGACACCAGCGGCTTGACTGTGGCTGTCATGAGGCTGTTTGGAAATGATAGCCCACATTCCCTCTCTGGGAGCCACTTGCCATTTCTGAGGTAGGACAACTGGGCATCCATCGCCCCCACCGAGCTGCATGTGTACAGCCTGAAGGTATCTCCCAGAAGAACATTAGCTACATGACCACAAGACAGGGCAGTGACTGCTGGATGGAAATCAGCTCTCCCCTTCCCCCTTTCTTCTTATAAAAGCATGACATTGTAGGGAGAAATGAGAAACAAAGCCTAATTTATTTTAAATTAATGCAAACTTTGGCCAGGATCAATATAACTTATACCTACAAAGTTGATTGCATAATGCATTTTCCTTATGTGTTGTGAGAGCCAAATCATTTTGCATTGTAGAAGACAAAAAACGTGAGGCTGCCATTGAAAAGCAAGAAAATCCCAATTACAAAGTCCCCAAGTTCCTAAACATATCGTGAAAGTATGTGCAGCTCTGCAGCATATGGCAAATCAATTACTAGTTTAAATTTTAAAACAAAAACGTGGTAAATGTGTTGCACAAATAATCAGGAACAACGGTTTGGTTTAGATTACAGCGGCCACTAGAGTTTTGAATACAATTAATCATCATTCCAGGCAATGGGAAGCCATATTGACACTTATTCCTAATTTGAATATTTAATTAGGGTGAAGTTCTTCATCAAATTATCACAGAACTGGGAGGAAAGCCTAAAAGATTTAAACAATCACTACTTTAACCCTTCTGCAACTTCTCACCTGTGAGCACAACAATCTTTCTGCTGTTTTGCAAAGCTGTAACACACTCAGGTAATGTGACAAGAGAGTATGTAAATGGCACTACAAATATCCCGGGAAAGGGGCATGGACACCTGACATCCCAAAGGGCTTCTCCATAGAGGCCAGGCTGGCACAGGCTTCCAACTGCCTGTGTTTCTTGACCTTCACCAGAGCAAATTTTTCAGGCCTGTTTTAGCAGCAAGTGTGGTTCTTTCCAGGGCTTTTGTGGTTTGTTGTTGGTTTGGTTATTTTCAGTTGAAAAGCTGGTCCAAAACCATCCACCAGGCTCCTGTGCAGAGGGACACCAAAGCTGCCACCCACAGCTGACCTGGCACAACTGCCTGCTTCTGCCTGGGGGGTGTCCCAGCCCTGGTTCTGCACTGGGAGCTCATGGGATGGGGCTGGACCCTGGTGCTGCTCTGGACCTGCTGCACCTCCCAGCACCCCATGGGCATCCTCCCCCTGCACAGCCCTGCCTCCCAACACTCAAACACCCCTTTACGTGCTGTATTAATCCATATAAGAAAATCTCTTTTAATGAGGAGTGATATAGTTATGAACTCTCTAGAGCCATAATTAGAGCAAACTAATTGAAGTTGTGTTTTGACACACTTTCCAAATTCACGGGTACTGCATGACATATTCACAACACTCCTGCTGCACACCATGGTGACAGCAAAATCATTAGGCTAATAACACTTATTTGCATTCTGATCATGCCAGTGGCGGCCGTTAAATGCTGCCTCAACCAGTGCTCGTTTACTCGGAAAGTTTCCACTGAAAGATATTAACAGTAATTATTAGTACTTTAGTGAATCTCTGATGTTAAGGAATGGCAACTCACATTAACTTCCCCCATGCCAATTATCTTGCTTTTGGATTGTCACCACAAGAAGGTTTCCTCCTCCCCAAAGGGAAGTGATGAGGTGTTTTGGTGCTGCAGAAGGATGGACAGTCCTGCCCAGGCCAAGCACAGGGCTCCAGGCTGTCCCTCCATAGCTGAAGTCAAACCCACACTGCTACAGCACTGCTTCGATGCCACACGTTAACCCAGCAAATCATAATTTTCAGACACTTCAGGATGAACCCACTGCAACAGCTCAGGACAGGGCAGGTTTCGTTACTCTCTTCGCTTCAGTTGCTCTTTTAGTCAGTAAGTCCATACTACAAGTCAGCATGTGATGTGGAGATCCTTCATGGGCAGGTGAAGGGGCTTTGAAGTCTGTGCACATTATGGTCACTAATTCAATGTTTTTGGAGAGTAACTCACATAAAACAGGCCCAGGAACGCTCAACAGCTCCAAACCAGTTAAGAACTGTCTGCAGGAAGGTGATGAACTGCTTTTGAAGTGAGGGGGCAAGTACTCATATAAAGGAAGAGGGGATCACAAGGGGAAATGCCAGATATCAAAGGATGTTTCATATTTCATATAAAAATATCAACAATTCACAGCAGAAGCCCAGTGACAAGACGAGCTTCAGACCCAGCAGTGACAGTCTGAGGTGGTACAAATGTTGCACCCAGAGCAGGATTTGGATCATCAGGCAGCAAAGTTTGTTTCTTTCAGAATGACCTTCAGAACAGTGCTAAAAACCCTGCAGTCTCATGGGAACACCTTCCAAACAAGAAGAACCTTATTTTCCATAATCAACAATCATGGTAAGATCATGTCTCATGAAAAACTGAGGACAGACAATTAAATTCCAAGCTGTAAAAAGCTGAAAACACACCTAAAATGAGTTAATATCAGGCTGCAGCTCTCAAGAAACATAATCCGACGTGAAAGCTTTGCCTATAGAGATTGGAAAGGGCCCATTTCTAAGAAAAGGAACTGCTGGGGTTTCACAGATTGGCATCAGAGGACTTGGCAACTCTAGCAGAAGGCATTTCCCAGGCTGAAGCTCACAGCCACTGCAGGTATCTGTGGTTTTAGTGGTGGCCAGATCCCAGCTACAGAATTCATTCACAGCCCTTAACTTTGACTGTGCTGGGGTGCTATCATGCCAGAACACCTACCTCATACTCCAAAGAACTGCAATGAAAACCAAAACTGCGAGGCAAAAATCACCTCGGGTAATGGACTTCATTCCAGACAATCTATTCTAATCGTGTAAACCAAATACTTAAATACTTTCTAAAACCTTCATGACCCTTTCCCTAAAACAAGCAACATATGGGCTTTGCAAGCATTTCATCTCATTCCAAGCTACTAAAATATCCTATTTCCTAAAAGTCAATGAGACCTGGGGGTGTCAGATTCAGATTTTATAAAAGCATAAATGCAGTAGAGAATGAAAAAAGGAGTAGGTGATTCTTTCCATGTTCAGATCTCCCCATTTAACTTTCCCAGCTGTAGGAAGGGAGGAAGGCAGTGTGTGCTCCATGCACTGTGCACAGCTTGTGCCTCCACGTGTCCCCCTCCCCAAATGGCCACATCACGATGACAGGGACATGATGCTGCACCCCAGTCAAACAGGAGTGGCCACAGGCTGAACACACAAACCCCAGTGATGCTCATGAGCACACACAATCTACTGCAGACCAGCAACCCAAAATGTAAGGCCTAATGCAGAATGAAGCTCCTGCAGCCTTCTCTACACAGGGATTAATTCAGATCAGAGGACTTGAGTAACTAGGACAGAGCAGCTGCCAAACAACAGAAAAAACCCAACAAGTTTAATTTACATCGCTTGGAAGTCTGAGCTGCAGCCCATTAAATCCTTATAGGCAGAGGCTGCATCAAAGAACTGAGACCTCGCACTGCAAGCACGAAGTGCTTATGAAGTGGTTGTCTCAGCTGAGCAGCGCCAGGTCTCAGGAGGCTGCGGCGGGAAGCGCGCGGCTTCCACATCCTTCATGAGCTGCTCTCCAGAGTCAGGAGTTTTCAGATAATGAAGCAGTAGGGAAAAATTGCCAAACAGCAGAAATACTCCGAAAAGATAAATTACACACAGCACAAGCTTCCTCAGTTAGGATTTTAAATTCTGTCAAATTAATCAGCACAACAAAGCCCAGGCTCACATGTCCAACACGAAGCCCCTCTCAGAGACGAGCCTCTTGCCAAGGGCAGGGGATGGTGGGGGCTGCTGCCCAGGGAGACCTCACAGCTCTGGGGTGCTGCAGGCACAGCCTGGCCCATGGGAACATCAATGCCTTCCCTGCAAAATCTGTTAAAACAAATATTCCACATAAAGACTCATTTGGGAAGAGCACATTGTCAGCACTTTGCCAGTAATAAATAATGACAGTCCAAACACTTTACTAAAAGCAATAAACTTACAAAGTGTTTTGGAAAATGGTGAAAGTGACTGATTTAAAGAAGGAAGTATCTGAACACAACCACATGCACGTACTTTAGAGTGAAAGCACAGATTACAAATCATCATCATCAGAGATCATATTAAATAGCAGACAACATACAAGTTTTAGGGAAAAATGCTCAATGCCCCCAGAGGGCGTATTTAACAACCCAGACTACAGCTTCTCCAAACAGATACCTTTGGTTTGGACTTAACAGCCCTGTGCTATGCCCCAAGAAAACATGCATCCAGGAATAATGCTACAGCAAGAATAGGGCTCCATAAAGAAAAATGACACTAAGGAGGTCAAAGCCTCTTCACTCAGAGCAGTCCCCAAATTTTTCAAGGCATCCTCAAAAGCAGCTACATCAATCAGGATCCTTCTAACTACAGTTCATGGCTTTCCTTCTCAGCTGCTGCAAGGGACTCTTGTGTCTGGAAACCAACCATATTGTTTAAACATTTTTTCCTAATCATCATTTTCTACCACTAAAACATACTGGACTGGGACCAATTTTTGCACGTCTTCATCCAGCTGAGCTGGATGCAAGCCACACAGCCAGTGCCATTTCATAACAAATCCTTTATGGGAACCAGACTCTGGAGAAACATGTGCCAACCCTGCTTACCCACCCAAACTACCATGTTCAGACCAGCACAGCCTGTATGCATCATGGACATTGCATCCTTACATTTTGTTTACCATCCCCACAGGAGAGGGCCCATGGAAATTCTTCCTCCAGGCTTCAACTTACTGTTTCAGTCTCCTGAGGTTTTTAATCCATTGCTGCTGAGATATGACCTCAGCCCTTATGCCATCCTGGGTAAGTATGTAATTCAAAAACTAGGAATATTGTGCTGTGTTTTGTGATGCAAGTAATTTAAGCATTCAAGCCAAATAATATAGTCAATACACAATAATGAATATAATTACTATATTGTATTTTAACATGATCTTATAGGTCTTTTCCAATGCAAAACATTCTATGATTAGTTTCAAGTCAGAAGGTGGTTGTACTTCAGAGCTCTCCTGATGAAACAGATCAGAAAATGCACTTTGTAGAAAGGATCCCACTCACAACATTTCTCAGAGCAGTTTCCAGTTACACCAGAAACATCCATTCCAAAGTACTCCTTATCTGGCAGCACTTGGTTCAGTTGAGGGGTTTAAGGGAGATCCTCAAGGCCCTGTGGAAGCATCCCAGTCCTCAGGCCACTGGCTGTGGCTGCCCTTGGGCCACAGCAGTTTTCTCAAGTCTTGGCTTCTTTCTACACCGGAGTAGAAAAGCACTGAAACCCTGGAACCTTTTCCCTTGTGGACTCTTCATAAAAATCTATTTTAAATGCCTTAAAGAAAAAATTAATATAGTTATTTCTGAATAATAGGGTAGCTACTTAAAAAATAGGGAAGGCAGAAGACTTCCCACTTCCTCTCCATTACTCCATTGCACAGTCAGGCTGGCGCATCCCAGCCCCAGCTCTGGTCTCCTCACTGGCTTGGTGGTGCTGCTTTATGACCTGCCATGACTGCACATCATCAGCCTGCAGCAGAAAGACACACACTGATCCCTTCCCAAGCTTACACCACCAACTTCAAACACTGTTAATAAATCAACCTGAAAAATCAGATTTTTCTGCCAGGCAAGGAAATTCGTATGTTCCTCAACATGAAGCTCCACTGGAAACAGAGAACAGGAGCAAATCTTTTCCCTTTTCTAAGAAAGGGCACCTTAACTAATGAAAAGGTAATTGGGAAAAAATAACAGGGAGCTCAGGAGGAAAATTCACACATTGCCCTTATTCCGGGGATTTAAGTCGGGCAATGGCCACCTACTAATCAAAGCCGAAGGAGCACTTCTCTGGTGCAGTGCTCTGCCAGAGCAGTGTGTGAAGACCCCAGCACTTGGTGGCACAGACTGACCTGCTCCACGCAGAGAGGGAAGGAGGGACCCAGAGCTGCCAGAGCTGAGCTGCAGCACAAGCTGTTCCTGTTAGTTTTCAGCCAGAGCCACAGCACAGTGGCCACATGCTGGGCCCTCTCTGCAAGGCCCGAGCCCCAGGAGGAGGCAGGAGAGGGAGAGGCTGCCCAAGCTGGGGCAGAGGCCAGAGGGACTACCATCTCCCCTGGACAGGCCAGCATGGGGCCCTGTGGCCACATGGGAGCTGCTGTGGGACCAGCACCCACCTGCAACCCCCTCCAGGCCAGAACAGTCCAGAACACATGCTGCACAGGCATCCCAGGAGGCAGCTGGAGAAGCTCTGCCCTTCTGAACCTGCACACCAACTGGCTGTGCTAACACATGACAGGAATGCAAGGGCACTGCAGCCAGATCTTCCCTCTCCTCTTCCAGGTAAGCCCTTAACCTTTTGGATGACAGCCTCACAAACCAAATGACTGAACAATTCCCAGGGTCAGTGAGAATCTACATTTTCAAAACCTGACATCAACAAGTAACAGTTGTGACTGAATCCAAGTCTCTCCAAGAGGGAGATTAAACGCCTGTGACACATCGTCTGCAATCAGAGTACTCCATTTCCCCAAGTATCCATCACAGATTGATAACATCCACGCAAAAAGTTAAGTGCAATTATGTCTGTCACTGTAAAACACACATTGACTGACATCCTGCTTGCAGCTGACAAATTGTGAGCGGGCTGTTTGAGTGACAGTGGCAGGGGCTCCTGAAGGAATGTGCTCCCAAGTCACAGAAGCCACCGAGTGCTCAGCACTGTGGCTGGGACGGAGCCACTGCACCGCAGGGCAAAACGGCTCCAGGCACTCACAGCAGGCACTCACAGGCACTGCAGGCACTCACAGCAGCGAGGGGCTTGGTCTCAAAATGCTGGACCTGGACTTTAAGAGGAGAATGTCACCCACCAACTCTGCTCCAGCCTGCTCCAACAGAGTCTCAGGCATGGCAGGGCCGAGGCCCAAGACACTGTTCAAACATTTGTGGCACATGCTGTTCTCCAAGACCCCACCCATGCACTGGCAATCACAGATGCACAGGCTGGGTGAAGCAGCAGTGTGCCAAGGGCCAGGTGAGTCATCTGTTACCAGTACCTCTTTTAGAGGAGGATTACCTTCCTGCTCTCTCAAGCGATGCTACCATGCATCACAAACTTTGTGTGCAGAGCAGAGGTACCAAGGGAAGTTCCACAAACTCCCTTACATGACTTGAGCCTACAAAAGCCATCCTTCAGCAGCAGGACAGGAAACTGCAAGTGCATTTCTCCAGGCTGCCATTAGTGCCAAGAAGCTGTTGCAGGATTTGGAGAGAAAAGACAGTAAAGTAGCTTGATGCCTGCACAATGGCACGGCTGTGCCCCACAGCACAGTGTGCCACCCTCAACAGGATGTGCCAGGGCTGCCGTTAGATGACATTAAGCCAGATGCCTGCAGTAGAAAACACCAAGAAGAAATGGCTGAAAAATATCATATGCGGTCCAGCACAACTCTCAAACAAAGCCTCCCCTTGTGCAGCCCTGACTGTGAGCCATAACCCCATGACATGAGCAGCAGAAGCAGTACTGCTGACGTGCAGAAGGCTGTGGAGGTCACACCTATGACACATGACAACACTGATGTGCTGCCATCCACCACCATCGGCGCCTTTATACCACAGATCAGAGGGGCTGGTGCAGAAATAAACATCTCCCATGGTAAAAAGTTCTTCCACTTTGAAAGATTTTGTTGTGCAGAAACTCACTGGTGTTTTACTGGTTTAGTTTATATCCAGTGTTAGCAGGTGTTCTGAAGCACCCAGGCATACCATCTTGACTTAGAATTATTCCATCATGCCAGACAGCAACTTAGGAGAGCAGCTGAGATATGTGACCAGCCCAACAGCAGACTCTCCACAGTGCTCCATGCAGCACTGCTCACCAATTCTCCCTTGGTACTAGACAGCTTCAGAACAACTCACTGCTGCTCCTGTCAGGATATGTCCACATAGAATAAAACACCAAACTGGCTGCCAGTGTCATCTCCTCTCTCTACGGTGAAGCAAAAAATAAGAGGTTGCTTGTGACTACAACCCTTCACAAACACTATGTTAAGTAACTTAGCACATTGCTAATAAAGTATTAGAAGAGGCCTTCAAGTAGTCTGTGTTCCCTGTAATAATGAAATATTTTCAGGATGCACCTTTATATACATTTTTATTTCTTAAAAAATATATTGGATAATAAATAATCAGAGCAAAAAAACCCAGACGTGAAAGATGCTTTGACTGATCAGGCTGCTGGTGTAAAAGTTACCTGTAAATCACACACAGGGCGTGCGAGTGGAGCTGGCTACAGACAGGTGGGTTTTACTAGAAGGCATTAATGTAACATTCAATTATTCCACTGCATACTGGCTGGTTTAACTCAGCCAAATTAGAATACATTTTATATTGACTATTTTGACATTTGCTTTATTTGGCAAGTAAAACAAAACTGATCCAATTTCCTTGCAGCCATTGTAAACCATAAACTGTACAACAAGAGGTTATAAAATATATAAGCCTTGTAAACACTTCTTTTCAGACTGTCGCTGATGCTCTGAGCTTTAATTTTGGCCGTGTTCCCCCCAGCTCTGTCACTGCTCTGCAGCCTTCCCTGCTCAGCCATAAAGTGACCCTTCTGCACTCAGTGATTAAGCACTGCCACTGATATTCTCTTGCTATGGTAATTTTTTTTCTCTGTTGTGGAAATCTGCCCAGACAGGAATTTCTTGCAGACAGAAAAAGATCTGTGCTCTAAAATCAAGCCATCTTTCTCTCTGATCTCACATGGCCTGTAGCTTGTGTCCAGCAGAACTTCAGAAAAACATCTCAGCTCCCCATGGGATAGGCTGGAATCTCCAAAAAACTGCTGGCTTTTCACCTCTTCTGCCTCCATCTCCATTGAGAAGCATGGCAGCATCTCTGCCTGCAGCACACCTGAGAGCACACAACAGCAAGCAGTGTACTGTGGCATGACAAGTGACTAGCAAAACTCTCAGAGAAAGAAACACCCAAAGGCTTTGAAGAACTGGAAAAGCAGGACAGTAGATTTCAGTCTAGGTCACAGGTGAAGTCTCTCTGCCTTAAAAAGATACCCGAAAGCTTTTTGGGGAGCACTTTACAGCAGTTTAAAAGCATAACCCCGAAATTACCTGTAAATCAAGACTTCAAAGGACAAGCAGTTTCTACCCATATATGATATGATGATCTTTGTACACAATGACCTTTGATCCCCCTGAAATTCCTCTCCTCTGTCTCACTTGCAATTCTGGCTCTCTAGTTCCTGTAATACTGTAAAGGTAAGTGCAGTGTACCAATTGCCTGCAGCAAAAATACATGTTTGCCTAACTTGGCAAAAGCCCAAAGGGGCCCACGGAGAACATGCTCTCCCCTGACCATGGCATGGCCCCACTCAGTCCATGAGCCTCAGCAGCAGGATCCCAACTCACACTGGGTGCTGTGCTTTCACAGTGAACTGAATGCCAGGAGTGCAAAGTGCTTAGTTTAACCTCTGTCTGGGCTGGTTTGTGGCTTAACACCACTGGGTTTTGTCCAGAGAAATCTAGCAAGTAAACTGTCAGTACAGGACTCTGGTGTATGGAAATGTACACACCAGCACATCCATTCACACACACACACAAATACTGCCTGTAAGACAAGGAGAACAGCCTGGACAGATACCATGACAGCCCCTACCCCGCAGTGCTGCTCCCATTAGTCACCACAAGATGAGCGTGGCTCATGTCAGCTACAGGACTAGAGCTCAGCAGTTGGGTTGAAGAAAATAAAAATCCAAGAGCCAGTACTTCAAACCATGAGTGGACTGATCTTGGAGATGAGCAAAATTTGTTTCCCTGCTAACATCTGTATCAACTCTTCATCTTCCTTCTGGTCAAGGAGAGCAGTCTGCCTGGCTGCAGCTCTGGCCTACCCTCCCAGGCCAGCCCATGACTATTTGTTACAACACCACAACATCCCACACAGTCTGAAGCAAAAGAAAGGTGCAGTTTGCTGT
Source organism: Pithys albifrons albifrons (assembly GCF_047495875.1). Lineage (NCBI taxonomy): Eukaryota > Metazoa > Chordata > Aves > Passeriformes > Thamnophilidae > Pithys > Pithys albifrons. Next base: position 13,195,068 of record NC_092477.1, on the reverse strand, counting down.
TTCCCTTCCTCTGCAGGCTTTTTCTTTCTTCTGGCTTCTTCACCCATGTGTCCTTACACAATGACAGGCAAAGGAACTTCCAGCAGGCAAATACTTCAAAAACAGAGCATTCCCTCATCACGCCACAATCATTCCACACCGATGCAGTACCCTGGTTTTGGTTTCCCAGGCAAGGTTAGTAACCACACTCCAGGCAGCATCAAGCAGAAAGGGCTGGAATGCAGAAAACCTACCTCGGCAGGTTGGGAGCAGGTGTCGAAGCCGGTGCTTGGGCAGGAGGAGCTGCAGGTTGTGTGGAGTCGTGGTTGCGTGGCACTCTGCCCATCCGGTACCAAATGCCCATGCTGTTCAACTCCCTGGGGATCAACACAGAAGGCATCAGTGCTAAAAGCAAACGCTGCACACGTGCATGAGCATCCAGCAGTGACGTGTTTCACAAACACCTTAATCAATAACAGTCAATCTAACTGGAAAAAAAAGGAGGATGAGTTATTTCCTACATCAAACCAAATACCACTTGTACTTACTTGGACTTTTCTAATGAAAGCTCCAGTTCTAACAAAGTACTGCTCAGTAAATATAGGAACACAGCGTGTGTTGCCTTGGTTAAAGGTTACTTACCCTATGAATGTGTACTGAGGAGGGGCTTGTTTAGATCGTGCCAGGATTCGGATATCGCAGATTGCTGCCTCTGTAGAATCTCGAGGGATGAATTTAATGCACAGCCTCTTCTTTCTGAAAGCTGTTTCTTCTGCAAAAATAACCCAGAACACAGAGTGGGGTTTATGCAAGATTAGGGTATAAACGTTATTTATTGTCTCTCCAGATATCAGGTATGTAATTATGGCAGAAACTGGTGCAAAAGAATAGACATATGTCAGCAAAACAGTTGGTGCAGTGCCATTCAGTGAGGAATGTTTTATCAGGAGATGCATTACTGGCACCACAATAACCAGATCTTCTCCTGCCCTCTGCAGAGATCAGCCCCAATGCATGCCCAGTGGTGCCACACAATGCAGAATGCCAGTTGCACGTACCTCTCACACTCCCTTGCTCTTTTCCAGGTAATGTTTGCTTCACTGACCTGGACAGATGTATCCATACATTCCTCTCACAAGCATTGCCTCTAGGAATGTACCTGGAAGCTGCTGACACAAGTGGTCAGTTCATTCTGCCAAGTGCTTCCAACCAGCCAGTCAACTCCACCAAGAGCTGGAGCAGGCAGAGCCTGCCATGCAGAGAGGTCACGGCTAAGAGGTGTCTGCCCAGATCTCACACATCCCAACTGTTAGTGACATCTCCTGACGCAGTCAGCAGGCAAGGAAATGACGCTCCCACCGTGTTTGCCCTGGTTCATTGTAGGGACACACCAGATTCACAAAGCAGTCACTGCCAAGACCTCCCACGAGGCAGCTGCTCTGAGGGTGAGTGAACCAGCTGCACGGCCCTTTCTGCTATGTATCACAGAGCAATTTCATTTGCTTCCATGTTATCCATCATGTAAAACTCAAGTCCATCAGAGTTAAGGCTTATCTGTATAATGAATTCACATATCTGCAGGCAGTCTGCATGCAGACACAATCCACAGCCAGCTCTGGGGCAGTCTGTGACCACAGGTGGCACTGGCACACAGACACAGATTTTCAGTGTTTGGAAACCACTGCTCCATCTCACCCTGAAGAGACTCAGGGTGAACAAGGTGACGTTCCTGTTTGGATGCAAGCACTTGGAAGGCAGGAGACAAGTCTACTGATAAACTGAAACTCTAAAGAGCAGATGCTGAATGAAAATCTGGAAACAACCAGCAACTACAAACAAGTGCCTGCAAAATAAAAACTCTTCAGCTTAGTAAGTATCTTCTAACTTTAAATAATGCTCTCACTTCAACAGATGGCAAGCAGCTCTGCCTCTACAGGCTCTTCCTGTTTTGTAATCCACACCTTGGGAGAACAGCAATCCATTCCAGCCTCTGGAATGTGCTGCTGCACCAGCACTGGTAAGCGTACAGACAGCATGAGATGTGTCAATGCAGCACCTGTGCATGCAGCTTGCAGTTACAGCACTGCTTTTAGAGATGGTAAATACCTGCATCCCTGAAGTTTAGCCTTACCCTGCTTTGAAAAACTAGGGCCTCTGTTTGAAGTGCCTCAAACTTATTTTAAGAGCCCAGGGTTTAAGGCTTCCACACCTACAAAATTTCTCAGGACTTAGTAAGGAGTACTATAGTAAATGTATTTACTGCAAGTCAGATCTAACTGAACAGAATCAGTGCCTCTTATTTGACTTTCTCTGGAAGTACAAAGCTGAGTATTTGCTTTTGTCTGTGGCCTCTTTCACAGTTGGCTGGAGTCTGCAGTCTCAAGCAAATCTGGTTTAGGAGCTGGATTCAGTAATTAGACATGCTTAACTACAGTTAATTTTAAGTAAACACATTATAAACAGTCAATCGAAGTGTGTTCATTCAGCCAGTGGAGGCAGGGACATGCACTGCTTCCTTAGTACAGGCAGTGCATCTGCTTAACAGACTGTGGGGGTGACAATTCAATGCATATCAAATTAAGGACAAAGCCCCCTTCCACCTTTCCAGCAGGAGTTTCACAGAAACTGCAGCAGCACACAGTAAGGTCCAGCACTCCCAGAGGTGAGCAGGGGAAGCCAACTACTCTACCTCACACCACATTGTGCCCAGGAATTGTCCAGGGGCTGGGGGGGACCCAGGGGAATGGGAGAATGGGCTGCAGAGCCACAGGTTCCAATTAGAATCAGAGTGCAGCAACTGCATAACCATCCTCATGTGCTGCAGACTCAGATGAATGAATCCCTGCAAAGCAGGCTCATGTAACCCCTTTCTGCTCATTCCTAGGCTGGATTTCATCACTGACATGCACTGGGACCAGCCTTGCTGTGATGAGCAGCTGCACACTTGAGCACCAGTGCTGGTGTCCTGCCATCCTCTCACACTCCACTCCCACGGGACTCGTCACCGCCAGCCTAATGCCCTCAGTGCCCGCAGCAGAGCACAGGGCTGCCAACACACACAGCTCCAGCAGCCACTGTCACAAGTCCCAGGGGAGCTGGAACACACTGTTTGGGAACTGCTCACTTAAGAGTTGAAGAGAAGCAATTCTCCCTTGCAGAAATGAGGATAGTATTCCCCTTGGACACTGAAACTTGTGCCTTCTCTCAGCAAGCACAAATGTATCTCACCCCTCTCAGCACTACTTGTCAGAACATGGGCCCTCGTTCATTCACGGTAGAAGATGTAGAGTGGGTGTGCATGAACCCAGCACCACGAGCACACCCTGTTCCTTTCAGTCATTTGTGAACTCCCCTCTGTTCCTGCTAGCCCCAGTCCACCTTTCAAAATGCAAAACCAAATTCTCCCTTCCTGCCCCAGAGCCATGGGGCATGAACAGGCAAGCAGAGAGAGCCAGGCAGCCCCATTAAACAGCTTGAGGAGTCCAGGGGAACTGAAGGCTGCCTCACTGCAGCCCAGAGCTGCCCCTAAATTTGCACATAGAGCAGCAGTGCCAAGAGCGATTCTCTGCGTGGGACTCAGCCCTCCATGGCCTGAGTCACAGTCCTCCTCTACCTGACCACACAGGCACTGCCAGAGCAGGAGGAGGAATAGATGTCAACTTACGTGTATCGATGGTCTCCTGGATGGGAATGAAGCCCACAGGTAAAGTGTCCTTGATATCAATGAGCTTCATATCCACCAAGACGTTGCCTAAATGACTCTTTGGAAAGAGAAATGAAACAGTTGAGTATGGCAAGGTCACCAGAATCAAACTCAGCTTTTCCCACCTGCTGAACCACAAGATGCCTTGTCATTGTATTCAACTACAACTTTAAAAATGGAAAGAAGGTACCAAGACAATCCTTTCAACTGTCCCTTCTGAAGGAATCAGACAACGATCAACTAGGAAATATCACACAACTTTCAGCACTCCAGATTCTAAAAGCTCATCCACTGCCATATTTCCACATACTTAGAAGTACAATCAAATTCACTCCTTTGGAAAATTGCAGTTCAAAGTCCTGCTTCCACCATTGCCTCCACTGAGCAGGTCACCTCAGTTCTTACACAAGCTACACCTACAACAGCAATATGACATTTCCATGACAGTAACAGCACAAAGCATTACAGGACAATGGCTCTTGTAGACACAGCCAAAGTTATGACATCCATTAGCTAATTAGTACTGAATAGACATGGTTCTAGCTCCAAACACAGAGCACTCCAGAAGCACAGCCTATTTGGAATGAAGAACTTCATTTGGAGTCCATATGAATTCTGAACTCATGCCTTGTCCTATTAATCAAGGCTTGAAGAGCACAATTCAAAGTGACAGCCTCCACAATGGTTTAGAGACCAGATTTTCTCTGCAGTTCTCATTAAAGCCAGCACTGCTGCCAATAATCTGGGTTCACGTATGGAAGAAGAACACACTTCAGTTACTGCACAACCTTTATAAACAGAAGCGCCATACAGAGCAACTAAAATTTCATCTCAAGCCACCAAACCATGTCAGTGAGTTTTGCTGTTATTGGTTGCTACGTAGCTTCTTTAGTTTCTGTCTGGCAGAGTTTTTCAGGCAAACCTTTACCCTCTGATTATTCCACTGAACTATTTAAGAACACATTTAAATTTGCAGGCTCTGAAATAAAGGAAGATTGTATCTAAGTTTATTTTTGGAGGTTCTGTGTTTTACGGTCAGCTCCTCATCAGGAGGGTCAGCACACCTGCAGCCCTGTCCTGCCAGACATGAGTGTGGCACATGTCCTTTACTCAGGCAAAGAGGCCAAGGCCAGGCAGTCCCCACATGCCTCTAACCCTCCACAGTCAGGGCATCTCGGAGCAAGCAATGCTGGATGCTGCCAAGCCTGAATGTGCCAGTTAACAAGGTCCTGGCACAGCAAACAGCAGATGAAGTGGTTGCTGCTGATTCATCTTTCATGTTTTATTTATCCAAGCTGTCTGGCTGTGTTACATCAGAGGCAACTTTCAGCTGAACCACTGATCACTCCTCCATTGGCAGCAGGCAGGTAGGAGAGGTGCCTCTGATGAGTTCATTAGCTGCTGGAAACCTGGGAGTCAGCACTGATGCTCTACCACATGCACAGAAAAAAAGGGACAAAGCCCTCCTGTTTCTGAGATCCACCATCCAGAGTCTTCTCACCACGACTCCCAAATACAGCAACATCCTTATAATCATCAGATATTGTAAACTGTTGAGAATGATGATTCTGCTAAAGAGACACTGCAGACTGGCTCTACTATAACCCAGGTATCTGAGGTGCATTAACTCTGCTAAGTACAATATGCTCTTCAGGACAAAGAGTTCCCAGCGTTTCGCTAAACACAAAACCCCCTGAATGGTAAAACTTCCATCACAAAGTGCAGTGACACGTCAGCGTCTGGGGAGGAGGAGCCTCAACCCCTCGTGCCTTCCGAATGACGGAACCAAGGCCCTTTAATCCTCAGAGGTTCCCAGCAGGATGGCATTTCACATCCTCTGTGGCCAGAAAGGACTGAGTAGAGGGGAAGCTCTTGCTTTAATTCATGCCTCATCGGTATGAGGAAGGTACTCCCAAACCACGCCAAGCCCAGGGCTCCTGCCAGAAGCCCAACAGGCACTGGCTGAGGGTATTTATTTACACTGTCTCTGCAGCCAGCAGCTGCTACTGTCCTGTAATTACTTCTGACAACCTCACATTTCAGGTAGCCACACATAAACCTAATACTCCTATCAGCAGAAACCTTTCTGTTTAACAGCCTCCCTGCCTACTCCTGCAACTGCACATACTCCAGGATGAAAAGCACAATTATAGTCCATTCACCCCAGGAGCAATATCTAGAGGCCGGCAGGGAAGCAGATGAAATAAAGGTCAAATGCTGGGAACTGGTAGCCCTGGGCTCTCCAGTCAGGACTCTACAGCAGTCTCTGACGCTGCTGTCACTTCTCTGTTTCCATCGCAGGGAAAGCACAAGTATGAAATGGTACCTTCCAGATCCTGGCAACTGAGTCGCTGTGAATATCCAAACCACGACCAAAGGCAAGATTATCCACTAGATGGAGTGCATTCATTGCAGAAGTCAACAGTTCCCCAGAACAGAAAGTTTTCACACTAGACTCAACCAAAACCACAGCAGAGTGCATCAGGGTCTCATTGCACAGTCTCCTCTCCTCCACAGAAGGTGTGGCCAGACAACTGCCACTAATCACAAAGTAACTTGCACTTAATAGTCAGAGCAGATTAAAAGAATATAAGCCATATGCACAATGTGGGCACATTTTCAAGAATCAGCACCAAAACCAACAAAGAAAGCAAGCTAATTCTGCAAAAAAATATCTGTGATGCCTCTGGATTTAGAAACTAACATTTCCTTCACCAACACCACCTCCAGCTTTTGTTTATCAAGATAATTTGGGTTAGAAATCCACCAGGACCACAAGTGTGCAGTGCCCATTGCTGCAGTAGGAAACATGAGCATGAGGGGCTGCTGAAATTCAAACATTCCCTTTTCTGCTGCTTTTACTGCAGATTTTTGTCAGCAATTTCTTTCCACAAGGAACACAGACAAAATGCAAATACCCTGCCATTGCAGTTTGCCTCCTGACTCACCCAAACTCAGTGAAACGCCTGCTTGAATTATAATTGGCTCCATAAAATGAATCATCTTATAGGTAAAAGCATACCAGGCACAGATGCAAATCATGCAGACACTCAGCAAACAGACTTACATTTTCTTTTGAAAATGATCTGGTGAAGCACAGGTACCGTGTGACCTTGGATTTAAATAAGCCATCTTTCCAGAGGTCAGCATCCAAGCCATCTGCTGTTTGTGCAACCTGCAAAGAAGAGACAGAGGGAGAGAGGAGACATGTAAGCTAAGATAAAGTTAATATATGTGCAGTACTTCTTCCTCAGACCTCTCCTAATTAACAGCAGCCCGAACTCTCACAGCATCTCATTAGTTTCTTCACAAGGTGCAGCGCAAAGAACTTTCAAGAGGAGGTATAAAAGGAAGTTCTAAAAATGCTGCCTCTTGGGAGGCCCTTGATTAAAGATGCTCTGACAAAGGCTACTCTAATGAGGCAACAGCAACTTGGGTTACAGTCTCCAAACAATAGTTTGGAAAAGTCAGCACACTGAAGCTCTCATTACCATCCTACATGCAAGGGCACACCAGGCATGCTGCGAGTGTCTGTGGAGACAGAGCACAGAAACAGCCCCATCTCAGGACTATTTTCACAGAAAGCCATCAAGGAATTCTGGCTCCAGGCCAAAAAGCTGCTTCAGCAGATGGGGAAAGCCCTGGTCACGGGTGGATTTTAGCAGCAGTGCAGCATGTGAGGATGAACCCTGCAAACATCCCTCTCCAATGCGACCCCACGTCCAGTCTGCTCTCAGTAGCTGGGCACTCGCCCTGCACAGCACAAGCTGCTAAGAGCCCCAGGCCCAAAAGGCTTTTTGTCAAGTAAGTGAGGAGCCAAGAATGCAAATACAAGAAGGGCAGCAGAACCAAGATTGCCCCATCAGACTACCACCTGATCGACCTCTTCAAAGCTTCGCAGAAGCACAGCAACTTCTGCCCAGTGCCTCTCCGATGGAGCAAACTGCTCCACTGCAGCTCTTCAGAGTCTAATCTTACTGAGACCTTGGCCCTACAGCAGCCCGATAACAAAGAGCTGACATTTGTTGCCACTGTTTGCATCCACGTTTAGTTGAGTGGATACTGCACAGGAAGCAAGAGCTTTGTGCTGACAAGGCCTCCAATTATCCCAAGTGCGGGAGAGTGAGGCGTGTTCATGGTCTGATCAAAGCAGCAAAGTGCACTGGCTGCTCCCTGCATTTCAGCAGCTGCTGTTTGCAGGCTCAGTTCAGCCCTTGTACAACACAAACAGCTTTTGCATTCAGGCTTCTGCAAAGAAACATGCCCAACTATTAAATAGTTTCATTTTAGAAAAGAATTTTGCTGGGTTTTTTGCTAATTTGAATTCATTGAATTCAGCTATTTCCTGAAGTGCTAGTTTAGGAATATGTAAAATCCACATGCATCTCCCTCCTCTACGGGTAAGTCAGTCCCAGTGAACAAATATTCAGGAAACAGTTGCTTGGGAAAACTGCTGGCTTGAACTCTATCCCTTGTGAGAACAGTTTGAGGGACTAGACCCAGATTTCATCACTTTGTTCATCGGTATGGTTCAAGTTCTTTGTGCTACCCAGTTTTGTTAAGATTCTCAAAAATCAACAGGCAGCAACAAATCCATATACAACTACAAAACCGGTGCTACACAACTTGCTGTCAAATGCACTTCTGTAAACTTGAGAAACTTTACATGACTTACAACAATTCCACATTTTTGAGGTGGGCATACCTCACTTCTGTTGATATCATCTTCTCTAGCACTCACTGTTCAGGGCACAGCTGGATGACAGCTGGCCAAGGTATCTGAAAGGCCCCTGCACTGGCACTGCTACCCCTCTGGAGGGAGGTCTGGCACTGTCACAGTCCAACTTCAAGATAAAAATACCTAAAAGCCTACAAGCCACACCAGACCCTTTTTAGGAACAGCCCTGCTATTTTAACCTGTCAAATACCTAGTAAAATATCTAACAGATCCAATACCTAATTCTAGTTGCTGAAATCCAACAGTCGCACGCAACACCCCCAGCAATGAACCCTGAGTGCTCTGCTCTACCTCTGCATCATCCTGCTGAAGGCTTTTTCCAAGTCTGGAGAACGCAAACGAGTATGAACTTGTCAGAAAACTCACGGGGAAAGAAAACAAAGCAATACAAACATTAAAATTCTTACATCACCTGCTGGGCTCCTGCAAGCAAGCAGGATTCCCCCACACCTCTTGAGGCAGTGCTGTGCCTGAGCAATGTGCCCTTGGGACAGACGCCAAGTGGCAGAGGCCACGGCAAACCTGATGGCAGGACAGGCATTCTGCAGCCCCAGCCCCAGCTCACCCTGGAACTGAATGCTGTGGGATGCTGTAGTGACAGGCAAAGCCATGGGATCCCTAAGGAGACTACAACATCCCAAGATACACACTGCTATTAAGGCCTCCCAAAAGATGACAGTGGTTCTCCTTTTGGGGTGCAGTGTGCACTCTGACGATGGGAGGACACTCCTGGGATGGAGCTGCCACAGCTGCCTTCCTCAAGGCTTTCCACCCTGGAGCAGCCACAGCTGTCGGTGCCTCATTAGGGAACTTACATTAGGGAACTTGCATAGCTGGAGAAACACAAAGTCCAAGACTGCCCAGGTCTGCATGTTGCTCACATCTCAGAACACAATTTCTCTGCTGCACTGAGCAGTGCCCTCATGCACACTCTGCTTCATGCCTTCAGCTGGGCCAGACTGGTTCCAGAGAGGTCACAGGGAAGTGGCAACCCCACATACCCCACACTGTTCCAGCACCCTGACTCACAGAGCCACCTTCAGACACCCAGGCAAGAAAAGCACAGCCCTGCACGCCACCATCCTGTCACATCAGGGCGGCACCGTGTGTGGCTCTGTGACAGCAGGTGCTGCACTGGGGACAGGACACCAAGGGCGGCTGGTGGCACCCAGCACACTGTCAGGCTGATGTGGTACACACGTGGCAGCTGTGCCTGGGGTAAGGACTGCAGGCTGCAGGCACTGCCCCACGGCCTGCTCCAGGGGCAGTGAGTGCTCCTCGGGAACAGAGAGGGAGGCAGCAGAACCAGAGCAAAGGCAGCTCCTCGCTGCCTGAGGAGAGAGCGACCCACATTCACCAGCATTATCACACCACCACCATAATTGGATTAAGCCACAGGAAGACTGTTTTATCTTGTTTAGTATAAACTGCGTTAATGCTGCAGCTCCCCATTAAGCCACAGACAGACTATCTGGGGTGAGCGCTCTCTCTGCTCAGCCATTTAGGCAAAATGCAATTCTGTTATCACAACTCTCACACTGTCCTGTACTCCTTTATCAGGGCAAGCAGCTAATTACACAGTCTGGCTCACGCAGGTAATGAGCACTCAGAAAAATACAGTAAATGCAAAAAACTCCCATGTCTTTAAGGTACCTTTTCACAATTTCCCCCTCATGTCGTTACTTCAGCCTGATCCATTTTCTTCCTTCACACAGAACAAAGTATGCAGAGACCCTGAGCCAAAGAGATGTGAGCAAAGACTCAAGCAAGCTGGTTTCCACTCCCACCATACAAGCTGTGTGGCTCTAGATACCCAGGGTGTGAAGTAGCACAGTCGAAGCAGGACACACAGAAAGGCAAGCAGATGGACTACAAGCCAAATCTTTCTCTACAGAGCCCAGCAAAGTCAGCATTTGCTGATATTTCATGGTTTGGAACACTAATCTATGGGGAGAAACATCCTGCTACTGGTTACACAGCAATTAAACCAAGGAACAAACAGCTGTTAGACAGTGAGCTCCCTTTACCCATTCACACATTCATCTCTGCTGTATCCAGCTGCCTTTTCCTGCTGCCTGTCTCCTGACAAACTTTAGTTTGGAGGTTCGCATTCAGCCCATCAAAATCATCCTTGCAATTTCAGCTGGATGCAAAACTCTTTGCTTCCCATTCTGGAGCTTCTCATCATCACTGTGCAGTGCTGATATTTGGGATTAAACAGCTGATGCAGGATCCATTTATTTAGAGATATAATTTGTGCAATACTTAGGACTCCTTCGAGATGAATGTTACTAGGATTATTAAATTTGCATGCCACAGTGGCCAGCTGTTTCTGAAAATCCCTCCACCAAGTAATTAAGCTCCTCTGGAGTGGCACAATTGCACCCACAACTCTCTGAAGGTAAGTACTAAGCGCTGTGCGCTGAAAGGTGGGCAGCTGGCTACCAAATGACTTCTCACAGCACAGTCCAAAGGCAGGCTCTCTCTGGAAGAGATGTTGTTTTCCAGCAAAGTAAAGCCTCATTAGCGTAGAACAAAAGCATTAGCAGTGGCAGCTCAAACAGCTCTACTTACTACATCATATCCAGTCGGTGCTCGGCTCCGGGATGCGACCACACCAACACCCGTGATGGGATCCATTGGCAGGTCGGGCAAGGCATCGGAGAGGTCTCGCACCTCAGGCATCATGGACTGATTCTGGAAGAAAGGAGCAGAATTAAAGGGCTGCTGGGCACCACACCTCAGCAGAAGCCAGAGCACCAACAGCCCACATGCATGCCACAGTGCCTGTGCTGACACACCAGAGGGCCAAGGTGAACACAGGGTTGGGCCAGACACACCTTCTGCACTTTCATTTGCTTTTGATAAGAGGGTATATCTGTGCAATGCCAAATAGTTTTGGAATTTGGGCTTGCAGCCTCTGAGACTCATTTTGTTGCCTCCATGGGCTGGTCTCTATTCACAACGATGGGAAGACCCAACCTCAATGTCTTCCCTCCCAAGCAGCGAACAAATTTCATCCCCAGGTCAGGCTAGTTGAAGCAGCTCTGTCATATTAAGCAGAAACAAGTCTGTTCCTAATGGCTTCAGAAGGAGGCTCCTCATCCACTGTGGGCATTAAGACATCCTGTGGGTTCCCCCACAAGCCTTCAGTCCCATCACACACCCCCCAAGCCAGACCATTTTCACAGAGAAGCACAGATGTCTCTGGCGCTGGATGCAGAACCGCACTGACTGCAGGAAGCGAGCCTCGACATCGGGAAACACAGAGGAAGCACAAGGTGGGCTGGTGCAAAGCAGACAGAGGCCTTGAGGTGGCCTGAGCATCTTCCAGAAGGGACACATCACCAAGGACGTCAGGGGATGGAGATATGCAAAGAGGACAGAAGCAGGTAAGACCAACCAATTTCGGAGAGATGCTGTTGCAGGAAGCAGGAGGAGAGGACAACAGAGGTTGCTGAAACAACTCGCTGAGGAGGAGGATGGGGAAAGGTGCCACTGCCTCAGCATGTGGTCTCCCGCAGAGGCAGCCAGTTAGGGCAAGTCTTCTCTGGCTTTCAGACAGGAATGCCCCGAGAAACCGCCCCCCACGCACCCCAAGATAAAAGGGCAGTGCTTTGTGTAAACAAGCATCACTGCTGCGCAGCCAGACAAGCCGTGAACCAGCACTGCCTAATTCAATTCCCTCCTCAGAGCAACCAAACCCCAGCGTTTTTAGGCCATGTAGACGGCTGGTTACTTACTGCTTCTAGAAAAGGCAGAGGTGAGTGCTGGTGCCAGTGGGACCTGGGTTTACACTTCACAATGCCCAGTCTGAACAAACATCGTGCTGCAGGCAATAAAAAAAAGCAAGTCTGGGCCCTATGTAAATAATAATAATAATGTAATATGAATAGCCAGTCTACTTGAGAAGTCCAAAACAACAGACACTAGTGATCAGTAATGCTGCAAACACTGTTGCTGATGAACCAAACAGAGAAGAGAGCTCTGCTTTGGCACCTGGACACCCAACCAGCATGCACAGAGCAAAGCAAACCCTCTTTGTTCCCAATGCAGCTCAAGGCTCCAAAGCACAATGGGACGCACAGCCTGAGCTGCAGGGGCTCACGCTCCTCTCCCAGCTGGCTCCCAGCCCTCACTCAGGACAGGCAAGGAGCACATGACCCTGCCAAGGAACGCTGGAGGCACCAGCACAGCCCCAACGGACCCCACGCTGCTGCCTGCTCTGCTCCACCGGCTCATCCAGATGCCTCACTAATAATCCAGAGGTCATTGCCTAAAACATGCAGCACAGAACGAACATATATGAATTTAACAATGAGCTTACAATCTATTCTGCATGCACATTTTCTGAAACTTTTCCAAGTCACTCTCAATAGTGCAATGACTTGTTACTACACATCAGGAGGAGCTGGGAGATAATGAATGCTGATTCAAGCTTCTCTTAGGCCATTTTGAACTGAAATCCAGGTAAGTGCCGATATTCCCCAGCATGCTTAAAGAACACCGCACAGCAGGTTCCAACACGGCTGCAGCTGCACTACAGGGATGCAGATCTGCTCCCCTGGCCTCCACCAAACCCACCCTGATCAAGTGCCAGTTTGCTCCACAAAGGCAGGGGAGTAGGGAATGGCACTGACGTGTCACCTCGGGGAGAAAAGCAGAGGGGCTGTGCACCCACCCTCTCAGGCCCTGGGAGAGCTCAGGCAGGCAGGCAGGCAGAGTGCCCCAGCATTGCCTCCTCTTTTCCAGTGGGGATGGCATGGATGGGGCTAATGCAGGCCAGGGACCTGCTGCTGAATGCTGCCCAGGTCCCATCTCACCACACTGGGGCCCACTGTGGGGAGTTCCAGCTGCCCTGGCAGGAACCTGAGAGTGCCAGTCTCTGGCACCAGCACAGAAGGGGAGGGTGGATGCCTCTACCCACAGCACGGAGCTGCAGAGTAGCTCCCTCAGCCTGCCAGCACCCAGGTCCTCGATAAAGAAAGAAGGACACCTTTGTGGGAGGCATCAGATCCTCAATGAAGAAAGAAGGGCACCTTTGTGGGAGCCATTTTCAGCTCCGCTCGGCGTGGGAAGGGGAGGGGAAACAGCATCAATCCTCACTTTGTGACACTCACACAAAGCCCCTCTATGGCAGCAGCGCTGGGCACAGGGAGCAGGGCTTTCCACCTCGCCAGCACAGGGGGCAGAAGCCATGGGGTGACGCGGCGTGGCATCGCTGTAGGGCCCCGACCAGCATCTGCTGCAGCAAGGGCCAGCCGAGCTTTCCACTCCCAGCGAGCCCAGCACCTTCCTCTGCTGCTCAGAGCGCGGCCCGTGCCTGCAGCTGGCAGGGATGGGGGACAGAGCACCTGCCCAGAGAGCAGACCTGCTGTGGCCACCGCAGCACGGGCAGGCCCTGCCACGCCAGGCCAGCCACTCTGGGCAACTTTCCACCGTGTGAGTAGCACTGAGGGCATCTGGAACAGATATGGAGCAGCAGCAATCAGTCTGCACACTGGGATAAATGTTTTTGTGAACTCTGTGCAGGTCAGAGGGGAGCCTCGGGCTGGGCAATCACACAGACGATTAGTTACAGTGCACTTCTTCCCCAGGGTGCCAAAGTTTGGTTTCTTTTCTATTGCACCTTTGAACTTAAAAATAAAAAAACAAACAGTGAAAGATGAGATTAAATTAAGGAGCAGGATTCTATAAATACTCCTATTAGGCAGCTTGTTATTTCAATGAAGTTCTCTTCAAACAAGGTTGAATTTGACCAGTATGCCCATCTACCAGCCCACCTACCATTATGGTGGCTGAGAACTCAGCCCAGGAGATGGCCTGTCACCACCCTGCACTAAGCTGCATGTGCTGGGCCTGCGCCACACTGCTCGCTGCAGGGTTATTCTGGGAACAGCCCAAACCAGAACATTTTTCCCATTAGTTGGGAGCATGCTCCCTGGAGGTCGTTCTGAGCTGTGGGGGCACATCCAGCCTTCAGCACGCCCTCTCAGCCAAGGAAGACAGATGCGAGCTCTGGGGCAGGAAGAAGTTTCAAAACACTGTGGGGGCGCTCAGACAAAGTCAGCAGGGAAAGGATGTGCCTCCACTAGAGAGTGTCCATGCACCCTGCTGGCACCAGCACCAAGGAGTGTGCAGCAAAGCTGGGTAGGATGGCTGCAGGACGAGATGCACAGGATGCACTCTCAGCACGCAGCCGGAATGCTGCTGGCTCCATCCCGAATGCTTCCTCCCCTCTTGAACTGGCCGTGTCCTGGGACAGGAGGTGTGGGGTCCCAGGGTGTAGGAGAGGCCTTCAAGGACTCTGCCAGTCTCTGCCACAGCCTTCTTCCCACAGCCCATGTCCAGAGTCACATGCATCTTCAAGTTGGTCTGTTTACATCCCTTTCACTTGCTTTCTCCCATTTTCCTGCTAGTTTATCTGCCTTTATTGGTTTATCCTAGGCATACTTTTCTGCTGGCTCACTGAAGTGACGTCATGACCACACAGTGCTGCACTCTGGCCAGGACACATACACAGCAGAAGAACAAGCTTTCAGAAATGAGTGCATTATTGTGAGCTTCGAGAGCACTATGCGTTCTCAGTACTCCTTTACAACAAGTTCAGGAAGTTCAAGAGTTGGTGGGTACACGATCAGAGGAGGCCTTTGGATGTATTTTCTACAGAAACATCATGTTGCTAGCAAAGCAGGTCAAGCTCTGAAGTTAAGTAGTCAGGGACTTGGAAGGAGAATGGTCTTATTGTTTCTTCCTCCAAATACAAGCCCTGCACTTTGACACTGACTTGCTTTTCCCATAGGCAGAAAAGTATAAGCTAAGGCAAAACTAGAAAAAAACTATCAGCTAGCTCGCTGAGACCTTGCAGCCTGTGGGAAATGGTCCCATCAAACCAAAGTGGACATGCTGCTCAAACCCTTGCCCGCCTGCTCAGCCTGTCACTCCATCCCTTTGCAAAAGCAGGGGTACTGCTGGCACAACATGCACTGCTTTGGAGTCACACTGCTCCAGGGGCCTCCCACCACGTCCGGGAACAGGACACGGCCCCAGCCAACTTTCTATTCCTGGTCATGGAATAGGACACAGTTTCAGAAAAACAAGAGCCCACAGTGGGACTGAGGGTCACGGCCCTGGAAGCCACCACCCCAAACGGGCAGAATTTCAGTGTCACCTTTTGCCCCTATCGAAGGCATGTATGGAATCAGCCCCACGCACAGGCGTCATAGGAGACACCTGCCCAGCATCAGCTGCAAAATCGACACATTGTGACTGAACAGGATGGAAACAGGAACTTAAGTCATAGAATGAGCAAAATTGAGACCCTGTATTGCTTAACAGCACTTCTAAGTATGGACACAAGTTTGTGAAGAGTATTTCCATACACATAACCTTGCACCAGGGCAGCAAAACGTAAAATCAGTTAT
This sequence comes from Pithys albifrons albifrons, assembly GCF_047495875.1. NCBI lineage: Eukaryota > Metazoa > Chordata > Aves > Passeriformes > Thamnophilidae > Pithys > Pithys albifrons. Next base: position 13,179,224 of record NC_092477.1, on the reverse strand, counting down.
TTCTGTCTTGGCACAAATACGAACCTGGGGCCTACAGGCACCCTTGAGCATGGGATTTGCTTTTCAGTGCAGCACGCAGTACTGGAGTGAGAAGATGTTTATTTCACACCCCCAGAAGCTCAAGCGAAGCTTTTGTTTAGCATGTAACGCCATCTCAGCTAAAAACGACAGGGATGACACTGCCAACCAGCCAAACGACACACAGACTCCCTAAGGTGTAGGTGAGCATGTTGTCACGCAGTTCACATAAAACATGGAGCAACCGAAGCTTTAGCCTGAGCAGCTGCACACCTGCTGATGCCCGACCTGTCGGGTTTCAGCTCTGAGAACACACATTAAACACCGAAGCTTGGTGGACTTTTGAAAATGTCTCCCGAAACCTCTGAGCTTGCAAGCCCTTGGTGATGCAAGAGGTGAGTACAATGGGCACAGGCAGCTCTGGCGCTGCTCCGGCCGAAGGGTGAGCCGTGTCACCCCCAGCCCCGCACGGCGCACACAGAAGGGCATCGGGCGGCCCCACGCTGCAAGCACTTGCCGCAAAAGCCCCCACACTACACGGGTGGTGTTATTTTCTCTAACGGTCACCAAAAAGAATTGACAGTAAATTCTAGCGCAGGTCAAGGTCACCGGGGCCCTGCCCCACGGCTGGTCCCCGACACCGTCCCTGCACTGCCCCACCTCCCGCGGCGCCGCCGGGTCTGACGGAGCCCACCGGGGCGCTCGGCCGGGCCCAGGCGCCGGGTCCCCGCGATGCGGCCCCGGCAGCCTTGGCCCGCTGCGGGAGGCTCGGGCCGCCCGCCCCGCGCCCCGACCCGCCGCAGCCGCGAGCGCCGCGGGCCCGGCCCAGCAGCGAGGCCGCCGCGGGGACACTTAACTGTTGCCCGGACGGCGGGCGGCGGCGGCGGGTCGCGGCTCCCCCGGCGCAGGCAGAAGCAGCTCCTCATCGCCCGGCGGGGCCGGCGCGGCGCGGCCCGGCGGGAGGAGCGGCGGCGGGGGAGCGGCCTGCGGGCCCGGGCGGAGCGGCGCGGGGAGCGCAGCCGAGCGGGCGGCGGGCAGGCCCCGGCACGGCGCTCTCGGCACGGCTCGGGCTACCCCCGCCGCCGCCGCCGCCGCTCCGCGCCCACCGCGGCCGGACCGCAGCGCTCAGGGCCCAGAGCCCGCCCCGCCCGGCCCCCGCGCCGCCCCGCGCCCCCCGCACCGAGCCCCGGCCCGGCCCGGCCCACAGGATACTCACCGCGCCGCGCTGCTCCGCCGCCTCCGCCGCTCCGCACGGCCCGGCCCGGCCCGGCCACGCCCGCAGCCCCGGGCAGGGCCGCTCGGCCCCGCAGGCCCCAGCCGAGCCCTGCAGGAAAGTTCCTTCCCCAGAACGCGGCGATCCCCGGCCGGGCTCCCCGGCTCGCTCCACAACCGAGCCCGGTGCGGACGGGAGGTGCCAGGGGGAAATGGTTGAATAGTTGTGATTTGGTCAATGTAGTCTCCGTGTTACTTCTGACACAGGCGGCAAGGAGATGGACAGCAGCTTCATTAGGCTGAGGAAGAGAGATGGTTTTAAACAAGCTGGTTGTCTTCTTGAGAAGACAGTACCTGGGGTGAGGGGGGTAATCGGTTTCAGGAGCTACCTTGAATTCATTAAGATATTTGATGCGCTGTCTCACCATGGCCTGAAAAACAAACTAAGCAGATACGGTGCAGAGAAGTCCGGGTTTGCCAGTCTGGCTGGGCAACCAGCAGCCCTCGGGTCTACACCCAGCACAGAAGACACCCCGAGCAGAGGGGCAGCAAGAGGCTCATTCTGCTGAACAACATCACGCGCCAGTGCCAAAAATGACAACACAGTCACAGAATTGGCAGACGACACGAATCGCAGCATAACCTGGGCCAGGAGCATGGCCTGTAGCCATCATATGAACGAACCCTGCAGCTGCCCTGCACTGGGCTCTGAGCACCTCACCTGTAGCAAGGTCTACATCACCTGGAGAGCGGGTCTACCACAATCACCTGGAGAGCAGTAAGATCGGTGTGGAGACTCACACCAGCAGCCTTGATGCAAGGTAGAGTTGGAGCTGCTAATCTAAAGCAAAAGAAAAAATCCTGTGCTGAAGAATGATGAAATAAAGGAGAGAGGGAAACATGTTAATTTGTATCTGAATTAAAGATAAGGTCAAAACCCTGTTCTCCTTTGTGAGCGGCTGAGAAGTGATGGGTGTGAAATGCAGCAAGATAATTTGACAAAGGTAAAACACAGCTTGAAGAGTTTTTATCACTGGTCAAGTCAAAAGCCCTCCCAAAAGCTGATACCAGACATTACTCAGTCATTCCCTCTGGGCAGATGGTCTCCCCCATCCTTTTTAGAGCCGGTTTCCTCTATTTTCCATGATGTCATGGTTTCCTTTGTGCTGGGAACCTGGCCTGTGTGGCCTAAAAAGTCACCCAAGTTTCCTCAGACTGACAAAGCCAGGTACCATCTGACAGCATGATGCATTTATCAGAGGATCCATTTCTACAGTCACAAGGTTTTTCCTTGTCTGATATTCTGCCTTAAGCTACATCACTAATTCCCTGTTTCTTTCCCTCTCCCATTTTTTTGCTTGGATTTGGCCATCTTTTGAGGAGCTCTGTTCAGCCTATTCTTTTCTCACCTGGATAACAATTTGCATCTTGCATCCTATTTGGACTGTCTCTGTACATTGCTTTAGCCAGGCCAAACCGAGCAGAACTGGTTGAGCCAAAGTCCTTCTCTTTCCTCTTCTGGGTGTCTCCAGGCTGGTTTTGCACCTCTCTGGCTGTTCCAGGTCCTTCCTCTTCATCCTGGTGTGGTCAGACTTACTACCAAGCAAAACATTATGAGCTTTGATTAGTCAATGTTTGAGAGGTTTGTCTGGAAAGCAACATATGCATTAGTGGTTTTGTGTTCCTGTCCATAAAACAAACCACAGAACCTAATGTCCTGCTTCCTCTTGTGTAAAACCCTGGGCTGGGATCAAACCATCCTCCTGTCATGACTGTAAGGCGTGTCATGACAGTAAAGCATTTTAGTCTGGTGCTTGTTGAAAAACGGTAATAACTGTGTTCTGAACAGTGACTTCGTTCCCTTGTTCAACCAGGGCTTTACAGCTCCTAGAGTGTACAGTCCTGGTGGCTGGTAGTGGCTTCTGCATCCAAAGATTAAAAATATATATATTTTGGAGCGATAAGGAATACAATGCATTTTTTGATTTGGAGAGTAATTTAGAGTGAAGGAAAGATGATGCCTGGTGGAAATGAGAAATATGTGTTCCATACATAATATATGCCCCAAATGTCCTATTACAAGTACAGGAAGATTTCCTGAACTGGAGAAGTTGTTACACATTACAGTGTGCTAATGCTCCCCCATGGAGATGCTGATACTGAGAGAGTCTTTAGTGCAATAATATTAAAAATCCGAGGGTTTTCAATAAGATCCTCCATGCTACTACGGCTGTAGGAAATGAATTGATTCCAAAGGAAGACTCTAACTGCTGCTTAGTATCCACGAAATATTCCAAGATTCACTGCAAACATATATCCCAATGTGTCTGTGGCATGATGTGCAATAACAGGTTTTCCAAAGAGACAGTCACTTTCCCAGCACAGTTTAGCTGCTGCCCTCGGAGCGGCTGCCAGGGCTGCATCCAGGCAGCAGCACAGCACAGGGTGAGCACCGGCATCTCTGCCCGTGGGGATCTTCAAACCTCGGCAGGTCTGAGTCTGGGAAAGGCTCTGCTGTGCTCTTTCACAGGGCGTGTGCACAGACTCTGAATCAGCAAATACTGGGTATTGGGTGCATGAATAACTACAGTGGAGTTGGTTAATCTACCTGTGTAAAGTTACTCAAAAGCATAAGTATTTGCAAGTATAATGTTTTCCTCTGAATATTTTACATCCATCTTTTTCAAGACACGTTAATTTACTCCTCTTTATTCAGCACATGTCTTTTCTCACAAGTTCTGCAGTCCTGTACATGCTGTCCAGTTCGTATCAGTGTTGTCTTTTCAGAACACTGAATAAGAGCAATTTCAGTCAGTCTTGGCTCAACAAACAGCTCATTCATCTCTGAGTGGATGGGTGTCAGAACTCACATCCTCCAGAACACTGTTACAAATAATCGTGTGTTCAAGCTGGGTTACTAAGCCATTTGGGACGTGCTCTGTTTGTGCCACCCCACTCTGTGCCACCACCACAGCACGGCATAGCTGGAAGGGTGGTGAGTGCTGGTGCTGCTATTTTGGGGCTCAATTGCAGGGGACAGCACTGCTCCACACCTCACAGTGAATTGCTTGCAGCATTCATAGGGGTGACGAAGGTGCCTGGGGAGCCAATCCCACAGTCATTCCAGAGGAAGCCCAGTGCTGTGGCCAGTGAGCTCAACCCCTCAAACAAGCCAGCCACTCTGAAGGTTTCCAAAGACCTGCAAATGCTGCAGTAGGCACCTGCTTTCTCTGGGGTGCGTGGGGGTTGCTTTTTAATAAAGAGATCCCAAAGCATTTCAGGAAGCAACACGATCCCAAGAAGAGACGCAGGGATATTTTGAGAGCTCACTGTAGTCAGAAGCCCCAGACCACCCACCAGGTTTCACTGCATTTTTTCATTTTATTTTGAGTTGAATCTTTTGTTTGAGAAGGCTGTGTAACATTTCCTGCAGGGAAATTAGCTCACTGTTTTCCTGCTGCAGTTCTGCTTGGTTTTGGCTGGCTGTTGGAGCTCCATAGTGGGTGTCATGACTGGTGGGCCAGGCTGCAGCCCAGCCCCGGGCTTGCCACAGGCAGACCCTGTGCTGCAAGTCCAGCTACTCCCACCTCTGAGCTGCAATTTCAGGTCCTGCCACAGCAGCGCTGGCACTTCCTTCTGTCCCTTTTGATTTGGCCATGGTACAGAGGAAGCATGTGACTTCGGCTAAGGGAAGGCATCATTTCTGAATGTAAGCTGGAATGAAACAGGACACAGCATCTCTGGATCTTGGTTTTGGGGCAGCACACACTCAAGTGGCAGCCCAGAGGCTGAAGCCTGCAGTGGGCGGTGCAGCTCCCACATCTGCTGCCCAGTCCTCAGCATCACCCCCGCCACTGCCAGCTCAGCCTCCCTCCAACTGCAGCCTTGGCAGTTTAGTGACGGTGTGTGACCCCGGGATGGGGTGGAGAGGGATATTTTTGAAGTGCCAGTGCCTGTGTGGATGCTGACCTCTTCAGCTGGTGCAGGACTGCAGCATGCACAGGGCTCTTGACAGCACAAAGTGGCAGCACACTCTGCTCAGTATTTCTGTATTACAGATCATAATATTTAAGCAGCCTGGCTATAACCCTGTAACCAACTGTCCTTGACAGAATGAGTGTTGCTCAGCACACATCAACTGCTGTCTGTAAAGAACATTTTATAAATTGTTCATAAATTTCCTGACAGTGGCAAATCCCACATCAAGGTCCCCAAGCAGCCTCCAAGCCCTTGAATAGTCAGGTGCCAACATCCCTCTCTGGGCACTGAAGGCACCCCCCAGCACTGGCTGCACCCTGAGGGACCAGGAGGAGTTTCAAAACAGTCTTTGCAGAAATTGCTTGGAACCATTGCTTCAGGGACCCCCTCTGGAAAACATTAAGTGATTTGAAAAAGGCAGTTTTTTGATCTATTTCCCCTTTACTTTCCTGTACCATAGTTGTTACTAAATACTACATAACTTCTCACATTTGTATTTCAGTCCCATTTCAGTTATGATGTACAGGACAACAATATACAGTGACATTGCCAGAGATAACTGATTTATGTACCCCACTAAAGACCTGAAGGGATGGTCCAGAAGGAGGAACTGTCACCAGTCACCTCCAGGACACGACAAGCAGGGCCCAAAGCATCCCATGACTTGCAGGGTCACAGGAAGCTTCTGGCCTGGGGTGCACAGGGCACTGGCACCATTTAGTGGCACAGAGATAAAATCTGGCCTTGTGAGACCTGTTTCAAGGTCCCACCGCCAGGATCAGTCCTGTTTGTTCTGTGGAGACACCCCAGGAGTGAAGCACTACTGCTGTTGCACCAAGTGGAGGGCAGAGAGAACACCATGCGGCTAATTAGCAAGGAGAGCCACGGATCCAGATCCTCAGATTATGAGTAATGGCCACAGTGCAATGGAAACCTTTGCTTGAATAATTTTGAATGATGAACACATTTGAGGAAATAATGTTTTCTTTGCAGACCTCCTGTGATGAAATGCTATAGTTTGCTTTTCTTTCTCACTCAGGGCAGCTGCTGCCCACCCAGCTGCCAGCCACCCGCTGCTGCCGATGGGGCAGAGGGAGTGGGATGGAGCAGCACACTGCTTGCCGCTTGTCCAGGGCCTTCCCTGTGGATATATGTAGGAAAAATCCATGGTTATGGCCATCAGGGTCACAAAGCTGCTGTCCCATGAACATGCAGGCAGCAGATGCCATTCTGATGCCAGGTGTTTGCACAAAGGAATGCCAGTGAGTCAGTTAATAGGTTACCATTTGGCAGCAGTGCTGGGAAGTCGGTCACAGTTCAGCTGCCTTTGCAAGACTTTGTCCAGATGCAGACCCTTCTCCATTTAGCCATGCAGGCTTCCAAAGACAGCTCTAGTCTCCCAGTTCCTGAAAGCAGGGCTACAGCCAGCATCCCTTGTTCTTTTTGAACCAAAAGAAGTAATTCACACACTGATTAAATGGCTGCAGCCAGGAATTTCATGCCCCCGTTCAGCCCCAAGCTGTCCCCCTGTGCTGCAGCACTGGGGGACACCAGCAGCCCCATCCACTCCTGCAAGATCACAGCGGGCTCCTCTATGGCAGTTCCCAGGCCAGCTGGCAGCATTAGATGCTGCTGCTTGGCTCCTTGGCTACTGCAGCTTGTGCATATTAGCACCCCAGTGAGCTTCCCAACTGTCTGACAGGACCCGGTGTAGGTAACGGTGCCAAAGTCAGTCGTAACTGGACAATTACAGTATCGCTGGGAAACCAGAAAAATTTCAATCCAAATATCCTTAATGACGGACCAGTAGGAACAGTGAGAGGCTCCCCAGTCTCACCTGGCTGTCCCCAAACACAAGGTCACTACCCCAGTGGCATCACAACACCCTCACATCAGGCCAGGATCCTGCCAGATCAATCCCACAGCTGAGGCTCATGGTCAGAAATGGGGATACGAGCTCAGAAATGGGGTCTCCATGGGAAAACCTAACCCCACCATGGGTGAATATTGATGCAGAAGCCATAGCTGCTGAGCAGTTGTGAGTCTCAGCCTATGTGGCTGCACACTGAGCTCCCATGCAGGCAGGGCCAAGGCTGCACACTCAGCACTGCCTGGTGTCCTCCCAGCTTTGCCCGCGCTTGAAACATCCTGTCTCTAGGATCCCTTTAGGAAAACACAGTGAACAATCCTTACAAGGAGGGAGATAAAACAGAAATGAAGCACATCAGACAGTTCCCTCAAAAGCTCTCAGTATTTCTGGGGAGTACAGGTGATGGGTTGTGATTTGCTGGGAGAACAACAGATCTTCAGCACTGCTAATGGGCACCCAGTCTGTGAACATGTAATTTGATGTGCTGTTTTATTTTCTTTCCAGCTTTGAATTTACTCCTACATAAGTTGTAAGAGTTTTGTTCCAAATTACAGGCCTGCTGATCCCTCAGAGCACATCCAGGTTGTCCAGACACTTTTGTCCTGCTGCAGAATCCTTCACTTCTGGAAAACCACAGGGAGGTGGGCAAAGCCGAGCTTTGCTTTCAGAGGGTGTGTGTGTGCCTCAACAACAGATAATGAGCTGACTTTAGCCAGAGAAGGGTTCTTTGAGCTCCTTTCTACTGTGAGAGAGGGGGAAAAAAAGTAAATCTCATGTGAATTGAGCAGGAAGGTCTGCTCACAGAGGTTTTTTTTGCTGTCACAGGTCTTGTTGTAGGACACTCTGCTCTCTCCATCTCTCGGGTACCTGTGGAATTTATTACGCAGTCTATTAATTTATTTATTAACTAGTCTGGTATCTCATTTCTGGATTGTTCCCTCTCTCCTGGCAGGTCTGTCCTCTCAGGAGGGGAGGAATCAGTGCCTCAGCCATGTCAGCAGCTTTAAATGGGCTTCTGGGCCCCTGCAGAGAAGCAGCAAGGGGGAGGATGGGGGAGCCAGACTGGTCCCAGATGGAGCTGGCCAAGGCCATTAGGACAACGAGGGCCCTCAGTTCTGACTGGAGGTTCCCAGAAACCCTGCATCTCCCACAGGTGTGATGACTTGTGCCTGTTCTCAGCAGGACAGAGGCCAGTGGGTTTTGCTGTGACAGTTCACCGAAGGAGAAATACCTTGTCCCATTCTGCCCCATGTATTGCTCTCTTCATCTTATAAGTGACAGTAAACACCATCCATATCATGGCAACACTGTCAGAAAAGCTGCTGCAGAGTTCCCTCCTGCTTTATGCTTCTCAGGCAGAGGCCAGCAGCAAGAGATCAAAAGCTGTTTTTCTGTTGCTTCAGAGCTGTGTGGGCTCAATGAGCCAACAAACCCTGCAGCACCATGCACTGCTTAGTGCCCGAGCAGCAACATCTCTGACAGGATGCTGTGGGTGAACCTGCAGCACTCCTGACCCAGATACGTGTTGTCGCTAAACCTGGAAGACACAAGTCTCCAAAATGTCAAATTTGTTGAAATACATTGCAACTACAGATGGTGTTAAATCTTCAGCAAGGCTACAGCCTGCACATTCACTTATATCAGGTCCAACATCATGAGTAACTGAGTCACAGCTGCTTTGTTCAGTTCACATGTGGGGGACACAGGGTGTTGAATGGGTTTTAGGTGGCACCAGTTCCTTGCATACATTACTGATTCCAAGAAAAAGCTCTCCCTGCTCTGGCACAGCATTAACTGCTCTTGCTACTGCCCTGCTAGAAGCCAATCAAGGCTGCAGCATCATTTCTGCATGGTGACCTCATGGTGACTTAACTCTATTCTGTAACAAAGATGAACCTCCACATGCCTGCATTGGGGTCACTTGCATCCTACCCCAGTGTCACCTGGCCAGAGGTGTCATCACAATGTCACAGAATCATTTAGGTTGGAAAAGCCATCCAAGGTCATTGAGTCCAACATTTGTCTGATCACCACCTTGTCGACTAGACCAGAGCACTGAGTGCCACGTCTAGTTGTATCTTGAAGACCTCCAGGAATAGTGACTCCACCACCTCCCTGGGCAGCCCCTTCCAATGCCTGAACCCCCTTTCTGTGAAGAAATTCCTTCTGATGTCTAACCTGAACCTCCCCTCATATGGCTTGAGGCCATGTCCTCTTGCCCTGTACCTGGTTGCCTGGGAGAAGAGGCCAACCCCCACCTTGCTACAACCTCCTATCATGTAGTTTCAGAGACCAGGAAGGTCTCCCCGAGCCTCCGTTTCTCCAGGATCCTGTCCATGAGAAAAAAATCTGGTTTATTCCCCCTAACACCTCAGTGAGCTGAAAAAGTCACCAATTCCTAGAAGACATCTTTGATGAAAGCAACGATGAGTAGTAAACTGGAAATACTCCTACCAAATGGCTTCCCAGGTTTAATGAAATGATTGAGGATGCATCCACCCATCAAGAGGCATCTCCTTACACCTGGGCTGCCCTGTTCACCCCTGCAAAGACCCCTGTGGTGTTTGTGGGGGTGAACAGGGCAGCCCATGTGCACAACCTGGATGCACAGGGGGCATGGCAGCTCCAGCTGCCTGTGCCTCACTGCCCTTGTGCAGTTGTCTGCCAGTTGTGTGTGCCGATTGCTATGAATGCCACCATCTGGTGTGCCACGTGGACATCATAATCTTTTCTTAATTACATTAGCAGTGCAATCAGTTACTGCATTACAAGGCCGGCGATGAGCTTTTAAATCTTGGTGGAAATCATAAATAATTGCACTAAGTACCAGGCGCCAGATGTGAGTGCCAACTTCAGTTGCTCTAGATAAATAGTAACCTTACAACAGTGTTAGATAACAGTCCAGTCGCTGCTTTTCATGGCTTAACAGTGGCTGCACTCCCATTTTTTCCCAAGCAGGATCTATCCTCAGCGGTAGATTTAAAAAAATAGGAAAAAACACAAACCATAAACAGGATTTTTCAAAATGTTAAAAATAAGAGCAATGTGGAAGAAAAATATGTTTTAGTCTAACATGGTGGAGTGGGTGAGTGTAAGGCAACTGCCCTCACCATGAGCCCCTCCTGACAGAGCTGGGGTGTGATGGGGGTCAGCCAAAATCCAGCAGAACTGGGGGACACCTGGATGCACAGACATGGCAGCGGCTGCAGTGGGAAGGGCCATGGTGGATCATCCCAGGGTGAAATGGGCTCCACCAGCAGGGCTGCTTGGGCTCACCCCTGGCCCAGCTGTGCTGAAAAATCTTCTCCTTTCAGGAAAATTTTGGATTTTTTTGGTAGAAAGAGGAGGCCTGAATCACTGACAGACTCTTTTGCCAGTTTCTTTGGAGTCAGGTAATTCACTGGAATTCACTGAAATGATCCTGCCCACAACTCATGTTTGGCCCAAAGGAAGATCCTTCATCATGCAAGCAGAAGAGCCTCATGTGAGCTTCCGTGTCCCAAATGGACACCATCCCACTGTCCTGCTCCTAGGAAGGCACATGGATGCCAGCTGCCAGTGGGCACCAATTCCATGCCCGCTGCCAGGAGCACATGGTGGCTCGGCCGACAGCAGCGGGGACAAGGCAGCTCCTGTCCATGACTGTCAGCACAGCTCTGTGTGTCCACTGCCATCTGGGAGCCATCCGGTGCCTTGTGCATCCCCAGGCACTGCTGGCTCCCTGCAGTGCCCAGCTCTGTGCCAGCCCCACGTGCACCCAGCACAGCCCCCATTTGTGTCATCGCTTGGAGGTGGCAGAAGTGTCAGGGCAAGGCAATGGCAGCACTGTCAGGGTGACACAGCCTGGCCCCAGGGCTGCTGCCCCCCGTGGATCTGGCACTGGTGGGATGCTTACCCCTCCACTGCATCCTGGAGGTTTGTGGGTGACTCCCACGGGCCCCAGGGCAGACTGTCCAGTCTCACATCGGGATCCATCTGGAAGGAGAACAGAAGCAAATACCCTTGCAGTGTTTAAATAAGCAAAGTTTTTGTGTAAAGCAGAGGTTAATGTACTTTATTGTTCAATGTCATGTTTATAGTAGATTGTTGGAGGAAAAAAATGTGATTAATTGCTCAGAAACCCACGGATCTACAATTATTTGGTTGTTGTGAACAAATAAAGGGCTACAGTATTCATCATATTCAAATGAGGCAGTAAAATAAATGATGGCATGCCGTTTATGAACAAAACCTCGTCGTGTTCCCTCACAATCTGAAAATGTACTCGAAAAATTGTAAATGAGATACAGCCATTGTCGAGGGCTCACTGGTGATTTGTCTTTGTGTAATGTTTTGCAGTGCTGACCCATCACTTGCCTGTTTTAATTTATGTCACAATATGCACCTTCATTATGCACTTTATGAAAACGAAGTGCCAATTTGTAATAAAGACTTGTTTTCAATGAAATCTCCTCTTTTTGGTAGGTGTTCTGCTTTTCATTAGCACCCATTTCACCAGGCCTAGTTAAAGAGCACAGGTACAGACTAAATATGTCCGATCATTCATCATAATTTTGCTTTCCACTTTGTCACAGCTTGGGTATTTAAGGAAGATAGATGATACAAGATGTTGTCTCCTTTTCAGACTCTTTATGCTCTGGTAAGTGTGTCCGATGCAGAATTATTTTGCCACTTTATTATTTTCTAGTGAGTGTTTGTCACCGCCGCTCTGCCTCTGGTGCGGTGCCGGTGTTTGCTGTCACTCACTGCTGCCTCGTCGGCCACGCAGGACCTGGGCAGCTGCTCCTCACTGCTGGTGCTCTGGGTGGAGCCTGACTGTGCTGCTGCTGGAGCTGCCTGGCCATGGTTGAAACCGAAACCTCAGTGCCCATTCCTGTTTCTGCTCACCTTGGGCTGTCACGCGCAGGTGACAATAGTGCCGGGGGTGTTTCATGGCACTGGAGCTGCTTGTCCACCCCATGGACATCCCATCCTTTTGCTACCCAACATCCAGCCCGTTCTATGTCCTGCCCAGATGCTCTTTTCTGTCCAACAAGGCTCCATCCCTTCGTGCTTCCCTCTGACCATGAGCTGCCATGACAGTCACAAATGACGGGACTGCTGGTGGTCCCTCTCTCCAAGGACAGTCGAGTGCCAGGTGCTGGGGTTTGCAGTTCCACATTGGTGGGGCCTGGAAGGCAGCTCAGCTCCAGGCTACTGCATCTGGTGTGGGAGCGAACGAGTGCCCCACGCCCAGGTGCCAGCCCCACGGTTCTCAGAGCAGCCCCAGCCACAGACCCATGCCCTCACAGCAGCCCCCACAGCCGCCCAGCACCATGGTGCTAATGAAGGAACAAATGTCTCACTGGGTCTGGCAATGAGCAGTGTGCTGGAGCCAAAGCCTCGCTGCCCCTGCCCACCCTGTGGGTGCCGCAGCACAGGCAAGCAGCACAGCCAGGCATGGTGCACTCCAAAAGCTCTCCCATCCTCTCCAACTGGAAAAAAATGTTGGCCTCAGCTGCCAAGCAGAGTGCTGTGCCTCACAGGAGTCCAGGGGGACGGTGGCTGTGGATGCTGCTTGATGCAGTGCTGGCTCTCCCCCCGGCTGGCACTGGTAGTGGCAGCACAGATGTTCAAGTGCAGATAGGGCTGGAGCGCAGACGTTCTGGGGGGCTGGCGGCCATGCCAGGGCTGGTTTTGCTTCTGGAGGGGCAGCCTGGGACACACCGGGTGATCAGCCACAGCCTGCTTGGAGCACCAGAGCTGCTCTTCACAGCACAGGCCTGGAGGCTGCAGTGGCTTTGTGTTGTCACCACATTCCTGTCTGGCCTTTTCCAGCCTCTGCTTCCCTGCAGCACCTCGTATTTTCATCCTTCCCTGCTATCACCATAGCCTTTCTGTTCCAGGCACCCCAACTTTGCATCTACAGGGACTCTCCCCAGTCAGCAGAGGCAGAAGAAGAGAACCAGGACTCCCCAAAGGATTCCCCTCATATCTGGAGCTCTCCTTGACATTTAGACACTCCCCAGCAGATGCACAGGCAATGCCTTGGGCAGGGACCAGTGTTTTCTGCATGGCAGAAGGGAGGAGGAATTCATTCAGCCATTGCCCATGGTTACTCAGTCTGCAAAACCCAGGAGAGTTGTGCTTCACGTCCCAACTCCATCAAGGCTGATCTCAGCCTGGGCAGGGCCCTGTGGCAAGGGGCACTTTGGGATTGCAGTGTCGATGTTTTACTGCCATACCTGGCAAGGATCCCCACAGAGCCCTCAGCTGACAGCACGGACTGGAGGGGCATGGGGGCATCTTGGAGGGGACACTCTTCAAAGGCCACAAGCATGGACCCCCAGCCCTGGCAGTGCAACAGGAATATGGCTCTTTTTAAGGTACTGCTTTGAGCTGGATGGGTGTCACCCAGGGAACAGGGCTGGTGCCAGCCTCCAGGACAGGATGGCTCCTGCAGCCCTGGCAGCTCCTTGGTAAGGGAGCACCAACTGTGTGAACATGTTAATTCCATTTGTAAAAGTCTGAGAAAAAAAACAAACATCTTTATCACAGCTCCCAGTTCTGCTCTTTAAGTATCATATAATTTAGATTAACAGATATTTTGCAGATGCCACCAAACTTGACAAGATATAATTATGTTCAACGAGAAAAAGTTGTTTTTTCGGCTGCTCTGTAAATGCAAGTGATCCTGCATTGTGCTGTGCCAAGTGTGGCAGCTCTTTCTCCATGTGCCCATCATGTTTGTGCTGATATTTGTGACTCCAAGGATGTCCTTCAACAGACCCTGCCATCATCATGGGGCAACACCTTTCAGAGTTTCAAAGTGGTGCCTGGCTCCCAGCTCTTGGGCTGCCTTGAATGGTTCAGGATGTTGTGGCTGGGCTCTGGGTGTGCCACGTAGAGCCTCGGGCCCTGCCAGAGTGACTGCTCACAGTGTCCTGAAGAGAGGGCAGAGAGGTCGGCAGGGGGTGTGTGGTGTGGGGGTGTGGGAATGGAATGGGAGACAGGAGGTCTCCCCCCCTCCCCACACACGCACACCCCTTCCTGGTGCCCACCATGCGTCGTGTCTCCGGTGCCCCTCGTGTCCCTGTGTCCCCACATGTTCCCAGTGCCCTCTGTGTCCCTCCGTGTCCCTGTATCCCCCCGTGTCCCCCCGTATCCCTGTGTCCCCCTGTCCCCCCGCATCCCTCGTCCCCGCGCGGCGCGTGGGCCTTGTTGCCCACCAGGTGGCGCTGTCGGGGCCGCCCCCGCAGCCCGGGCGGGACCCGCAGGGAGCCGGATAGGGATAGGAGCAGGGACCCCGCAGGGAGGGAGCAGGGACCCCGCAGGGAGGGAGCCGGGACCCCGCAGGGAGCCGGACAGGGATAGGAGCAGGGACCCCGCAGGGAGGGAGCCGGGACCCCGCAGGGAGGGAGCAGGGACCCCGCAGGGAGGGAGCAGGGACCCCGCAGGGAGCGGATCCCTGAGCGGGGCAGGGACCCCTCAGGGAGAGGGACAGGAGTGGAGCAGGGACTCTGCAGGGACCCCGCAGGGAGCGCATTCCAAGGCGGGAAACATTCCCATGGGAACGGGAACACGCAGGTGTCAGCTTCGATGGCACCTTTGATATGAGAAAAATTAAGTAATTTTTTTCCTTTTAATATTTGGTTGAAAATGTTGATTTGATAAGGTGAAATATTAAAAATAAGTACAGTCACTGTTTCTACTTAAATTACTTTTGCTTAAATTGCATATAATATTAAATATTCGGCATTATAATCTATAGCATGTTGTATTTGATAATATATTTTTATACACAATAAAACAATTTGCTCTTTTCAAGAAGGCAGCTCAGATGTTTCTACATGAACATTTGGGGGGGTTTCCATATGGTGAATATTAAAGTTTTGTTCCAATTCAGACGGAAATGCTGTTGCAGTGCCGATGTTTCCCACAGAGCAGGGGCCCTCTCCGAGGCCATCCCAAACCGCAGCTCTCACTGTGGCTGTCAGGCTGACTCGGGGCCCGAGGGTGCTGCAGCCCCACACAGGGGCAGGGCTTGCTGTGTCCCCCTGATTTGATCCCCCAGACTCAGGACTGAAATTCTGCAGGATGATCTCAAACATTGCTTATTAATAATCACGTATTATTTGAGATGCCCAGCATTGCTTTAAACCCAGGGGCAGCTTTGGGAAGAGCAGGTTTAATTTATAGAAACTCTGATGTCTGAGAGCAATAAATAATTATGCGATTGCAAAAAAAGGGATCAGAGGGCTCTGCCCTCCAACTCCAGCTGGCTGCTCATGTCCTGCTAATAAATTGGTTAATAAAAGGAGAGAGAGAAAGCCTGGATTCTGAGTTATAAAAACAAATGACATTTTTATGTTTAGTGGACAGGAAGAGCTGGAAAGGCAGAGAAGTCAGCCGGGTGCACCGGGAATCACTCTGTGTTTGCCATCTGAATTCCTTAATGACATTCTCATTAAAAGTTCTCCCTGCCAAGTGCTGTTTGCTTTCACCCTCAGACCTGCCTGCATTAATAACGAGTAACTTGCTTGAGGTTATTTGCATACAGTGCTGTTGCCCTGTGTGTGTGCTGGGCTGGAGAGGGTCACACAGAGGGACCCAGTGCTGATGGCCACGCGCAGCCTCGGCCTCATGAGCACCAGCACCGGACGCCTTGAATGGGCGAAGAGCTGTTGATGTGCCCATTTGAGGGAAAGCATCTCATGCCCTGCAGTCATGACTGGGGCAGGGCGCAAACAGACCTCCATGTAAATGTTCAGAAATGACAGAAATGAGACCCTGAGAGCCTGTGGGCAGCTGGGGCTGCAGCACTGGCTGGGTCTGTGCCCAGCTCTGCCAGAAGCATCTACCTGTGGCACTGCAAGCAGCTCCACCTGCAGGTCCTGAGTCCCTTCAAACATTGTTGTGTGCTTTGATAAATGTTGTTACTTACATTACAGCAAACATTGCAAAACCTGTGGGAATGACACCCTGTCACCAGGCAACAAACCAGTGCAGAAGGGGAAGCCAGTCCTTGCTGTGGAGAGCCATGGAGCTGGACTGGAAGAGAAGCCTGTTCTGAATAGGAGGTGAGACCATTCCAGAAATTTCCATGAGAAAAATTGTGTGAAAAATTTCAAGTCAACAGAAATTACTTGCTTCAGGAAAAATTAAACATTTCATTTCAAATTTTCATTTTATTTACATTCTTGGTAAAAAATGGAAATTAAACGTGAAGCTGAAGTGGAAAATTGAAACATTCTGCTCTGAAAAGGTTGAGGCTGAATGCTCTGACCTTTTCAGGAAAACTTCCTTCACATCCCCAATTTTTCTTTCAAAACAAATTTTTGTCAAAGGCCACATATACCTACAAACCATCTTGTTTCTGTCCTGCAGAGCAGCACAGAGGCTCCCTGAGGGTCAACCAGTGCTAGTCGCGTCCCCATCAGTGGACATGCTGGAGGATCACTGGACACCTGCAGGGAGAGCACTGGCTGTCCCACACTGCTCCAGAGCACTGCTGCAAATCCAGGACATTTTGCTCAAGTATATTCACTTGGCTGAGCAGTAGGTTTCACCCCTCCCTGCCCAGTGCCACACTGGTGCTAGGTCTGAGTGCTGGGGCTGGCACATCCCAGTGGCACCAGCATGGGACCCAGCTCACCCAGGACCACATCGAGCTCCTCCACCACAGTCTCCCTGCTGACAGTCACTTGCCAAACCTGCTCCAGCAGATGTCTAGGATGTTAATTCCCAGTAAATTTTGATGCATTGTGTTTACTCCTCGTCTGACTGGCAGAGCTGTGCCTATCCCTGTGGATGCACTCCTGAATCACCTCCCACCACCTTGTCATAGCTGAACCTCACTGTCACTGAGCTGAGTCAAGGGGTCACCTCCTGAGTCCTGCAGGTGTTGTTACTCCTGCTCCTGGTGCACTGTGCCCCACCACAGCCCCCGTCACTGCAGTCTTCGTGGAGACTCCCCTGGCCTGGCAATGGCCTGACGTGCTGCTGCCATGTGTGCCCTGGAGATTCACCGCTTCAGTTTTCTCAGTGATGCCGTTGGCTCCTGCACGGTGTCGAAGCCAGTGCCAAGTCCCAGCACTGTGCAAACAGTCAGCAATCAATAACCTGCAGCCCTGAGCACACCAGGGTTCACCCACTGCCTTGTGGCAGGACGCTGTGGCAGTGTCCTCTCACAGGGAGCTGCTGACCATGTGCAAGGGGCCCCAGCAGCAGGTGCCATGGGAGCAGGGGACACACCTGTGTGTGTGCAGGGCCCCAGCAGCAGGTGCCATGGGAGCAGGGGACACACCTGTGTGTGTGCAGGGCCCCAGCAGCAGGTGCCATGGGAGCAGGGGACACACCTGTGTGTGTGCAGGGCCCCTGCAGCAGGTACCATGGGAGCAGGGGACACACCTGTGTGTGTGCAGGGCCCCAGCAGCAGGTACCATGGGAGCAGGGGACACACCTGTGTGTGTGCAGGGCCCGTGTAGGCAGCCCAGCAGCACCGCAGTGCACACATGGGCACAAAAGCTGTGCAGCCAGCCTGGCTTCCCCAGGGGCCATGGCAAAAGGGCACCCCAGCTCGGCCCCATCCCTCAGCCTTGCCTCTCTGGCAGGAGAGCCACACACAAAGGGCTGTAAGGAATCGCCCAGCTGCAGTGAAAGATTTTCATAGCAAGAAATCAAATAAAATGTTCATAGTGATGAAGTGAAAAGTAAAACATGCTTTCAGAAAATGGTCCTTTTCTTTGCCACTGGGGGAGGGTCTGGAGGGGGAACACAGACAAAGGTGCCAAAGGTCTCAATCATCTCACCACTTAATTATTCCATCTCTCAGAAGGCATCTCCAGGCAATTAGAATAATCATTCATGCCTGTGCTTTACAGGGACTGTCGTCTTCTTCCCGTGAAGCATCAGAGCCGGATTGTAATTTTTTTTTAAACTTTAGTGGTGACCTGCAACTAAAGGAAAAATAAAAGTTTTTTGAAATATTAGTTTAATAAGACATGAGAATAATATTAAGGATATGAACCTCCCTTATTTATTATTTATATGTATAGTGTGATTTAGAGATGTACTTGAACCAAACAAGTCACTACCAAAGAGTGGATCTATCCCTCTATATATATATTAAAAAAACCTACAATATTCGCCTGGAGATTCTGTCCACATATTCGGAGATTGTGATTTAACATACACAGTTTATCAAGGCTGGTGTGCTGCACACAGAGGCTGGGGTTTTATGTAAGGGTATAAATAATCAATGCACATAGCAACTTTAAATTACTGCTAATGTGTTTTACTTATGTTCCCCCTAGAACGATATGTGAAATAACAGGGAGTTGCTAGGCACACACTTGACAAATAATATCCATGCGTTTCCATTTTTATTATTTTTATACATTTCTTATTAAGCCAAGCAGTGCAGTTCAGGCCCACACAGCTGCCCAGCCCTCGCTGCCGGCTCCAAGGGGGGGATGCTGCAGGGCTGAGCTGCAGGACTGGCACCAGCACTGCAGGGCAGGCTGCCAGCACAGGGCCCATAAATCCTGCAGCAGCACTGCCAGTGACCCACTGCTGCAGCCACAGCAGAATGTGCTCACGGTGCGAGGGGTTCCCGCCCTCCTGCGCCTCCACTCTGCCACTGACCTTATACAGTGTCTGTAAAGATCTTTGCTGGACCAAGGCCTGGATCCTCAGGATGGGATTCTGCAACAGTCCAAACCTCCGGCAGTTCCCTGCGAAAACGTGCCATGGCCCAGTGCCAGCCGTGGGCTGACACTGGGAGTGGGCAGCCCTGCTCTGAGCAGAGTGTGCTGGCACTGCTCAGGGCCTGGGCCAGAAGGGCCAGGTCCCTCCAGTAGCATCTGTTTGGCAGCCAACAAGCACACACGCTGTCAGTAAAGCAAAGCCAATGTGCACGCACATCATTGCAGAGCCACAGCCTCACCCAGGGCACTTGAAAGATGCCATCCACAGAAATCCCAATATTAAACATGGCACTGATAAGAAAGACACTTGACTAGACGGGAGGACAGATTTGGTCTAAAGCATGCAATCATCTCATCTGTGGGCACTGGAGCTCTTACAAAATCTTTTCTGCATGTAAGCAGTGAGTATGTGAGGAGCAGGAAAAAAGCTGCCCAAGGTCTGCCCCCCACATCCACAGCTCCGCACTAAGCCCCAGCAGGGAGTTTTCCATTAAAACTATTTAGCAGACAATAACTATTTCTTTGTAAACAAGTCCTTAAGTGTTTATTACTATGTCACCATCAAAACCATACAGCTTTGTACTGTGTTTAATGGAAGAAAATTAACAGAGTGTTTTAAAACCCACTCCACATAGAAATGCAAATGGATTTCCCAGGGCTGGCAGCCTGAGGCTGCCCTTGGGAGCAGCCAGGTGCCCCCTGGACATTGCCATGACCCCACATTTTGGTGATACAAACCTCCTTTACTGCATATAGAAGCAATAAAGAATCAGCAGTTTTTGCACAACCCACATGTCATTCTTTGCAGGGAGAGCAGATCCCAGCCCCACACTATTAATGCTAATTGTCAAACTTGGTTCAGCTTCCATGAGAGCTCAGGTGGCCTCACAAACGAGACCCAGATGAAATGACTGTTATATGGGACTGGCAGCTCACAGGACCTTTTTGTTGAGGATGAACAAACAGCTGCCAATGAAGAGTGTATTTGGGTTGTGGAGAATATTTAATTGGTCAGTATGACTGTCAAGATTATCCTTAAAATGTATTTCCAAAGGTGTGACTAGCCAGCACAGCACAGTGCCAGTGGTGAGCTGCTGAGGGCTGGGCTGGGCCAGCGCCACCAGTGGTGCCATCGTCCCCAGCAGGCACAGTGGCATCAGCCACTGCTCGATGTACACATGCTCGTGCACACACAGAGGGGAGGAACATCATCCCTCAGTACCGAATCTGGTATGGGGGAAAACACCCCATTCGAGTGAAAAGCAGCTTTGGATCTTTAATTAAAAATCAGGGTTCACAGCACCAGGGCATTGACTTCCACCAGTTAATCTCCATCACTTCATTTCACCACAAACTTCCATACTCTACAAAACTGCTGGAGACAATTTTTATTGATTGCTCTTCAAGCCGTCAAAAGCGTCCCTGGCTGATCATATGTTACCCCCAGACACCTTGTGCATTTCAGATAATAACTTGGTGCTCTAGAGAAGAAATGAATTGGATGTGCAGTCAGTAACTGTCCAAGTGAATCATGTTACTATATGTCAGCGGCCCAGGCTCTGACTATCATTTTAACAGAGAGAAATCCGCTATTTTCATGGCTGTTTGAAATTATTTTCCAGATGAATAAGATATAACAACAACTACTTACAGAAAAGAATAATACGGAGAATCTATTTGCTACTTGGAAACAAATCTTTCCAGTGTAATGCTGTTTAATATTATTTAATCTGTAACTATGAACATGAAATTTTGAAACCAGCTTTCATGTAGTACAAAAAGATTGTGATGTGGAAGAGTGGGAAGCTGGAATTGGTGTGGGCGCTGGGTGGTGTTTGCTCTCACATAACTGCAAATACAATGATTCATACAGAAAATGGAGCATTGCTAAAATGATGTTGACAAAGACGTATCCTGATGCCAACCATCAGCAGTGATGGTTTATTTTGCATAAACAATTACCATGTACCAGGTACGTTTTTCCAGGTGTGTTTGGAGTGTGTGTTTTGCTTGCAATTGCTGCAAATAGCTGCAAATGGGTTTTGTGAGGTTGAAAAGAAGCAAATAATTTAGAAGCACTTACCAACCTGGGGACTTTTTAGCTATACAAGCCTTGTTTGTTTGGTTTTTTATTCTAGATCTGCATTAATGCTGTTGCTCCGCCCTCACGCTTGGAGGGGGCAGACTCCCAGCACCACTGGGCAGCCCAAGCCTCTGTGGGGCAGACAGGGCTCCCTGGCACCGGGATCTCTGAGTGCCTGGTGTCCTGGAGCTTAGGGGCAAGTGGCGAGCACAGCTCTGGGCTCTGGGCATTGCTGGGGCTCCTGGGGCAGCACCACGTGGCACAGACACCTGCAGTGGGGACCCTTCCTGTGGGAAAGTCCTCTGGCACTACCAAATCTGCTGCAGGAACCTCCCACCCACCGCCCAGCAAGGGAGCAGCTGTCCTTTTCACTGCCTTATCTCTGCTTTACAGAAGACTAATGAGAGGGATTATATGACTGATTCTGGCCTGCTTGCCCCGTCCATCACACAGGGTTTCCCATCCAAGAGCTTCAGACTCCATGAGTGGCTTTACAGTCCTGCCTCAGGCAAATGCCTGCTGACTCCTGATCACCCAGTTCCATTCTGGGTTTTTGCTGGAAAGGGCCCAAAAATAACATTCCTTTGGGACACAGCTCTCCATCCAATTCTTCAGAGTCCTCCAGGGGCTGAGCTCACAGGCAGGATGGGATGCCTTGGTGCCTGGCTTAGCCCTAGGAAAGCCTCTAGTGTGTCCCTGAATCATGTGGCACCATCCTGGAAGACAGGCCAGCTCCTCACATACAGGTGTTCTGAGAAATGTGTCACATCTGTGAGTTAAAGCAGTAAACTTGAAGGAAATAAAGAAAATAGAATTTGTTAGTGTGGAGAGGTCTGGTGATGCCTGCAGCTTGGTTCAGCAGAGAGAGGGGTCACAGCCACATTGTGCTGCAGCTCATCATCTCTGCCACAACTGTTGCAAAAGAGCAATTTACTCCTTGGGTGGGTGAAAAAAAGGTTGAGACAAACCATATTTATTCTGATGAGTTCTGGGATTTTTCTGAGTCCAGAGAAAGGACTTATTTGCATGCAGATTTGCATCCATTACATGCGTGCAGAATCCCAGCTGGGTGTTGGGAGCAGTTTGCAACCCCTTTCTAGGATGGTACTAGACCAGCTCAAGAGCTGATGCTCTGAGGCGGTAACCCCACCTGAGCATGGTGGCAGGGCACCCCAAGCAGGTGGACAGTTTCCATGAGTCTCCCTTATCCTGTAGAGTCTGTCCCAGCCCACCCTGGGGGCATGGAGCAGCCCTGCCTGGGAGGACGGGGTTGGAACAGGCCAGGCACACTCCAGAAGTGTTTTGGGTTCGGCACAAGGGAACACCACCACCTTCCCTCCCTCCCTCCCTCCCTCCCTCCCTCCCTCCCCGTCTCTCACCCTCAGTCTGTTCCTGGGCTTCTCAGCTTCCCGCGCTGGTCCCTGATGTTCTGTCACAGGCTCCCGGTGGGAGCTGGAAGCAGAAAATGGTCCTGCCACTCGCGTCGGCTCAGCCTGCTCATGTTCCAGCTGGTAAGTCATAAAGAAATGGTAAAACACAACCCCCTCAGGGCTGCTGGGAGCTGGATCGAGTTTTTCCATCTCTCCCCAGAGACGGCTCTTTATTCTCACACTGACAAAACTAATGGCCTTGCTGGGTCTGACAGTGACAAAGCGGTGACGGCAGTGGCCCCACCAGTGCAGTGTCACACGTGATGGCCGGACCCCCATCCCAGCCTGGGGACAGCTCGTAGCCTCCCGTGCTGACGCAGGCCCAGGCTTCCCACAGCCAGAGATCATGTTTGCAGATAAATATTTAATTTTTAAGAATGAAATCTTAATTACTACACTGGCTTTCACAGTGAGACTGTACTGCAGACACCCTCCCCACACTCAGGCAGGCACAGGTGGTTGGGGTCCTGCATAGACAGCCCCCACGGCTTGCCATGTGTTTGCGGTTTGGTGTTTCTACCGTGGAGGTCCAAGAAGAGCCAGACAGGTGCCCACTGCTGCCAGGAGAGGCATCAGCGCCTCTTGCCTCTGTCTGCATGTTGCCTCTTGAGGCTTCTGCCCCCAGCGGGTCTGTGCTGGTGCCTCTTGGTGCGGTGAGGCCGGGCAGGTGGATGCCTGCACATGTGCTCCTCCATCATTTAATCTGGAGTGATGCATATAGAAATTTAGATCAAGCAGCTTGACATTCCTGACTGCTGAGGCTGTGAATCGATGGCCTCTCTACTCCCTGCCGGGGAGATCGATTCCCCAAGCACAATGGATTGGTTTCATCACTTTGGTTTCACCTTGTCAAAGTCATGTCTGATTTACTTTAGTCTGGAGGGCAGGTTTTAAGTATTTCATTGCATTTTGTAATCTGGCTGTGTGCCTTGCTAACTGCCCTGCCCTCTGTGAGGCTTGGGGTGCATCTGGCACTGGGCCGGCACAGCACTTCCAACAGGGAACATCCAGCTTGGTCTGGGCAGGGCTAGCTCAGAGCATCACTTTGTTAGCAGTGAAACATTGCCAAGACTCAGAAACAGCTGGGAAATATCCCTGGGATCACTGTCCTGGGGGAGTCCTAAGACTGTTCAGAGTCGCAGGAAACTCAGTCCAACTGGAATGTTTGGGCTGGTCAAGAAAACAAAGTTTTGCAACTTTGCATCCTTCACCAAATGGCATGAAAATGATACATGTTACTGGAGCTGGTGTGGCTGTAGCTCCCCTGGGGGTGATGTGGCTGGTCCCACAAGCTTCCTGGTGGCTGGTTGTCAGCAAAATCATTTTCCTGCTGGCTGGTTGTCAGCAAAATCATTTTCCTGGTGCTTGGTTTGGCTCAAATTCTGCATTGTCCAATTTTACTCCTAGGTGAGTTTCCTGAATGTAAATATTGATCACACTTCAGACAGGTTTTCTGTCTGGTCTCTACATTACCTCTGCTCTTCTTCAGGCAATCAATTATATTTTTATGGCCATGGATATTAATCAATATACAGTAGCTATCTAATTGATTTGTCCAAGGCCTTCCATCAGCAGCCATTGGTGATGGGCAGGGTTGAGCCATGTGTGCAGTCAGGGAGTGGGTGTGAGGTCCATGCGAGGTGAGGGGCAACTCCAGCCCCTTCCCAATGCCTCTGCCAGACTCCCTCCATGGTCCCTGCAGCGTCAGGCTCCAACCCCCTCCCTGCTGCTCATTACCCTTATTTATCTCTCACGGCAGCATCGGGAGGCCACAAGAAGGGTCAGGGAACATTCTTACAGAGAATTAGCAGTAATATTTCAGGGGGAAATATATATCTCCTGCTTTTAGCGGAGCTCGGCGGGGTAAGTGGGCTGGGAGTCAAGCTCCCCGCTCCTCCCTCCACCTGCTCCATCTGTCATCACGGGAGCTCCCACACGGCCAGTGCTGCACTGATGCTGGTTACATGAATGCTCTGAAGTTTTGATACTCACATGGGCAACAATAAACGCTTGTGACTGGAAAGGTCCCTTGGGATGCTCCAGCACTCCCATGGTGGGAGGGCACACGTTCTGTGGATGCAGAACAGGTAGCCCAGCCAAGCCCCGCTGCAGCCTCCATCAGCCCGGCAAGCCAATGGTGGCCCACAGCACCCAGCTGGGCCAGCACCTGGCTGGAGCCCAGCGGGCACGTGAGGGTTAATTTGGGAAGATCTGTGTTGATAATAAAGCTGCTTTTTTCCTGGTGATGATATGATCGGAGCAGGGTTGCTACGGCAACAGTGGCTCTAGAAACACCCCCCGACCACTGGTGGCTGCTCCCAGGCTGGGATGTGCCCACCCACTCCCCATCTCTGCCCACACCACTATCCCCTGCCTACACCCACCATCCCACACCCCCTGCCACAATTCCCTACCCTCCAGCCCATCCCACACCACTGCTTCGTGCTGCACCCACCTCTCCATGCACCTCCCTGTGCACCTCTCCTCTTGTGCACATACCCTGTCCTGCACCCACTGCCAGCACTCCAGATCCTGCTTGCCTTCCAGGGATGCCAAGGCTACTGGACAGCCACAATGGGATGGGACAGACCTCCCACTGCAGCCCCTTGTTGCTCCCTTCCCTCCTGCCCCCACAGCTGCCCTGTAGGCACAGCAATCCTCAGACCTTCTCCCCACTCCCAGGGTGTGCCATGTCCCCCACTCTGCAGCCGTCACTGGCAGGATGCCCACAGGGTGCCCTGGTGGCCCCTGGCCTTGTTGGGCCTGGCCAGGACCCCCAGTGCCATCAGGGCACAAGCTCCTGCACGTGGCTGGGTGGTGCCAGTCCCGCTGGAGCCACGGCCAGGGGTGCTGGGGGTTCTGCACCCCATTTCCATCCCCAGTCCAGCTGCTGCGGGTGCGGATATGACACGTAATGTGCTGCTCACTAAATCATGCACCCTCCTCCCTTCTCTCTCTCCTCCCCTCACCCATTAATGAAATGAAATAAATTTTCCATTTTTAAACATGAAGTTTTTTAAAAAAGCTGCAGTTCTGCGCACATGCAATTCCCAGTGGGAGGGGAGATTGGAAGCAGGCCCGTGTGCTAAATACAGAACAAAGCCTTCTGTCTGAAAATACCTACGAGGAGCTAACAAATGCTAATGACAAAATAATGTATGGGGGGTTTAACGCTGGATGCTTTTTATCAGCAAATTAGCACAGTTATTATGCTGTAAATGCATTTAACAATAATTTGTTTCAATAACTGTAGAAGTGGTATTTTAAAAAATATACACCATATTTAGAGCACTTCATCCATGAAGGACCATTATTGTTTTTTTCCTCCCCAGAGAGTTATAAAGGTCTCTCTTACAAGTGAAAGAAATACAATCATCACTTTTCACAGTTCAGTTATTCTCTTTTATTTTATTCAGAGCCATTTAAAGTTTGTGTTTTTAAAGGAAAAAGAGTGAGTGTCTTTAAAGGGTCAGGGCTGGAGAGAGCTGGGGATATTGCAGGGCCAGTGGATGGGTGAGCCCGGAGCACGGCACGAGTGGGACACTGGCACAGGGCAAGGGGCAGGTGATGCTGTCAGAGCCTTGGCTACCCCCCGGGCACTCTGCTCTGCCTCTGCTGCTGCTCACCTGGCACTGCTCACCTGCCATGGAAGCCCCAGCATGGGCTCCATGGGAGCCTCACACGCCAGTGGCCATCTCTGCTGGAGCCGGGTCTCTGGGGCTCAGGGGCAGGGTGGGCGCAGGCAGCAGTTTCTGGGCAGGGCAGACGGGTACAGGATCTGCCCATGGGTTCTGCTCACAGGGTGGTCCAGCCATGCACAAGCAGTGCTGCTCTGCACTGGAGCCACTTGTTTACAGCCCAGCTCTTCAGTCACAAACCATTAAGGAAGAGAAACAGCTACATCGACACTTGCCAGAAATGGATTCATGTGTAAATCAGCTGCTTTTAAAATTTCACTGAGCATGAAAGTTCACCTTTAAAATCTACATAAACCACAGCTGTTTCCAGGGCATCCGAGGCACAATCCCGCACAGGAGAGGAAACATTTACATCTGTAACACAAGCCCAGGGCTGTCAGAAAGCCGAGGCTGCATCTGCATCTTCAAAGCCCTTCTTGCACCAGGGGGTCAGGAGCAGCACCCAACACCCAGAACCAGGCGGTGATGCGCTGCTGCCTCTGGAACCACTGCTCCCTGGTGCTGGTGCTGGCTGGGACAGTGGGTCAGCTGGCCACATGCCACAGGAGCACTGGAGAGGCTGCACCATGTTTTGGAAGAAGCTGGAAAAGGCTGCACAAGTTGGCTTTCTGGGCCATGGGAACAGGATCCTCGACTCAGGTGGGCTGCAGCCCAGCCACATGTGAGCACTGGTCCATTCAGCAAGTCCATACTGGGAATTCCCATGGAACATGTGGCACTTCCTCAGGCCTCGGGTGAATTGTGACTGTTGGCTGGCGAGACAGCTCTGCTCTTGGCTCACCCAGCAAGCAGTGCTGGCTGATAAAATCAAACAATAACTTCCAGGACAGTCTACTTACACCATAAACAGCTGAAAGAAAATCCATCTCTTCTCCATGCAAAACCACTGATGAGTTCATGAACTGTGCTGGGCAATAAATCACTTGCGCTTGTGGAGGAGAGCTGAGGTTTTTGGGTTCCTAATAGGCACTCTGACAACATGATTGCTCCATATTTCTTTGTAGCTGTCACCTTTGCAGGCTTGTCAATGCTCCTAATCTTTTTTCATTGAGATGTCAAGTTTTGGTAAGTGAAGAGGTGGGAGATGGGGTGGGATGGGATGTGAGCAATACTGGGACCAGCTTCCTGAGCCACTCCTGGAGCCCTGTCCCTTCTGTCTGGAGCACACCCATGGGCCGCTGCTCTGCTGAAGGGGCTTGGAACAGCCACAGTACCACAAGTGGAAGGGCTGGCATTGGCATGTCGGGATGGCCACCAACTCCAAGCTCCCCTCTCTGCTTCCTGTTGTCCTTTCCCTCTCCATGCACTGCCTTCAATACCCTCCTCCCCCTTCTCCTCCCACCAGACCAGCAGATGCAGAGGTGTTGTTCCCGTGGGAAGACAGACAGTGCTGAGCCACCAACCCAGACCGGAAAACATACTTTTAATATTCAGCATCTGGATAGACAATAAAAACTGGGACAAATAAGCTAGTTGAGGCAATTACCTTAGCATAAATGTATATATTATTTATAAATGGCTTTGAATATATAAATAATATTTATGAAATTTGCATGAGTAAAAAGAGACATAATTACAAATGATACCTCAGAGCAGTGAATCCTGCTGGCTGTTTGCTGCCCTGATTCTTTCCCAGGGGGCCCTGCCCAAGCCCTCTTCTGCTAAAAATATGACATACACATTAAACTGAGCAAAAACAAAATAGAGCCTAAACCAAGGAAACTGGTAGAAAAGTTGGCACTGCCCACATGCCCTGCCTGAGTGGCTTTGTCTGGGTTTTGAGTGGGATTTTAGAATTTGGTCTTTCCTGGGGATGTAATTCAGGATGGGTTTCAGAGATATTCAGTGACAAAGTGCCTTATCCAGTAGCTGAGAGTTGTGGGGCTGCAGCCCCCCAGGAATACTGGGGTGTCCCTGCCCTGCTGCCAGCACTAGCCACTGTCCCTGGGCACTGCAGCCCTTGCCACCCCAGCCAGCCTCAACCTGCTCTCACCCTCCTCTTGAAAGGTCCAGGAAGTACTATAGACTTTTACTGAAACCAGAAGTGGCTTTTGTAAAGTTAAACTCACCAGTGAAGTGAACACACAAAGCAGCAAGACAAGTGCTCGCTGATGCCTGAGCCACTGCGGATGAAGTTGTCTGCGCCTGGCGCGTCCCACACGCGGCTCTTTAATAAAATTGGCTGAGATTTGTTGATAAGCCTGAAGCAAAGTCAATGTGAAGTGTCAATCCTGCCTGTTTGCGGGAGCCTTCAGGGGTCAAGCTGCTTCCTTGCTATGATCACTGTATCACAGATATGTCAGCCGCGCGTTAACTGTTTTCTTATGGATCGCACTCAGATCAGACACGAGACGCAGATAAGCCAAAGCACAGGGGCTGGGGCTGAGCTCAGTTGTGCTGTGCTGTGCCAGTTGGGGCTCGGGGGACCCCATGGGGCCCTGTCAGTCTCCATGCTGCAGCTGTGCTGACCAGGCCTGGGTGGCAAAGGCAGCTACAGCACCAAGACACGGAGCAGGGGGGGCCACAGGCACTAAATCTCACTTAGCCCATGGGTGCCAGCACTGCATGTGCCAGGCTGTTCTGTGTGGGATGAGCATCTAATGGCTGCACAGTCTGCACTAAGTGAAGCTGAGAGAGAAGAAATCAAAAGAAGTGGGGTTTAATTAAGTATCAACCAAGATTTATGCAACTTTCTCTCCCCATCATAAATATTAATAAGGAGCAAGTGGTGGTTCCATGTGGCAGGCACTGTCGAGCCATGAAGGGATGTTAATTCCAGGCTCTTTGAGATGGACTAAGCGTGACACAGAGCCTCTTTGATTTGGAATATTCCTTGGGTTTAAAAGTTAAATAACATGAAGGGGGATTTAGTGGGTAGTAAACCATTAGTGAGTCTGGGATTTAAACTCCAGTAAGCATGTCGCGTATTTCACGATTGCCAAACTGATTAATGGAAGCATTGCCAGCAATGCTCCTTCCGCAATGCTGGCTGCATGCCACTGACAGGATTGGCATGGGCAGGCTGGTAGCGGTGGGATGTGGGGCCACTGGGATGTGGATACCATGGGGGGCAGCAGAGGGGACACCTGGGATAGGGAGCAGAAGCCAGGGCACCCAGGGCCAATCCCCCATCCTGCACAGCCCACAGACAGTTATTAAAGGTGACACAGCTGGCCTGAGGAAGGACTCACAGAGCCCACTAAATCTCCAGCCATCCCTTAAATAAAACTTTATACTGGCTAATAAATTTTAATGCTACTTGTCAGTGCTTGATAACTGCAATCATATAATGGAGGAGGAGAAGCCCCAGTGCTGGAGCACGGTGGCTGTGCCATGCGCAGTGCCCGCCATGCCTGCAGTGCTGCCCTCTGTGTGGCTGCTCGCAGTGTCTGCTCAGGAACAAGCAAATCCTGCCAGCTCCCTCCCTCCCAGTGGCAAACTGTCCTTTCCTGTTGTGCACTGAGGAACAGGCATCTTCTAGGGCTGGCAAACAACTGCAGCCTGAGGAGAGGAGCAAAGGGCTCTGCAGGTGAGTTCACACTGAAGCTTAATGAGAGCAATGCTGGTGTGACACAGCTCACTGTTTCACAGGCACCACAGCAGCTCAGGTTTGGTTTGCTTCTCCTCAGGCTGCTGTCTGGTGTGGTTCTGAGTCTGCTGGCAGCCCTGGCCACTGCACAGCACAAACCTGCAATCTCAGCACTGCATCTGTGTCCGTGTGAGACTCTTACACACTAGCAGTGTGAAAAGAGGGCTGTCCCCCAGCAGAATGGGCATAGTGAGGCTGTGGCCTTTGGCTGTGGCTGCTCAGTCACACTGCAATAATCAATAATTATAATCATTATTACAGGAGCAGCATGAATTTCCTATAAAATTAAATTACACAATGAATAATTTTCATGTTTTATTAAACAGAAGCCTCTCTCTGAAGAAGTTTGATGGTGCCACAGTGTCTTTGGTTTATCATAGCAGGCCATTGTGACACACTCGAGCACAAGGCCCCTCTGGAGGGATGGGGGCATGGACACCCTCACTGCCACCTCTGCTCCCCCTGCCCATGCTGTACTTGGGCTTGCACTGACTTGTAGACAGGCACAGGCATCACTGGGACCCCATGGGCAGAGTCAAATGGACCCTTGCCTCCACTCCCACCCATATTCAGCATTCTCCAGGGCAGTTTGGAAAACTCAAGTGGGGCAAGGAGGTTTTTTTCTGTGCCAACAGCCAGAGCTGTCACCTGCAGCAAAAACTGGATCCCAGAGGCTCCATCCGCAGCCAGAGCAGGAGATGGGTTGAGTCCTGTCTGGGAAATCCAAGTCTCATGAGCATGGCTTTAAACTGGCCTGAATTAGCACAGGTTAAGCCCACTTGTCCTCTGGCCATCTATTTTTAGGAACTATGTAAGACCGGGAAAAAATACTCCTACGTGGCTTCCAAGCTGAGCCACCAACACATGAATGTCACTCTCTCACTGAAAGTCTCAATACTCTCCATGAGCCCTGTGGGCTGCAGGGGCAAGGGGACAAACCTGAGAGCTGGGTGGGCTGGTGGTGACCTGACTCAGTCCCTTGCAGTGCCAACCTGGTGCTTGGACCCAGACACTTGGGAAAAAAAATCATGGTTTTTAAATTTGCTGGTCGAAAAGAGAGTGAGAGGAGTAAAAAGCAATTTATTCCATCTCAAACCAACAATTTTCAGTGTGTTTGGGGGCAGAAAATAAAAGATTTTGCTTTTGGAAGAATGCAATGTCATGTTTGGGATTTAGGGGGAATTTTAAATAATCAAAAAAGTTTTCAATTTTCAGAAAATTGCTTTTGAGGACAACAAATTTGTTGGACTTCACACAAAAATTCAGTAGTCTGGGAACTGTGTTTTGCATCACTAATCGAAAACACTTTTCCAGCTTTACTCTGGACCCTGAGCCAGGGTTAACAGCAGAGTTTATCCAACTGCAGCATCTCTTAGTCGCTTCCTATGTATGTCAAAGCCCTCTGGGAGCCGAGGCAGTGCCTCCTGTTGGCACAGCAGGTCCCCCCTGCCCTGTGCCAACCCTGCCGAGGGATGGGCTCACTGGCGGGCTGTTTCCTTGGTCTGTACATTGTACAGGCAGTGATGGTTATGGTGTGTGCATGTGGGGCCTGCACAGCGCAACCAGACACGAGGAGCTGCCTCCAAAGGTGGCATGTGGGAACAGATTGGATTTAAGGTGCAGGACAGGGGAGCATCGTTCACGCAGGAGATCCCATGGAAGGGATCAGCTCACTCTTCATAATAGCATTTCCTTCCTCTACTCCCTCACACGCCGCCGTGCAGCACGGCTGCACACTGAGATTTCATGTAATTTTGTTTTAGTGCAGAATTTAATGTTAAGTTTAAATATGTAATTATCTTTAATTGAAATTACATCCATGCTTTTCATTAACAAGATGCACAGAGTGAGCAGTGTAAGGCAGTGCCATGCGGGAGCGGGGCTGGCGCGGGGCTGTCCCGGTCGAGTCCCGCAGCTCCCGCCCCGAATGGCCGAGGTGGGTTTGGAAGGACGGCCCTGCCTGTGCCCCCGCCCGGCCCCGGCCCTGCCAGTCCCGCAGCCCGCGGGGCAGGGGCTGCGTCCCCGCTCCCGCCGCCTCCGGGAGTTGCCGTCCCGCTTGCCCTTCGCCCTCGCTGCGAGCCCGGACGTGGTACCGGCCGCTGGGCACAGGGTCTCTCTCCCCGAGGAAAGCCCGAGGACGGCGCTGCCCCGACGACCCCCCGGCCCCGGGGGCGCCCGTGCCCGGCCCGGAGCTGCGGGAGCCGCCGCGACGGTCACCAGGGGGTAGCATCGGCCCGTCGGCCCCGCTGCCGCTCCGCCGGCGCGGCGGCTCCTCCCGCAGCCGATCCCGCCGGTTGTGCCGCTTCTCTTCCCCGCACGGTCGCGCAGCCCCCGCAGCCCCAGCAGCCCCCGCAGCCCCCGCAGCCCCCGCAGCCGATCCCGCCGGTTGTGCCGCTCCGCTGCCCCGCACAGTCCCCGCAGTCCCTGGAGCCCCCGCTCCCCTCGCTCCCGCTGCGCTCCCGACAGCGCCCTAGTCTTGCCCGTCCCAGGGCACAGCCACATAAGTGATCCCAAAATCTCATTTCCGTAAGTGATCCCAAAATCGCATTTCCATAAGTGAACCTAAACTCGCATTTCACGGTGGCCCCGGCCCTGCTGTCACATCGCATAGGAGAAACCATTCCTTCCCAGATTTGGTCTTTTTCAGACCTTAAGGTCAGTGATTCAAGTGGACGTTAAACTAATCTAGCAAGACAACGTGGTTATGATTGTCTGGTGGCCCTTCTGGAAACCTCTAGATCCTTTCCAATTCCTCATGGAGATCTGCCTCTGCAGTGGCTCCACTCCCCAGGGCCTCAGGGACTCACCAGCTTGCTGGAATCTGTGTATTTAAAAAACAGGCTGATCCAGGATGTGTTCTGCATCTTTACAGTTCCGATGGGATAATCTGTCCCCTCACCCTGACACAGGTTGGAGAGGCACACTGGTGGCTCATCCCTGTCTGGGCAGAGGGACTCCCAGCTCTGCTGGGAGTCCTTGGGAACCCTTGGGAGCCCTGGTCTGTGAGGAACAGCCTGGTGAGAGCTATGTCCCCACAGCCAGCACTTGCCACAGACCCGTGCTCAGGCCAGGAAAAGCGTTTTACATGTTTGTTGCGATGCTTCCTAATGTTTCACCCAACAACCCATAAATTTCATCAGAACAAGCACACAGAGGGCTGGTTTGAGGTGAAAAGGACAGACTGCCCCACTCTAACTCTGCAGTGAAAGGCCTTAAAAGAAACCCTTGACAAACAACAAAGTGGCACTGTGTGGGCACAGGACCATCACCAGAGATGAGGCTCCTCTGCCCAGTGTGGGTTGGGGCCTTTGATCTCCATCATCTTCTCCCCCAGACCTGCCTCTTCCACCCAGTGCACGGAACAGGGACGAGTCCTCCACCTGCACTGATGCTGCACTCGGATCACAGACATCCTGGGGACAGCCAGGGCAGAGCAAACATGGCACTGGTGCTCCAAAGCAGCTTTCTAGGAGAGAGCAGAGCTCAGTGTGGTGCTGGGGCAGGCAAATGAGGACATCCCCACTTATCAGCTACATTTAAATTTCTCTCAACAATTATTTTAAAAGGAAGGAGAAGAACCTTACTGAGTGTGACTGATTGCACTGGTCACTGACCACACTCCATGAACTTGGGTCTTTGTTGCCACCAAAGCAGTTCCTGCAGCTTTTGCATGCATGGATCCTATGGATTTATACTAAATGCTCTTCAGCCTTGTTAGCAACAGACAGTGAGACAATCAGCATGTGCTAAAGTTCTGCTCTGACATGCAATCAATTACATATCAATTAATCAGTTAATCAGTACAGAGGATACACACAACAATGCCATTATGGCCAGTTTCTAACCCTGGGTATTTCAAGGGTTCCACATATGCAGCTTGATGGGAATGCAGTCTTTTTGTGAGGGAGTTTCAGACTGGGATTTCCTACCTGTGGGGCAGAGCTGGGTCAGCACTGCCAGGACTTTCCCACAGGCACTCGTGACCAGAGCTAAAGAGCTCCATTCCTCCACATCTCTTGTGTTTGCACCTTTTGCTGTGCTCATTTTCAGCCAGAAAATTGCACAGATCTTGGAGAAAAAAAGTTCAAAAATTTAGGAATTTGCTTCTGAGAAGAAAGAAACTAAATTTGCCATGGAAGCTATCCCAAGTTCCTCTCTCACCTGTGGTGAGGGGACAGATGCCAAAATCCTAGTGTCCTACACCTTGCTTGAAGGGTTGTGTCTGTAGAACACTCCTTTTTGTTCTTATTGCCTTTCTCCTCCACTCCATGACCTTTCAAACTAGGACATCTCCCCATCTGTGTCCTTTTGCCCTATGAACCCCTGAATACTTGCCCCAGTAGAGCCAGGACAGGTGGCCCCAGAGACCTTTTCACCTCAGGCATGTCTTGCCTGTGCCTTAACCTGATTTGGATGTGTCTGTGATGTGAGTGATACACCTACCCAGAGTCTGAGACCTCCAGAAGCCACTGCTCGTTTCCATAGACCCCCATAAATGGATAACTGGCTCTTTTAATCTTGTTACTAAATTGTAATAGAATTATCCCTCTAATCCTTTGGAGCAAAAGCAGAACTCAGCCACCAATATAAAATTTAAAAAAACCCTACAGTAATCATAGATTTTAGAAGTATTTATTTTGTTCTGCTCTCAGATAGGCTGTATATAAAATTTTATTTCAGAGGAATAATGTCACATAGTGCACATTGTGGCTGCTCTGTGATTAAGTCCTTTTTAATCTGCCGTGTGTGTGGAGGTGCAGTGCTTTCCCAGCACAGCTTCCTCCCTGCCAGATTCCCCATTAACGGCTTATCGGAAAGAGGCAGAATTACCCAGCTACGGGAGGTTTTTGCTCTGATCTGCTTAGAGCCCAGGCCATTCCAGGGCAGGAGGGCTCAGGGACATAAACCTGTTTCCTCCTCAGGACCATGTGCTCCTCTCGGCTCTATTTTCTCACCAGGAACTTTCTAGCTGGTAAATCTGTTTAGAGTGATTGGTTCCTGCTGATGCTCTGGCTGGCTGGCTGGCTCCCTGTGGGCAGGAACTGCCAGGCCAGACAGCTGGCACTGCTGACAGTGGGATGGGAGGCAAAGACAGAGCCAGCAGATGGGGCAGCAATGCCAGTAGTTGGTGCTGCCCAGGCATGGTCACAGTGAGCACAGCAAAAATGTATTTGATGCAGAAACCATTGGCAATAGAAGAAGGAAGGGCAGTTGACTCTGGACGCCACGGTACCTGATGCCATCAGCAAAAGGCAGCTGATGCCACCACAGTCAGTGCATGGAGCCATCCTGCTGCCACCCCACACGGCGCCACCTCCTCACCAGCAGTGTGCAGTAACAGGTCCTGCTCATTCCTGTCCAACAACGCCTCCCAAACCTCACCTTCGAGGGGAGCTGGTGATGCAGAGGTGGGGACTGGGGCAGCAGAGGCTGTGGCCAGGCCAGGCAGGGCACAGGAAGA
Source organism: Pithys albifrons albifrons (assembly GCF_047495875.1). Lineage (NCBI taxonomy): Eukaryota > Metazoa > Chordata > Aves > Passeriformes > Thamnophilidae > Pithys > Pithys albifrons. The sequence goes on along the minus strand of NC_092477.1, from coordinate 13,144,198 downwards.
AGGGCTTTGCTTCTTGCAGCACAACTCCGATGGCATGGCTGCACAAAGGAAAACATTCGACTGATGCAGGAGCATGCTCTGGAGACAGGGCATGGCCAGAAGCGTGTCCTCAGCGCGGGGCTCGCAGTGGCATCCCTGCGACGTGAAGGAGGAAAGTCGGCAGGAGGGAGCTCCAGGTCCTGGTTTGCTCCGCGCCTGGCACGTGGGCGAGAGACGGAGCGGGAGAGGAGCGGGTTAGGGATGTGCCAGCGTCCTGTCACAAAGAATTTGCTGACCTTTCCATAAATATTTCTCAGAAAGGCTAAGTGCCCGGGTCAGTTCAGAGGGTGCCGTGCTGTGCTCAGCGCTTCGCCCGGGGCCGCGGCCGCGGCTGCTTTGACAAATAGCAGCTGACCTGAGCACTGCGGGCCGAGCGCGCCGCCTGCGCTGCTGACGGCCAGCCCTGCCTGGCTGCGCAGGTGATGCTGTGGGGAAACGAGAGCAATTCTGCCCTTAAAAACAGAACGCTGAGGAACACGAGACATTTACGAAACAGTGCTTCTCACCTGATGGCTTTGCCCGTATTTCTAACTGCAAATTAAAGAGGCCTTATCTCTTCCCATTTTAAACACCGGATATGAAGTGGAAAGAATTTAGTGGCAAGTCACATCATCTGACTTAAAACAACATTACAGAAGGGGAAAAAAAGGCCTTCACAGGGATGATTTTAAATGTGAAATGTATTCCCCCTTTTTTTGTCATCTGATGGCAGAAATTGCAACACAGAAATGAAAGCTTGGAGATCCATACAGTGAATCTCATAGCCCAGAGCCCTGGAAATACTGTGCTGCTACATACAATCACCCCACAAGCACCATCTGTTGTCAGGACGTATTGCGGCTGGCACCGCGTTTCACCAGTTCTACCAGTCTGCAAAAAATCTGGTGGTTTCTTATATCAGTTTATCTCTGCGTCACATTGGACCAGCTTGCATCAGTGAAAATGAAGCCAGTGCATTGGTACCTGGTGACAAATCTACATGAGAGTCTTTGAGCACAGGAGGCTGCACTAGACGAGCTGGGCTGGAGTGCAGTATCTGGACACACCACGCCGGGTCCTCGCACGCTGCCCTGGGCACATCTGTCAGCAAAGCAGTCCATGGGGAGGGAGGCAAGGGAGAGCCTCACTGCACAGCAAACCTTTAGCATGCTTCCCTTTTCATGCCAAGTACGTGGCACACCACTGTTTTCCTGATCTGTTTTCTGTTCCCACTCTGCCCCCAATGCTGTCTGTGGCTGTGCACCACTGCTCCTGCCTCACCTCGGGCAGTCACTGCGCTGTCATCCCCCTCCTGCTTCTCAGAGATGCTGGCTAAGAGAGGGGATTTGCCCAAGGTGATGTCAGAAGTTCAACACCCCCATGGCATGCAAACCACTGTAGAAATGCGCAGGAGGTTGGCAGGAGTGTCAGGGACTCAGACATGCCACTGCACAGGCACACGTCCTGGCACTGCATTGCACAGGGCTGTTCCACAATGTGTGAGTGCAGGAATGCATGTGCATGTGTGTGTGGGAATGCCTTGGGCCCCAGCCTGCAGAGATTTATGTATGTGCTTAACTCTTAGCAGATGAGAAATCCCATTGAGACCATGCATGTGCTACAGGTTAAAGACAGGCATAAAGCTTTGAGGAGTCTAAATCTTGGATTATAAAGATTATAAATTTTCAGAGGACAAGGACAGCCTCTGTCTGGATGGCAGTAGGGTCCTGCAGGTGGGAACACCTCCTGCCTGCAGCTGCACCACCCAACCTTCATCTCCTGGTGGGTGTCTGTGCAGCAGGACTGCCCCGGCACACAGCCCCTGTGGGTGCCCAGCAGGGAGGGGCTGGGCAGGCTGGTGGTCAAGATGTGGTGTCAGGGGATGTGTTTCTCAGAGCACTGGCTTCAACAACTCAGAGGCAGGGAGTGCAATGAGAAACAAATGATATATCCATTCATCTTTTGGCCTTGGAGCTCCTACACTCATAATCAGGACCATGGAGCCAGTAGCAGGCAGCTGGTGATGCTGCCCAGGAGAGCCTGTGGGCACGTGGGCACTGACCTGCTGCTGTAGCAAGACTGTGGGGAGCTGATGCAGCAAGAACTGAATACAAAAAGTAGGGTTGTGCCTGAGCTTTGCCAGAGCAGTAATGCTCAGGCAGGGCTGGTGCCAGGTGGCAGAGCCCGTGGTGCAGGTCCAGGGCTCCAGGGTCCCAGCTGGGTCCCAGTGACCCCCCTCTGTCCCAGGGAACACCACAGCATGAGGGTGGCACCAACCATACAGCTTTGCTTGGTACAATTTCCAAAAGGCAGGGCAAGAGGAAACTGTTTCCTGTTACTCTGTATTTTTAATTCATATTTCACAGCTCTGCCTGTCCTAAATCCCAAGCAGATGGTGCAACTCAGCCCAGCTTCTCAGCAGGATGATCCCCAGAGCCTCCCTGCAAAGTGTACATTTCAAAGGGTAATTCCTCAAGCACTTCTTACCCTTACTCAGAGCCTTCTGAGCATTCATGTACTTCATCCCTCCTCACCAGCCCTGCCCTTCCTCACGCCAGCTCCCACCGGGGTTCCCTTTCCCCTTTAAAAGGTCGGTGGAGTCACAGGCTCTTATGGCCTTTTGAAGCAAAGGGAGCTGTGAAATGCAAGAATCAAAAGGAAAATAAATAGAGGAAAATCCCTGCATGACTTCCCTGATTTATCCTGCAGAAATGGGGGCCGCCCCCACCTCCAAGTAGGGTGAGTGGTCACCCAACCTTGGGTGACATGGGGACAGTTTTTACCCTTTGCAGAGCAGCCCCTTTTTGTGCTCAAGAAGTATTTCTGTACTAACAAACCCTGTATGATAATTGTGTTGCAAAAGCCTCACTCTGAATATTTAATAGAATTATTGCTAGTTATCAGCACGGGGAGGTGATAAATCACCACTGCCTTTGCCCACCACCAGCCAGAGCCATTAGGCCATTTCAATCATGGTTCCCAACCCACTCCCGGGCCAGGATGACCACGAATTAAAGAGAAAAACAAACAAACAACCTGCCTCCCCTTCCCCAGGCTTCATTCCTCTGAGAAATCAAAGATAAAGCAGCGCTGAGGGGCTCTGGGCTGGGCGCCGCTGCCCCTCAGCACCACGCGCCCAGTTCCTGCTGTCCTCGCCCCCCGCTCGGCCCCCTCCATGCAGCAACGAGGTGATCTTTTAGCTGCCCTTTGTCTTGGAAAAAAATTAATTCTCATTTGCATTACCTCGACTAAATGTCACCCACCGATATTTTGTTAGACATTAGCAATGCTGGCAGAGAGGGGCACGGGATAATTGCGTTCTGCCTAGCACTGGGATTTACATAATTTCAGACAGCAATTAAAGAATCCCTGGGAATTTTTTTTCCCTTCCAACCTCTCCTACAAAGAAAGTGTTCGTTTACATTAAGCGCTCAGCTCCTCGCTGTTCATTTGCATAAAATTAAAGGTTTTTGTGTTCTGGAACAGCAGGGTAACATTTAAAATTCTGTTTCAAAAAGCTCACCTTAGAATAATAAAATGTTAATATCATTTCACGGGCTGGAGAAGGTTGCCAGCTGCCTTTCACTTCAAACTTTTACCCAATACTAACTGTTACGGTGGGTAATTTTTTTTAATTTTTTTTTTTTGGTTAAGATATAAACTTTGTCAAAAAAGTGGAGAGCTGTGAATGTGCCTCTGGATGGGTCTCTGCAGGGCTACTCCAGAGCAGAATGTTTGTTTACTCCATAGTTTTTTAATTAAAAAATCATGCAAAAGACCAGCAGCAGAATATTACAGGTTTTAATGTGCCGTCATCCTCAGACTTGGAGAGGAAATGCAATTTGGATCAAACCCCATTCATTTGCGTTCATGGAGATGGAAGTGGCACTCCAGCACCAGTCGGAAACACCAGTAACTTCAGTTCTGAGGCTGCAGTGCCATGGCCAGAGCAGGGCCCATGGCTGGGGTGGGCAGGGGCTCCAGGGGAGCAGGGCCCATGGCTGGGTGGGCAGGGGCTCCAGGGGAGCAGGGCCCATGGCTGGGGTGGGCAGGGGCTCCAGGGGAGCAGGGCCCGTGGCTGGGGTGGGCAGGGGCTCCAGGGGAGCAGGGCCCGTGGCTGGGGTGGGCAGGGGCTCCAGGGGAGCAGGGCCCGTGGCTGGGGTGGGCAGGGGCTCCAGGGGAGCAGGGCCCGTGGCTGGGGTGGGCAGGGGCTCCAGGGGAGCAGGGCCCGTGGCTGGGGTGGGCAGGGGCTCCAGGCAGGGTGGTGGCTTCAAGGGGCTCTGAGCCCATCGCCTGTGGGAGAGGGCTGGAGCTGGGGCTGAGCTGTCTGAGCTGAAGCTGCCCCAGCCCTCAGCTGCCTTCATTCTGAGCTCTCTGTCAGCTCTGAATAATAAAAAATGACATTTCCATTTGGGGATGACACTGTTGAGGTCCCTGGATGACCTTTCTCGTATCACAAGGGTCTCTCATGACTGGGAAGTTGTCAGCAGCGTTGCCCATCCCACTCACTGAGGGCAGAGCCCCCAGCGAAGGACATCAGTCCCCCAATGCCCCCACTGTGGCCAGATGAGCCATCCCACAGGGCTGGCACCCAGCAGCAGATCCTGCATGTCTGCCTGGGAGTTTGGCAGCCAGACCTGGGGCAGGTATGCCCCTTTTTCAAGGCAGAGTGTCACCAGCATCCCCTCAGCCTTTGCCTGATCTGGTGGGCACCAGTTTGGGTGCAGGAACCCCATGGGCAGAGGCTGGGAGACCAGGCAGCCCTGCCCTGCCCTGCCCCACGTGTCAGGGGATCCTCAACATACCCACACTCACCTTCCCCCTTCATCATCCTCGTCCTCTCACCACCTGCCAGCACTGACACTGCTCCTCCACGGCCACTGTCAGCTGCCAGCCCTCGCCCCTGGCCAGTGTCCCTTCCAACCACCCTGTCCCCAGTGTTCCCCATGGCTGTCATGGGAGGGGTCCCTCACATAGGGGCTTGGGAAGCTGCTGAGGTGGGAGCAGATTTTCCACCTGGCGTCCTCTTGTCTGCCACCATTTGGGGCTGCTGTAGGATTGTTGCAGAAAGTGTTTCATTAAAAATGAATCCGAATCCCAGCCTCTGTGTTACTGACTGCTTCACAGCCAGGAGTACATCTAGCACAGACTGCAGTCCCTGGTGACCATGTTGGATTCCTGCTTTAGTCTTCAGGCCACCAAAATTTCCACTTGCTTGCCAGCAGTGCCACATTTGCTTATGATTTGCACAGGAAATCTGCACCTTTGCAGACACATCAGCCATGGGCACAGAGCAGGCTCAGGCTCACAAGCACCGAGCTCACCAGCAACTGGCCATAAATATTTTCCAAACTGTTTTGTGTTTCTGGGAGATGGCAATTATCATTTCAACCCTGTAAAAATGAATATAAATCAGGATCAGCATGCTGCTTACTTCACATGAGAGCTCACAAGTGAAGCACATGCCAGTCTGGTGTCACCCAGTGTCATTGTCAGCCATGTCACCTCATGTGCTGGGACACATACCCAGACTTCAGGTTTCTGTCCTCCCCAGATCCCCTCCTGGAAAGCTTTAAAAGCCAACACCAAACCCAACTGCAGTGGGTGAACAAAGCAACAAGCAGGCAGCAAAGCTGAGGATGAGGAATGAAAGGTTTAACTTGAATGCAAGTGGAGTAATCCAATGAAAACCTTTTTTTAAATGGAAAGTAAAAAGATTTGCTTGGGAATTTCTCTCAGGAAAAGTCATGAATTCCTTTTAAAAACTTTCATTTCAAAATTTGTTTTCATTACTTTTACATTATTTTATGACATCAATAGTAGTGCATAATGTGACCCATCATATCATGTCGAGTCATGTCATAATATGCATAATAGTAGAGAAGTGCATAATATTACATGTCATATTGACATAATCAGAATGTTCTATTATTATTGACTTTGTCAAACTAATTACAAAAAAGACATGAAATGCTTTGCTGTAGAAAATAAGATTAGGAAAGTGCAACCTATAAAAGGTGCAACCTATAAAAAAATTAGTTACTTCCCTTTGCAACCACATTTTTAGGTATTTTCAAGGTGTTTATATGAAAATATTTATGCTAGCATTTTGCATCATGTTATACACTGCTATATGTAGTTCCATAGAACAATGGAATGAGATAAATTAAAACAATCTAAATCAAATTTTCTGTTTAAAACTATTTCAGTTTTTCATAATAGACAATTCTCAAAACAAAAATTAGCAAATTCTTCTATATATGAAACGTAGAAGTTCCCCTTATGAGCAGCACCTGTAAACAAGACTCTGCACGTCCAGAGACAGGAATGGAGCTGGAGCAGGTCTGAAAGCACCAGGAGCAGCTGAGGGAGCTGAGGGGGCACAGTCTGGAGAAAAAGAGGCTCAGGGAGCCCCTTCTCACTCTCTACAACTCCCTGACAGGAGGGTGGAGCTGGGCAGGATCGACCTCTGCTCCCATGTAACAAGTGACAGGACAAGACGAAACAGCCTCAAATTGTGCCAGAGGAGGTTTGGGATAGATATTTGGAACAATTTCTCCAGGGAAAGGGTTGTCCAACCCTGGCATAGCTGCCCAGGGCAGTGGTGGAGTCTCCATCCCTGGAGGGGTTTAAAAGCCGTGTGGTTTTGGCACTTGGGGACGTGGGTTAGTGGTGGCCTTGGCAGACCTGGGGGAACAGTTGGACTTGAAAATTTTTCTAACTTCAGTGATTCCATGACTCTATACAGATCAATGTTTTAGACTTGCTGACAGCTCTGCAGTGCTGGTGCAGGGGCAGTGCCAATGGAGAGGCAGTGCCAATGGAGGGGCAGTGCTGGCAGAGGTGCAGTGCCAGTGGAGGGGCAGTGTTGGAGGAGGGGCAGTGCTGGCAGAGCTCTCCTGCAGGACCTGGTACACCACATTGCACCTGGCTGTGCCACAGTCGTGCCTCAATGTGCTCACACCCACCTGGGTATGCATGGCTGGACCTGCATGGCCAGGCCCCCCATGCTGGGGCTGGCTCTGAGCCCCCTGGGATTTCTAATTGACTTGACACATTATAAATTGCCAAACTTGGTTGTGATTGCTGTGAAGAATGGTACTTTAAAGGACTCAATATCTGTATATCTCCCTTTGATAAACATTGGCTTGCTGAGCTTAGATCTTATTTATTTACCCTTGGAGCAGGTTCATTACTATGTATTAGGTAGATATGACATATTTATGGAAATATGGGGACTCTTTGTGGAATATATTAAGATTAAATAAATCATTGACTATGTGGTCAAGAACTACAGCGATCCTGATGAATGATTCTATGATTTTTTTTTCTGATCCTGGTATAATATTAGGAGCCATGCCCTTTGTGTTCCTGGTCTCCTGCAGAACTTCCTGCACCACCCCAACACACTGGGAAATGCAGGATGTTTGCTTTCCTTGGAAGGAAGCTCCAGATCCCAGGTGGACTATGAGGTAGGCACCTGGGAGCCCCCAAGATACTGAAACCCATTCCTGGAAACCTTCTTAGCAAGCTGAGAAATGGTTCCTATTTGGTTATGCCATGTCATCCCATCCACTGTGATCTGCCACACGCACCTATGAGCCAATAAATTTACATATCTAATGGTGCATTTTGCCAAATTAGTGATAATTACATTTAAAACAGCAATTTTGATACAAACCAATGAGAGCCATGGCTAATGACATAAACGTGATTTCCTGTGTCCCCCCTTGGCCTCAGTACAAACACAGGAGACTGGCAGAGCACAGCCCATGGTGCCAGAGCTTCAGGGGAGCTTGCTGGGTCAGGTCCACAGAGCACCTCAGGCTCTTCCTCCTGCACGAGGACATTTGTTTTTCAGCAGCTTTGCTCCCATTAAATACCTGCTCCCTGTGCTGCCCTTCCAGGCCACCCACATCCCCCAGGGACACCGGGCATCGGGAGCAGGCTGAGCATGGCTGCAGCTGGGCACATCGGCAGGGCATGTGCCATACGTGCCTTTTGGCTCAGGATAACTAATAAATGCCCGTAAATGGTGGGGGATGCTTAAGGATAGTTAAGTAGCAAACTATCTGTTGATAATAAAATTTGCTTGCTTCTCACAGATATCCAATTTGCCTACTATCCAAAGAAAGGAATTGGGTGTCTGCTTCCTAAATTGTTTTAATCTCTGGCAAAGACTGCTTCTGGCAGAGTCCCTCAGCTGGAAAATAGGAAATGAGTTAGAAAAAACAGACAAATGTGAATAATGCAGAGCTTAAGATATCTGATCATGATCTTGAGGAGAGAAGTTTAGATAGATTCCTCAATCCCCCTCTTGTGGCCCCCTGAGAAGGAGCATGCCCTTCTTGTGGCAAATGCCTGGTTGGATGCGGTGGCAACATGTGCTCCCACCCCCAGGGTGGAGACAAGCAGGACTGTGGCTTCCTCACGCAGAGGTGACACGGTGACACCTTGTCAGGCCAGGCAGCTGCTCACAGCAGTGGGGACTGACATGGTGCCATGGGCTCCAGCAACTCTCCCAGGCTTTGACGGGATTGATGTGGTTCCTTAATCTCCCCTTGAGGCATTTGTGCACATCCCACTGCCCTGATCCCCAGACACTGGTGACACAGGTGTGGCCAGCGAGGGGTGGTGGTGCTACTGCCCCTCTGGCACACCCACCTGTGCGCCAGGTGCCCACTGCCCTCACCTTCCCTCGCACCCTCCTCCCTGCCTGCGTCCCTGCCATCAGGCTGCATCTTTGCTTTAGCTTTACAAATAGTTCTCTCAATAGATCTTCAGATGTTTGTCCACAATAGTCTGAAAGGATTTCAAGAATCTTAAGATCCTGGGGAAAAAATAACCTCCTGCTTCCCTCCCACTGAGAGGCTCTGTCTTCTGTAGCCCTGCTGGTCACATTCACCTCTCTGTGGTGCTACTTGAATTTTTCCATACAAAGAGGCCCCTGGGCATGCAGGTACCCTGGGGCAGCCCTTGTAGCAGCCTCTTCCCCAGGCTGGACCCATCCTGCACCCCAGGCTCAGGTGCCTATGGAGCCAGCACCAACACCTATGCAGCTTGCCCCCAAAATCTGCCCTACACACTCTCCTGCCACAGGGCAGCAGGACCCTGCAGAGCCAACCTGATGTTTTTGGAATGGCTTTTGTGTTTCTTCTCCTCATAATCCCCACATCTTCCACAAGGACAGAGCTCTCAGCATCACACGCACAGCAGAAGCTGCCCTGATCACCAAAGGAAACTCTCCTTCCCGTTGTGCTAAGTGAAACAATTCAAACTGGGAAAATCTTGATAAAAGTTTAATTAGGAAAACGGACTCCATCTGTAACATATCCCTGTTCTCCCCATGTATTAACCCTTTTGCCATAAATCTGCCACCCTTGAAGAAACCTGCCTTCCTCACAAAACCTACTCAGGGTTCACATTATTTTAATCAGTTAGAGGGGTTTAATACATTATTGATTTTTAGGAGAATTGAAAAAGCTCCCGTATTAAGTCCAGGTTGCTTATTCTTTCTGTATATGACATTCAGGTACTTGTGAAAAATTATACCAATTATGAAATCAGCCATTTACTGCTTCAAAGTGCAATCAGTTGTCACACTGGAAAGCACTTGCTCCTGAATATTATTAGTTGGGCTATGTGCACAGGAAAGTGCTGAGAGGAAAGACTTTAACCAAAGGGCAATTGCATGAAATTTACTTAGAAATAGCTATTTATCACCCTTGGATTTCCTACTGTTCAAATCCACTGCAGACACTTTATGGAATGAAACAGCCATCTCACCAACGTAACTCAGCCATCTGAGGGGTTTTTTCCTCACTGACATTAAATGAAAAATTTAGAAGTCATTGTAACAGCTTAAAGATGCATTATCCTTTTTGATGTGCAATTTTAGCTTCATATCAAAAGCCATATAAAATAACCCCCGCACAAACACAAAAAAGGAACTTTTAAAAGTTTTATGACATGTAGTTCATCTTACCTTTTATGCATCTACCCGACACTGCTTCTCCTGCTGTTCTCAGAGACCATTGCCTGATTTCCACGACGGGGGAGAAAATATTGCCATAGCAGCAGCAGAGCCAGCCAAAGGAAGCATTAGTCTCTGGAGCCTGGGAAACAGAGAGGGAGAAGCTGAGCCACACCATGCCGGCAAACGCCGCCAAAGTCCGTGCGCGGTGGAATCGTGGGAGAGCTGCCCGTTAGAGGAGCCTTCAGTTGTGTCACAAACTGCCACCATTAATGGGCTTTGCTGCAGGCTATGAAGTGAGAGGGAACATAAATTAGAGAGGGGACATTCCAGAGAAATTTCTAGCTCAGCAAAGATGTCTTGTCCACTTGTTTTCCAAAGCAGACAAGAATTTTGGAAGGCAAAGTCAGATCCTCAAAGTAGGAATAAAGTTGATGCCCCTTCAGCACTGGCACAGCACCAGTACCATGCAGGACCAACAGTATTTAATTATTGACAGATGCAACCACTGCTGCTGTCCATCTGCCCAGCTGCATGCAAGGCAACCCTTCTTCATCTTCTAATTCCTCCAGGTAAAGTAAGTAATAGGAATGGAACAACTGCTCAGTTTCTGTGTTGGAAGCATGATCAGGTGACAGTGGCAAGTCTGGGCACAGCACCAGTCACCAGGGGATGGCAAACAGTGCTCCCATAGGAAAATGGGAAAGCTGCTCCTGACCTTCTGGGTCTTGAACACCTAAACCAGGAACAAAGTGCACCCCCTGTGCCTTGGGATACAGTTGACTTGTCCACAGGAACAGTGCCCAAAACAGCCTAATTGTTTGGAGACGACACAAGATACTTCCCACCTGCAGGCCTCTCACAGCTCTGCTCTGGAGAGGGCCAGATTTGGGAATGAAGGAAGCACAAAAATGGTCTCATCCTCCTCTATGCAGCAACTGGATCTCCTGCCAGGTGGATCAGGGACCTGAGGGCTGGGCACCCACCTCTTGTTCCATGAGCTGCACTGGATGAGCCAAAGGACTGCAGGTGTCAGCACATGCTGCCTTGCTGTGACTTGCTAAGACAATTCCAAAGGGGCTTGCTCCTGGATGGTGAGGACTCACTCTGTACATTGCAAAAGCAGCTGAACCTGGTTCCCAAACCATCCACCCTGCCTCTTACAGGGTCTGGGCGTGTGCCACCTGCACTGAAGACCCCAAAAATACAACATGGTCAAGGATTGTGTTATTTGCCACAGTGAAACTCCCTGCTCCAGGAAACAGGCATCTTCCAAATGACTCTGTTCTAGAATTTCAGGCCCAAATGAAGGAGAGAGGACATGTCCAGGGGAGCTGCCACAGTGTGCATGGGCACCCCAGTGCCAGCCACGGTGTGTTACAAACTGCACCAACAATAGTCTTAAGAGGTGACACCAACCGAGCCCCAACAGCAGGCATTATAGCAAAGAAATAATGACAAACCAGAGCACTTACGATATTTTAACTTAGTAAAAGGATTGTTATAAAACCATTTAATTTAATAAATAGTAAAGTATTTATAAATGAACCATTTCATGAAGTGTTACCAATTTCTCATGCACAATAATATGATTCGCACAAACATTTGTCCTTGAGGCAATAGAAATTTTCTCTGCAAATCAATCCTTACAGGGATTGTAATTAGTATCTGCTAAGGCAGCTCATGGTACCTGTAGCTCTGTTTCTCCCATAAAAGCCCTGATTGCTGCAAGCTCTCACACAAAGCTAACGACACAGAAGGAAAATGCACACATCGTCTAGACTATTCATTTTAATCAGACAAGAGTGATTTTTTGTGGCCCATTTGATATGACTTTTACACAAGATACAACCTCGCTCCACAGGGGCTGGCAGAAAAGGTCAACACTGCTGTATAAAAATACATTTAAAGAAGGAGTTTAGAAAAGCGAAAACAGCAGCCAAGGGCCAGCATTGCTCAGAGCTGCAGGTGTTGTGTCTACCTAGGGATTTCTGAGAAATTTATAAATCTACCCATTTGCATTAAATGCACAAAAATTTTAAAAAATGGGAGCTCGTTTTCCGCCTGGGACTCAGAGAGACAAAAGCCACTATCCAGTGGTCTCTTGTCTGGAACACCTGTAGGTGCCCACATCTTCCCTGGTGGCTGCCACAGAACACTGGCATCCCTCGACACAGCTACACTGGTGGCAGCTCTGCACCAAGCCGGACACAGGAGCCCTCTGATGCCTTGAACACAGCAAGAGTCAGGGGTGTCCATCTGTTCAGGGGTTCACACAGAGCACCCCACTGCCTTTGGCTGCACTCTAAGTGCCCCCAAATAGCACAGCAGGGGCTGGATTATTCTGTGAATAGGGTCTAAAATTCCAGCTGTAGGTCTGAGTTCCAGCATTAATCATGACATTCATCATCATTACCCGCAGTCGCTCCACTTGCTGCCCCAAAGGCAGTGGCAGGGGCAGGAACTGACACTGTGCCCCTTTCTCCCTCCAAAGAAGGAGAGGCCAGGCATCACTGAGATCATTGATCTGGAGCACTCCTGTCCTCCTGAGCAAGAAGGAGGTTAATTTATCACAGGATGGAGAAAACCGAGTCTTTAAATTCTCTACTTGCTCTTAATTAAACAAAAACGACTGTGTTTGCAAAGCCCTGCTCCAAGGACCCAACTGTCTTGTCTCTGTGGCCAAGTGCAGGTGGCCTGTCCTCCAGGCAAAGACCAATCTCAGGGGTCTGAACTGACCCTCCTTCCCTCTCTGCTGCAAAAACATCAGGGGCAGGTGCAACCGGATCTGCCTGGGCATGTGGCTCCAGCCTCATGGCAGGTTGGCTTCTGGACCCTCATACTACCCAAAATCCATTAGTCTGCATAGAATAGTACACATATGGAGAGATGGTACTTCATAAATGGCATCTCTTCTGTCCCAGGAGGAAATGCCAGCCCTGCATCCACAACCTGCTGCAGCCACAGGTGCTGCCATGCCTGGTGCTCAGAGAGCAAGAACAGCCAAATCCATCGCAGACCTGGCTGCAAGGCTGCCTGGAGATCTTGGCATGCTCCAACCTGTGAGGGAGAGATTAATCTTAATAATTACTGTCCTTAGCTTGCATGGCCCCATTCAAGCTCAGCCTCCCCCGGACATGTGTAGCTCTCCCTGTGCCCCAGCCTGCCCCGTGCAGGGCAGCCCAGCCTGCAGAGGAACCCTCCATCCCAGCTGCCAGGCTCAGCAGTGCCTCTGGGCTTTTCCCTTCCTGTCCATGAAGTAAATGAAGTGGGGAGAGCAATACAGTGAGCGCTCGCTGAGACTGACAAGCCTGAGCCTCTCCTGGAGCCACTGTGCTGGTATTAAACAGACAAGACAAGCTTGCAGTCAGTTATCGGCCAAAAAAATAATGAAGGAACAAGTCGGCAGAGCAAAGCCAAGTCACCCGGACCAGCCAAGTGGAGAATTTAATTTCTCACAGGTTCCCCAGCAACAGAGTGTCTCAGTGCTGTGGCCCTGCATGCTCCAACAGCTCCGACCCAGTGGCCACAGCCTCTCCATTACCCTCGGGGCACAGAGGGGCCCCAGCACTGCAGATCCCAGCAGAGCAGTGAGGGCTGAGGCAGGAGCTGTGCACCCTGTGCCCCAGGCAGAGAAAACCAGTGTCCTGGTCCTAAGGCCACCAGCATTCCTCCAGTTTGTAAAGGGCAGGACAGTTTGTGGGAAATAAAAGGGCTGCCTGAACCAATTCTGGGCTCTTTCTATTTGAGTCTCTTTCCATCCTTCTGCTTCCAAAAACACTTCTGGGAACTCATTCCCAGTGTCAGTGTCACAGATAGGTCTGGAAAAACAGACATTGGTCTGGGACAGACCCCACAACAAAACAATCAGAGAACCAGAGGGAATAAATCAGCTGCCAGGGAGAGTCTGCTTACTGCTGATGCAGGTCAGTGTGGAGTTACCCATCCCAGAGCAGAAATATGGGGCTGAGTTGGAAACCAGCTGGGAACTGGCTTTGGCTTCTCCGTGGTCCAGCATGTGTGAGGGAAATTTTTTTTCTGACAAGTTTTTGTTTGTTTGTTTTGGGGCAGATGTTTGGTTGATTGGTTTTCATCCTTTTCCTTATCACAAGTGCAGCCATGGTGAGCTGGAAATCTACAAAACTCCTTGTCATGTAGGGAGCGTTAGGGCACCACAGCTTGGCCAAATGCACATCTCTGGGCTGATGCACAAATTCCAGACCTATTTCTGGAAGCATTTTAAGTTCAATTTTGAGAAAGAGGAAGAGGCAAGATGCTCCAAGCATAACAGAACTTTCCAAAAAAGGCAGCTGAGGATTGCTAAACTGAAGCTTGTAGCAATTCATCTACCATGGGCTCCCATGGCCAGCAGCCCATCAGCTGCCCAGGCTGCCCAGCATCCCTGCCACTTGCCCAGGGGGTCCCACAGCCCTGCATCCCAGCACTGCATGGGGTCTCGCAGCAGCAGAACACCCCAGCAGCTGTTCTCCCTACTCTGCCAAGCTGGACAGAGGCAGAGGGTGAGTTTCTCCTTGCACAGTGCAGAGCAGTCCCAATGCCAGCACCCTGCAGCCCAGTGGACAGGGACTCAAAGGTGCTGGCACCAAGACAGGGCTCCCCATGCCCCTGCTGCCACCAGCATCTGGACATAGTGACATGGGAACAAATGGGCTGACCAGCCAGTTTCTGCCTGGGAGAAATCATGCAACAATTTTCAGCTCCACACAAACATTTACAGCCAAGTTATAAACTCCTGGAAAATGCTGACAGACCCTTCGCTCCAGCAGCGCGAGCAGGTGCCCCATAATGAATGTGCTGAATGACCTTCCTGGAAAAGTTGTCGAGGCAAAAAGCACCACGGTCATTCGACAAACAATTAGTGAGTGTCCTGGTGGAGACAGCATACTAACAAGGGAAGGAGCCTGGAAGAGCTGAGCAAGCATCCTGCCTTCCCCCCAAATTCCTCCTCTTTCCAGCCCAGGCTCTGATCTATAGCATGACTCACTGGAGCTCCAATAAAGCTTTGGAGATTGTTATGCTAAATGAGAAAAAAAGTAATTGCCTTTTCCCCATCTAGAACTCCAGATATATAACTTGAAGAAATATAATTAGCTGCTAACTTCAAAGATGCATTGGAATTTTTGTAATGGGCATTGAGACCCTGTATTAAAAAAAGCTAAAAGATAAATGAAACACTCCTTCTTGTAAATGGAATAAGACTTAAAGATTTTAATTAGGATTCACTGTGCATGTGCAGCCAGGAAAACAGAAGGAATACCCTGGAAGTATCTTCCTGCTTGAAAAACACATGTTGGGTAAGGAGCTTTCTGCAAAAATAATTGAGTGACACATTTTTGTCTTATGAACAATACTATTACTAAAATTAAACTGCTCTTTTTGTTTTATTTATATTGATCTTAACTGTGCATGATTAATGCTGTGACCCTTTTTCTCATGATCTCATTACCTGTCTGGAAGGCCTGGAGGTGGGGTGGGCAGGGCAGGAGCCCGACACTGCTGCTACTCTGGTAGCAGTTGGACTCTTCTGAATACTATGAGGACCAAAGACAGCCAGATAAGGGTCAGCTTACTCCACTTAATCCCCACTCTGTCCTATAATTTCCTCTGACCAATGGATCCATGCTGGAACTGGATGAAGTGAGGAACAGCGTGTGAGGTGCTGATGATGGTGCAGGGTGGCGATGCCTAGGGCTGGTTCATGGCTGGTGACATGGACACCAACCGCTGCTTGGGGCCCTCACACAGCACCTCCAGACATGCCCCCCACCTGTGGTGGTTGCTGCCCAGCCCTGAGCTGGGAGGTCCTCAGGAACAGTCTCAGGGAGTGGATGCTGGTCCTGGCAGTGCTGTGGAGGAGCACCATGTGCCATGTGCGGAGGACACGATACTGAGCACTGGTAATACAATTTATTTCCACTACTGAGTGAATTGCCCATAATTCATGACAAGTAGAGCCTCGAGTGATGATGAAGGTCAGCCCATCAGATCTGGAAATAAATTGTATCCTATTCTAGCCTCCTATTAGGGGTCTATTTATAGCAGGGGTTTTCAAACTCCTGGAAGTTGGGAGGGGTTTTGGTGGGATTTTTGCTTTCTTCTTGGCTAGAGAGGGTATGAGGACATGAAAAACTGATATAAACAACCTGTGCTGCTGACACAAACCAGTGGTTGTGGCAGAGCAGCCTGCTTGCTGCAGAGGGATGCTGGATCCAGAGGTGAGAGGGGCATTCAGGGTCCCTTTTGGCTGGAGACACAGCAAAGAAGCAGGGGAAACCTGCATGGAAAAGGTAGGAAAAAGCATGGGAAATGTAGGAAAATGCATGGAAACTTGGCTGCTTTGAGGAGGCTGATCTAGGAAATGCCATTATGCCTTTATATTGGCAGCACAGCTTATCTCTGCCAATAGCAGAGCAGTGCCTCTCTTCTGTATTTACCCCTCTATTTACCATGCCACCATAATCCCCAGGTGATAGATAATGTGCAGGATGTGGTTTGCCATGGAAACAGAGCCCTGGTTCTTTACATTTTTAAAAAGATTAATATTTCTCAGCCTGGTTTCATTATTCTGATATTAAACCCCATCAGTTATGTCCCATTTCACAGCCCTCTATGCCCGTGATGGGCCCTTTTGGGCACCAGCTCTCCCGTGGGCAGGATAACAGAGCCCCGGGGATAGCAGGATGTGCAAAAGCACCTGGTGGCACCTTGGCCACAGGGTCTTCTCTTCCCAGCACCTCTGGCTGTCACCCCAGGAGTGTGACACATTGGAGTACTGACAATGTTCCACGTGAGGAAAATGGAGCTGCTGCTAAACTCCCACAGAGGAGTGTGCCAGTTCCTTCCTCTGCTGCATCCCAGGTCTGGAGATAGTGAGCTGCAGAGAGTATCTCAAAGCCCATTAAATGCCAGGGTATTTCACCCTGGCAAAGGAGAGATGTTAGATTTTAATGTTGTCCTCTATGTCCTTGAAAAATATTTGAATTTTCAAAGGATTGGGGACAGAGAAAAAATGCTTTGAGTTAAATTGCCTCATTCTATTGAAGGACAAGGTTTGGGGGAAAAGAAGTGGGTCTCCAGGAAGGAGGAGGTGCAGCAGCTGCTGTTTCACCAAGGGACTGCCCTGACCCTGGTGGCACCAATGGCAGAGCAGGTATTGGACTGAATGGGAGCCCCAGGTCTGCTCACATAGACAGGTGTAGCCCTGTCTGTGTTGACCTGCTCGGGTTAAAGGGGATCACTCATGCTGAAAAATGGTTGGAAGTTTAGTTCCTTAAATGCAAAAAATGAGAAAAGCAGCTGTCTTTTAAACCTCATAAATCTGTACAGTAAAAGGTTTGTGAAAAACCATTTTTTATTGTTTTTCCTGTCAGAAACAAAGAATTAAGGTCCATGTGACTTGGTAATTGCTGTGGACTTATTTTCTGACAATAAATATTAAACTTAAAACTGTATTAAAATCATTTGACAATTTTTATGCTTTAACAACTGAGAGTGAATAAGGTTTTTTGCATATAAAACATTTTCTCTTGTCAGCCTATAAAACCGTCAGAAATAAATTCATCAAAAAAGATTATATAATTAAAAGTCACTTCTTTTCTTCCTCTAGTTTAGTTGGAATTATTTGTTTGTCACTTTTTCAGGACTAAATTATGGCATTCAGAGACAACTTTCTTTGTTCAGACTATAATGAAATGTATGATTCTTACAAAAGGAGCCCAACTTTCTCCTCTAATGTATCAATTCAATATCACTTCTCAGAAAATACTTTGAGATAGTTCCCTTTCTGAAAAACTATTTTATTCTGCAGATGAACAGGACCATTAATGGAAAGTTTCCAAATGTAGAAATGGTATTTTTATTATTGAGCTGTGTATAATTTATGGAAAAATACTGAATTAATTTTTTAGCAAGGTAAATTGTTAGCACTTCAAATGGCAAATTGTCTCTCAGAGTGAGAGCCGTGAAGGTGTTTAAAATCTAAAGCAGCAATATTGATTTTTATCTTATAGTAATTGGGAGAGGCTGTCAGGCTCTCATGGCCAAGCTGGTGTGTGACCCAGGGTGGGTCAGTGCCATGCCCTGGTCAGGACCTGGGTGTGTGGCAGTGGGGGGGCAGCCCTGGTGCCCCGAGGGAAGGGGCACCCTGTGGGCTCGGGGCTCTGCAGAGGGATCCCCTCACAGTGTGTCCTTAGCACTCAGCCCCATGGAGGGGGTGTTGAGAGCACTTTTGCCTGTCCCTGGACCCTGCCTTCTAGGGAGACCTGATCACTTTTGGGAGAGGAGAGGGTGAGCCCCTTCCTGCAGGAAGGGATGTTTGGGCAGTCAGACTCTTAACAAGCTGTCTTGGCCCCTCATGATGAGAAACCATGAGCTTGTCAGAACTGGGCAGGTTTGGGGTGACTGGGTTTTCAAGGCTGGAGGGTGATAATGGTTTATTGATCTGTTGTTAAGTTATTGGAGCCTAAATGGAGTTGATAAACCAATAGTGCCCATTGCTGTCATGTGACTGCATCATCTGGGAGAGTAACAAAGGCTCCCTGGCACTGGAAAGGATGGTGGTGGTGGTGATCTCCATGGTGGCCCCAGGCCCAGGAAGCATTTTGCTTTGAGGCAGCAAAGGTGCTGCTGTGAGTGGAAGCAGAAAGTTAAAGGGGTTCTGAATACTGCACAGAAATGGGGTTTGGGGCTTGGTACTCTTTTTCTGAACTGATAAATCACAAAATTCAGAATTACTGTGAGTGATGGTTTAATAAATAGAGGGGGGAAAGTTCATGTTAGGATGAAGTGCAACTGCTGCTTCCCCTGGTTTGGTTAGGTCCTGGTTTTGTCCGGGAGCTGGGAGGAGAGGCTGAACTGCTGAAGTATTACCTCCTGGTATAGTAATTATTATCTGTGATTAATCCTGCTCATGCTGAAGAGCTGTGCAAGCCTTTTTCAGAGGGTTCATCTTCATGTTTGCTTCTGCTATTCCTGCATAATGCAAATTGACGTGAGCTATTGTTGAAGGGGATAGACAGAGGTGTCTGTGCCACAAAGGCTTCTAATGACAGATTGGGATGACTGGAAATGTCCTGGCAGGAGTGGAAACCCCATGAGGCTGGGAGTCAGGGTGTGTTCAGGCTGGGTAATTCAGGGGCTCTCAGGGTGCTGGTGCTGCCACTGGCCTGTGATCAGAGTTTATGAAATCCAGCTTTCCTTCCCCTTCATCCTTCTGCCCATCCAGCACTCAAACTCCAAGAACAGCATGTGTATCATGGGCACAGCCTGAGACACTGCCAGCCTCAGCTTCAGGGCTCAGCACAGGGCTGGGAGCCTCTCCCTGCTACTCTCCATGGTCAGCCAGGAAATTCTTCTGCTGGCAAGACATAAACATTTATTTGTGAAAAGCTGGAAATACATAGAAAATTTGCTGGACCCTCAATAGCTCTATAGTCATCATTTAAGCAAGTTCATGCTCCACTAAAAGCAGTTATTTAATACAATAATCATTCAATTAAAAACCTCTTGAAGTGGCTGCCAAAGCCTATTTGCATCAATACAATATTTTAATTGTAAATTGCAAAGTATAGACTTACCAACTGTGATTGTCAAAGAAATGTTACCAAAATGAGTGGTCAGTCTCAGGGAGGCTCTGGCACCAGAACAAGACTTGGGTAAGAACGAGGGACAGCTGCCCTGGATGAGGAGCAGCCTTCAAGCCCACTCTCTTGCACCCTTGGGCAGGGTGGTCCCTGTCCCTGTCCAGCCTTCTGTGCCTCCTCAGAGGTAATGTCTGCTGCCTCCAGGTGTGGAGTTGCCAAAATAACTGTGCTTTGAGTCTTAGAAGGAGGGAGGAAGGGAGAATCTGTCCAAATCTCTGCTGTAGGGCTCTCTGCATGATGGACTCCGTCACTGCTCCCTGATGGCACCACTCATGGCCTCAGCTGGCTGGGGGAGCTCGGTGCAGCAGGGCAGAAAACCTGGAAACCCTGTGTGGGATTCCTGCTGCCATGTTCCTAGTCCCACACCCTGCATTTTACCTCATTGCATAGGTGCCACCTCATAAATATTCCAGTCACTATCGCTTACTGTCAGACCCAATTTAGAAAAGTACCTGTCTGTTACAAATATTTTATAGTACTTGAATATGCAATTTATGTAACATGCCCAGCTAAAGAAATCCATTATACGGTTTTGTCTGATTGAAATTCTGGCATCGTAACAGTAGGAAAAAATTAAATTATTTTAGAAAGTTGCAGTCCATTATGAAGACCTAAGTGCTCTTCTTTGAAAAAGCTTCTGCTCCCTCAGTGGTGCCATCACTGTGAGCTCTGCATGCCCTGGCTTCATTCCCACCTTGCCCAAGGAAAACTGGGCTTCCCTGAGCAAACGGGGCATTTTGTTTCTTCCCATGGCTGCTCCCTGCAGCCCCTCAGCCCCAGGGCTGCCCAGGGTCTGATTCTGTTCCAGCAGGAGAATGGAGCTGGAAGCACCTGGGGCCAGGCTTGATCAGCACAGATTGACCTGACCAGTGAGTTTTTCCCTGCCTCTGCCCTTCCCACTGATCCTGGCTCTCCAATAGCCACCAGATGTGGGCAGCTTCTCTTTCCCATCTGGGGTCCAGGATGGCCCAGTTTCCTTTTGCAGTTTCAGAGGTATTGGGACTTGTACAGGGAGGAGAAAAATCCCAGCAGGTGTGTACCCTGCTGGGGTATGCAGAGCAACAGCACAGCCCCAGGGCAGGGCAGAGCTGCTTTTCACCCCCAGGCTGAGCATCCTGCTGCCACAGCTTTGCAAGAGGGCAAGGGGAACAAGCCTTTTCCTCTCCCACTTTTTCTGTATTCCAAGCAGCTGGAACTGGGGACAGCTCATGGTTCTGCCTCTCTGGCAGCAGCTGCCATTGAATTTCCATTACTTGTGTATCTGGTGTCAGGTTCATTTACATTTTGCAAAGTTGCCTCTCTTTTACCTTGCACTGATTAGGTCTGTCTGAAGTAAATTGCTGAGGTCATTAATCTGAACAGTTTTATTTCAATTGGGGTGAAGCATACCCAGTGTGTGGCCTTGGCAGCACCTCCAGCTCCACTGCCCCCACCCTGAATGCAGCCCTGTGGCCTGAAGCATCTCTTCAGATATGAGAAGGTGAAGTGCTGCAGGAAGGTATTTGAAATTGATGTCCACTCCTGCAGTGAAACATGTCTTCAAGTGTGTTTTGGGAGGAAAAACCAGGTCAGAGTAGAGTGGAGAGTATTTATTTCCTCTGGGACTTTGTGTGTTACTTGTGGTATATTTTATGGATAGAGTTGGCCCCATATGTCTTGGGGGAGGCGTTTGGCTCAGCAATGTGTTAACAGTTAGTGTGCTAAGGAGCCCTTGTTTGGGTACTTTAGTTTTGACATTTAAATGCATTTTTCAAATACAGTGAGATGAATGTGATGTCACTGGGGAGTCACGAAGGACTCTCAAGCATAAAAACAGACGGCTGGGTTTTAATCTTTAACAGTGCACCAGCCTCTTTTCCC
This sequence comes from Pithys albifrons albifrons, assembly GCF_047495875.1. NCBI lineage: Eukaryota > Metazoa > Chordata > Aves > Passeriformes > Thamnophilidae > Pithys > Pithys albifrons. Next base: position 13,122,685 of record NC_092477.1, on the reverse strand, counting down.
TGAAGGTCCCTCAGCAGAAGTTGTGTTGGGCTTTAGGTACCCACAATATCAGGTCCTTTATCCACTTATGACACTCTATATGAAAGAAAAATATGTGTAATGCAGAAGTGATATTTAATGCCACTCAGTCCTTATTTTGTTTGACCATGGGAAATCTAGAGGCTAAAGATCTTTGTGGGCTTTGGCAACAGGCAATGGGTCAGACACAAACGGGTCTGGACTCAGATGTTTATTTTCATTGATGTGTGACTTCTGCAGAATGCAAAGATTTTATGGGTTGACTCTGCAAAACATTAACTGGTAGAATGTGAGCACCCCAGGAGGAAAGTTGGGAGGAAACAGTGCACTATGGATAGCAGTGCAGGAATGGAGAGCCCAAGTTTGGAAACAACACAGAATGATTTTAAGGAAGATGTTTCTCTAATTGCACAAGCACAGAGCTGGAACACCCTTCCCCTTCAAGAGGGGCCAAGTGACTGCTCAATCCACAACTCAATCCACTACACTACACCTTTGGAATAGGTTTCTTAGTCAAGGCAGGCAATTTTTAATCTTGACTCTACTTTTTAGAGCCGTGGTGCATTTTTGGTGTGTAAGGGCTGGAGAGGTCATGGGTGCAACAGACCACCTGATCCATTGCCCTCCTGAGTCCTGGCTGCTCATACTGCCAGATCTACTAAGAAATTTCTGTGAAACAAGGAGTCTTGTACCACAGGGAAGCCAGAGAAATCCCCCCGAGGGCTGTTGTGCAGGCAGGGGAATGCATGAGAACCTTGTAACGTATTTAAATGTTAGTAAAGAAAACCATTAAGGTTAGATTTAGAAATATTTAAAAGCTATTTGTTACTCCAGTTAAAAACATGGGATTTTGCATTCCTGTGCAGCGTTCAGCAGCGCTCAGGGAGGTGTCTCTGGCTGTCCCCAGCTTGCAGAGAGCAGTGGCAGGGACAGGGCTGAGGGAAAGGGCACAGGCAGGACAATGTTCCCAGGTACTCTACCAGCTAAAGGCTGACTTTTATTTTCCAACAGGAAAATAAGTCCCCCACGAGTGACCTGGGCTCGATGATGCCAGTGTGGGCAGGCAGAAGTGTCTGGAACAACTCAAGGGCAGGTCGTTACTTGCACTGAATCCTGTGAGCAAACTGGTCCAAGGGACTGGTCTGGGACTACTGAGTGAGGAAAATGTTGGGAACAGGCCTGTGAGCCTGGTCCTAGCCCTCATTTTTGATCAGCAGAAGGAAACGGAGAATCTCATCTTTGGTGTAACTGAGTGGAGTTTGATGATTACCCCAGAGGCTGATCTGTTCTTGTGTCTTGTTTTCCACTGGGAATATCCACTGCTTGCCTTCTTAAATATTAATGAAGATCAGGAATTATTCCACTGGGGAGAATTCATTGTGAAAATTTAGAAGAACCTCCAAAAGCTGACCCTCTGAAGACTTTAGTGCAGCTGTTCATGTGTCCACTCAGGCAGGGATGTATTTGCACATGTCCAGTAGATTTTCCTGGGTGAACAGAGCTTGCATTAAATCTGTGCTGTGTGGGCACCTGAGGGGGAATGAGCATGGACTGGGGGTCCCCAGGGCTGGCTCCTCCTGGGCAGGCTGGCCCTGCTCAGAGCAGGGGCACTGTGGTGGCAGCAGCCAGGGATCTCCTGCCTGACACTGCCCACACCTCCCCAGCTGCATCCTGGGGCACACAACAGCTTGTTAAGATAAGTGTGAGCTCATTCAGGTGATTCTGGTACCTCACACAAATGACAATGTTTTTATTCAATGAGTTTCTTCATATTGACACTTTTTCCATTTTGGAAACATCTGTAGCCTGTGGTTTTCACAGGGTTTTATCTTTGGGGAAGGATTGCAGATAAATATGAATAGGCTTTTAATTACAAGATACTGATTGTTGGTTTGCACAGTTATATTTATTCAGTAAATTGCTAATTAATGCAAAGAAAACATCATGTGACATCAAATATTTGCTTCCATTTACACTACAAAATTTTATTTATCACCACGATGACAGTAAATGAGATTTGTGAGGACAGGCAGCACAAGGATAGAATCATAGAGTTGTTTAGGTTGGAAAAGCCCTCTGAGATCACCAGGTCCAACCATTAACAGCACTGCCAAAGCCACGACTAACTCCTGTCCCCAAGTGCCCCATCTACATGTCTTTTAAATCCCTCTTGGGATGGTGACTTCACCACTGCCCTGGGCAGTGTGTGGTAAATATTCAGGAATAAGGAAGAGCTCCTAGAAGAGCCCTTCCCAAAGGCTGTGTTCAATAGTGCAGACAGACACAAAGTGGTCCCAAAGTGTGGGAGACATTCAGTGATAGCAGCCCCAGCCAGAAGTTGCACAGGTTTATCTGGCCTTGCTGAGGTGACCTGCAGCTGCCCTGTTGACATGGAGTAATTTATAGACATGCTGAAAAAGCTCGAGTGATGCCCAGATCATAGAAGAGAAATACTAGTACATAAAATTGGCAGTGCCTTTTGTAGTATATACCTAAATCTTTAATTTTTATAGCAGCTAAGAGAAAAACCAGCTTGCATACAGTACACATGGCTGTAAACCCTGGCCCTGTGGAGAGCCCTGGTGAGGAGTTGCTGATCCCTACTCCAGACTGTTGGCAGAGGTGCTGGAGCTGAGGGCTCTTGCCTTGAGCCAGAGCTGGAGCCACCAGGTTTCTCCTGATTTTTCTTGACCAAACAGAAAAACTGGAAATGAGCAAAAATGGGAAACAGACCCTTGGTTTGAGATCAGCCTGGAATGTCTTCTTTGGCTGAGCAGGAGCTGTTGGGTCTCTGAGGATCTGCAGAGTGTTTGTCTCTCCCTTTTGTAGGATAAACTGCAAATAAAAATGTCCGTTTATAAACTAAGTCCAATTTAACTGTCAAAAGGAAATTAAACTTTTCCAGTGCTTTAACTACTTTTTAAGGAAGAAATTATTCACTAAGTTCAGGTCTTCTTGAGCAGTGTCAATTTTCTGACTCATCAGTAAATTCCTTGTTTGTTGAAGGAATTAGCTAAATAAAATAAATATTCAGGCCATCTGGCTGGCTACTCATCCTCACTGCAACCTGAGCCTCGGAGCAGGAAAAGATACAACTGCTTTCAAGAGTCTTCAGAACTGGGGACTGGGCTGTAGCAGATTGTGTTAGACCTGAAACACTTCAAAAAAAGTCAACATAACTTTCAGATCCCAAGAGAGCTGCTGAGTGTGAAAAATTGAATGAGGAAAGGGGAAAATGGAAATATTAATTCAAAATATGGTGAATGTTTCAGATGCATTTGGTTGGGTTTTTTTTCTTTTCTGCAATTCTTCCTGATTCTTGGCTAGTGCAAGAAGCAGCTGCCAGGCTCCATGCCCCCAGGCCCTTGGACAGCCTGGCTCCCAGAGCTGCTGTCGGTGCCACTCCTCAGCTGCGCCGGAGCTGCGCTGGCTGTAAACCAAACCGGCACTGAGCCTTTGGCTTCAGGGAAGCACTTTCCAAGGAAATTCAAGAAATGCTTGGAATGCCTCTGTCTATTAAACAGTGACATTTAGTGTTGTACTTTGAAATATGTTTGAAGTACCACACAGCATAAAGGCCCTAAGGGGACCCATGAGCCAAATGAGATTTCCATGTCAGCACCAGTCACGACCTTTCCTTTACTGCATCTGCTTAGATACAGAAAACATGGTTTTGTTGTAAAGTCGAGTCAAACCAGGGATTCAGAGTAAAATTATATTATACACTTAGGGCTGCCCTCAGGGACCTTTTTAACAGTTTCATATAAAACAATATTCTGTTTACAGTAAGATATCCCTTGGCCAAGCACATCCTGCCCTCATTTCAGTGCTCAGAGGCTCCTGGCAAGGTCTCCTGTGGCAGCTGCCAGTGCAGGTGCCAGTGCCCCTGTGCCTGTGGTGGCTGGGGCTGGTGGGTGCAAACCCACCTCTTCCTGTGTGGACCTGGTTTTGTGCCTGGGTTTATCTTGACATTCCTGTCATTGCCAGGGCTCAGCAGACCTGCCCTGGTGGCAGCCTGCAGGAGAGTCAGCAGGGTGGACACTCTGCCCCTGGGGACCTGAAAAGGGGCTCCATGCAATGCCACCCCAGCACTGGGATGGGCTGTGTCTGGCTACTGTCACCATGGGGTGCAATTCCACTGTGGGCCCACGGAAAACATCTGCCAACCCAAAGTGGAAGGTTGCCCACAGTGATGCCCTGGTGGCTCTGTCGGTGGTTTGGAGCAGCATGGCTCTTCCCTGCCTGGGGGGCCTTTGCCACCCACTGTACCTCAGCAGTTTCTGCTGATCAGGTTCATACCCCAGAGAACCATTCAGGGGGAAAGAGTCGCCTTTCTGTAGCTGGAGTTTGCCAGTCATGAGGGGCAGGGCAGCAGTAAGGCCCTGCCTTTCATCAGCTAAAGCAAACAAAGTGCTAATTGTGGAATGTTTGAGCTTGGTGTCCAGAAAATTACTTAGTAAGCACTTTGCCTGAGGCACAAAAGACTGGCACAAAGTCTGTTCCAGGCCATTGAATTTCTGTCAGAAGCAATCCCCCACCCATTAATTACCGTGTGACAGGTGCAGGCACCAAAACCGGCGCACCGGGCACTGGCTCCACCGTGGCTGATGCCAGCACGTCGCTCTGGCTGGGCACGGGGCACAGGGCACAGGGCACGGCTCAGCTGGGAGCCTGGCAGGAGCACAGTGTGCAGGACACGGGGCCCCAGAGCAGCGGAGTTTCGGTGCATGTGTAGTGCCTGGGTGCCTGCAGAGCAGCGGCAATGCCGCTTTCCCTCCCAAACCTGCCGCCTCCTCCCCCAGGATGGCAGGGTTAGTCGGCTGGGCTCTTACACTGAGGAGTCACCATGAGGTAGAGAGGTGCAGAAAGAGAAATCATGTGTGTTACCAGACAGACAGAGTAGTTTTGTCTACAGGTGCAGGGATTGCTGCCACCTGCCCCAGCGTTAGGTGTCCCAGCAGCTGCTGCCTGCTCTGAAGTGTTTGTGATGCCTCCCAATGAAAAAAAATTAGTGGAATGACTCGTTGTCAAAATCCTCGTCCCGGCTACGCGTTATTTAGCATTACCTTGTTTAGAAAAGAAGTCATGCAGGCAAAGAGGAGTGTCGCCATGTCAGGACATGTGGCACTCGGGGAAGGGCAGCCCTGGCAGCAGAGGAATGAGCAGGGAGGTTGGGACCTCTCCAAGTTTCCAGAGCACTGTTCCTGCAGCACCACAGACACCAGTTACAGCTCCCTGGACTTGAACTTCTCAGGAACTACCTGGAAAACCAGGGTGTGCTGCCCCAGGAAATTTTATGGAGATGGTAATAATGAAAATGGCTATGGTTGTGCTGCCCCTGCTCGTGATACTGCAGTGCCTGAGTCCTGCCAATCTCTGTAATCCACTGATCATCCAAGCTCTCTGTGGAGATGCCTGGCAGCTCTAAAACCAGGCAGTTAGAGGTGGGGATGTTGTGAAAGGTGAAGAAGTTCAGTAGAAAACGCATTTAGCCACATGGAGTTTACACATCATGATTGATTTATTCATTTATAAATACTCCAAACTCTAGATACGTATCATTCTGGTTGTTTAGTTTCTTGTAATTTATTGCTTCATTATTATTTAATATGCAAGTTATGCCATCCAAGAAGTTAAAAAAATATATTTTCCATCTGCTTTGTTCACACTCTTTGAAGAACAGAGGGAGCAGAGGCTCAAGGTGGTCCAGGCAGCCCGGAGTTTCTCTGGCTCACTGATGGGAGGGCATAGCATGGGCAATGGGTTTACCAAGTACCCCTGGACCTGTGGCAGGAAAACATGCCAGGGGCAGGAATGGCTGTGCTGGCTCATGTGTTTCCTTTTCCTAGTAAATCTTTGCTTTATGTCCACTTAGACATGGTCAGGAGCCTCAGAATCATCTGAGCACAAGTCAGGTGACAAAAGCACCACAGTAAGTCCCTGGACAGGAAGGCTGGAGGAGAGAAGGCCGAGTTCAGACCCTTTGTTCCCTGGCCCATGTCCTTGCTGGCACTGCTGGGACAGGACTATCCTGCCAGCACTGCTGCAGCCAAGTGGAGAGAAACTGACACTGGCAATTCTTTCATGTACTGTTAGTGAACAGCCTTCAGAAGACATTGACACTAACTGTGGGCCTTTTAAGAGTGTAATGTATTAGCAACTTGTCTCCTTGAAAGCTAATGACAAATGCCTTGTTTAAAAGGAAGATCAAAACATCAAGAAAAATTAGATTAAATGGTTATGAAACTCCCAGTGGAGGACGCATTTCTCAGAAGTATTCCCTGTTGAACCTTGGAAATCTGTAATTATTTCCCCTGCTTACTGCATTAGGGCTGGGAAATGTTTGCATTGCTTCAGCATGGAACCGTATCCACACTTGTATGGCCCAACGAGTCCTGGCCCAGCAAGCCCTGGCCCAGGCAGCCAGAGAAGGGGCACTCTGGCAGTGGGACCCCTCGTGTGGGGTGAGCAGTGGCAGAGGGCACACACTGCAGGTGACAGCCACATGTTGAAGAGGGGAGGAGCAGGCAGACACCATGGTGGGGACCTGTAGAGCTGAGACAGGCGTTTCTGACAAATCCTGAATTGAAGATGACAAGGACCCATTTGGCTGGGGTTGGCTGGATTTGCAGAGGTCCAGGCTGTTCCCAAGAGGGGCTGCCCAGATTTCTACTGGCTATGGGGCAGCATGTGGATCCACAGCAGCATTTTTTTGGACAGAAATGTGGGCAGGGCTGCTGAAGCCTTTATTTCAAAGCAAGCAGACCATGAGCATAGTTTGTCAGAATTTGCCCTTTGCAAAAGCAAAGAAAATAGAAATGGTACACTTCAACCCTCATCCAAAGATAATTTATATGTTTTTAATGAATTTTACTGTTGACACAAAGACATCAGACCTCACTTGCAGTAGTGTGCAATTCAGAGTCCTCAACCTAATCTCAAAGGACTGACCACTCATGTTTCCAGTTACAAATTATTTTATTATTTAAGTAAATGAAAGAGTTTTCCTTCTAATTTTGGATTAAATAAGCACATGTGTGGTTTCCTGCTGCAAGGAACTACTGTAGCCCTGTAGCTGAATGCTGAGCTCTTGCACAGAAGTTTGGTGTGGAAATGGGCTGTGAAGTCCTTTCCTGTGCAGTGCAGGGCTGGGAGAGGGTCCACCTTGCCGAGCACTGTCACTCCTTTCTGCAATGGAGAGCTCTGCACTGGCTGGTGTGCCTGTAATCTAAGCCAGCTGAATTAGGCTCTTTCACTCCTATTTCTATGTACCAATTTGAAGAGCTCAGATGAAAAGTGTTGCATTACACCAGCATCAATAAGTCACACTATCTGTGTTGTGACACACAGAATGTTATTAATTGTCAATCACAAACCACCAGGCTTGTCAAGATGTTCTCTTCTGAACAGGCTGCTTTAGACCTGAAGTGATTTTTAATCAAATGTTAATAACACAGCATCTGTCAGTGGACCATTGGCATCATACAATAATAAAAAGTTAACATATGACATGGCAAATTCTAATGTTTTCATTTTTACTTCTTTCCAATTATCTGTGGAATTTCTGCCAGAATGAGAAGTGTGCTGACATTATTACATGCAAAACACACTGCTGAAAGATGAACATGTCTATTAAAGCCTGCATTTGCCATCACAGCAGCTCCCAAAAGCACCTTTTAATCTCTGCTCCCGAGGCCTCACTGCCAGAGCTCGCCCATGCCTGGGGCAGTCACTGCTGCTTCAGTCTCTGAGCCGTCTGGAGGGCTCCCTTCCTGCCACCTCCAAGCATGGGCACCCTGGGACGTGAAGTGCAGGTCCCCTCTTGGCTCCAGCATCATCTCAGCAAGCCCAAAGGGAGACCGGCGGGAGCAGGTGACAGTCTCCCCCACCTCCCTCTTCGCTTGGGCCAGAGATGCTCCCAGATATCGTGACAGCACCTCTGCCACCCCCTCACCACACTCCTACAGGGCTCAGGATCGGGGTAAACACGTCACCTGTGTCTGCCCTGGCCTGTGAGGTGGGCATCTGGGCAGGGCTGGTGTGGAGGTCCTGGGCAGTCTTCCCCCTGCCTGCAGGCACAGAGCAAGTGGGAGCTGGGGAGGAAGATCCCATCCCTGTCCTGCTGCCCATGCTCACCTCTCACAGTGTGTCATTAGTGCCAAGAGCTGTCAGCAGTGGGTTAATGCTGCATGAGATCAAATACTGATGAGGCACCAGGGATCACTGCAGTTAGTGGGGTGCTTTCCCCAGCTTCAGCAACAAGGGTAGGAGGATGGAGGCACTGAGTGTCCAGCATGCAGGAAAGTTTGGCACAGGCCTGGGAGTCCCTGGCTGCCCACAGAGCTGAGATGCTGCCAAGGAGGGAGCAGGGTCTGCCCTGGGCTGGGCCAGACCTTGCAGTCCTCGTGCCCACAGCCACATCCTTCCAGGGCATGCAGAAGCTTTGAAACCTTAACAAGAGAGCTCAGTGCGGCAGGAGTGTGATTGTTATTAATGGTTTGTGTTACAGGATAAGCGGTGCATAACAGATCTGCTGCAATATCAAGTCTTCCATCAGAAATTCATCATTTTGAGGACTTCGTCAAAAGTAGGCTGTGTATGCAGTGTATACAAATCTGCAGGAGCATAAAGTGATATGGAAGTTCCAAGCACCTGTATATTTAAAATACACTCAATTTCCTTTCCTAAATGCATTGTTTTCACTTGAATACTTCATAGCATTCAATGGATTGCAGTTGCTTTGTCTATAGATTCAATTTGTGTCTCTGGACAGAGTTTGAATGGATTTATTATATTGAAATGCAATTTTGCAGACATAACCTTATATCTGACCCGTCATTACTTATAATGCTAAACTTTGATATGTTAATTCTGCCTTATGTTTTTATATATTTTACGACACTTGGCTTAAACATTTTTAATCTACATATTGGTTTATGTCCACCTAAATTATTGTTGCTTCTGGGGACAATGTGCACACAAGATCTGGCAATTCATTTTGCTGGCCCTGCTTAAATGAATTTCAAATATTTAATAAAGTTCTCCCCCTCCTTCCATTGTGTTCAAAAGCTCCAGCATAAACACCAGTCCAGTGTTATCAAATCGCAGAAGAAGAAGGTTGACCTCAAACAGCCCAGCCATGCTGCAGATCTCTAGAAATGTCACCTCTGATTAACACTCCCCTCTAAGGCTCCACGTGCCTCCTTGGCTGCTGCCCGTGTTGCTGCTTGCAGGGTATGGATGTGCTCCCGAGCTGACCTCCTGTGCTGTCCTCCCACGGCCAGGGCACCCCAGGGTGTCACCGTGGAGAGGCCAGAGCATGACAGCCACAATGCTGTGAGTGCTGTGCTGCCACCGAGGGCTGAGACAGGCAGGAGGGGAGGGACACCCACAGTCATGAGCCACCAGTGAGAGATGCCACCACAGTGGCACTGCTAGCGGTGATCCCATGCTGTGACTTGGCCCAGGAGCAGAGGGAGGATGCTGCTGCCTGTGCCACTGGCAACTGCAGGGAAGAGGAGCTGCAACTGCCAGCGGAGGCCACTCCTCACCTGCCTCCTAAACTCAGCAGTTTTGGAAGAGGAGAGCACCCAAGGGTGACACAGCAGGCTCTGCAGGGATGTCTGGCAGAGCCTGGGACCGCCCATCCCTGTCCCCACCCGTGCCCGTCCCCTGCCCAGTGCCCACAATGTCATGAATTTTTCATCCTTGATGAACTTCAAAGTCTTTTAATGACTCCTCATGAAAAAACAGAGGGGCCAAAAGTTGAGCAAAGGGAGATGATTAAAGGACCTTATTAAAAGCAACCTTGTAGAATTCTCCACATGAAAGAGAGCGCCATTATGAGGGCTTATCCTTATAAATGACACTTCGCTTTTGCGAACATGCCGAAACCTGATTAGAGTGACAAGCACTGAGTGATACTGCAAACCTGTTAATAACATGAAAATTAGAAGAGGCTCATGCAAAGAAGGGAGATTAATTTAGCCCGAGTACATCTCGCGCAAATTGCAAAGTTGTGAATATGTTCTCAGATAATGAGCCTTCGCAGTCATCAGCTCACTTGTCATTTTCTGTAATTAATGTTAAGGAAGACTCCTTCCTGATGGTTCGTATTACTCATATACCAAGAAAATTTCTTCAGAGAAATAATTTACATTTATTATCATCGGTCTGTTTGTGTGGTTTATTTCACTGTGGAGTAATTTATTGCAGCACCGTTTCACTTGCCTTGATTAGTCGCTCGTCAGCCTGAAATGTAATTTTTTTTTCCTGATGGCAACGTCTGAAAATTGACAGTGGTGCAATACTCTTTTTAATCTGAGGATGTGTTTTCTTAAGTTGAATAAACTTTTGGGCCAGGAACTGAAGCTACTTCACAAGTTGAAATGCTGTTAGAAACTCAAAGCCCTTTGCTCACTTTGCAGATTCCCAGGCTGCACAGTGGACTCACCAGGTCTCCTGTGGGTGCTTGGCCATGTGGATATACCACAGACGAAGTACTTTGCTCCCAGAGCAAGCTCATTATTGGTGTATCGCTTCAATGAGCCTGAAGTCATGTGTAATGTGCTCCTTACCTGGACTCTTGGATTTCAGTTTGCATCTGAAGTCAACCAAAACCATATCAAATTGTGTAACTGTTTTCCCTGGATCTCAACTCCTAATTTTTATTTCTTTTACTACCAACTTCTCAGTTTTATCTTATCTTAAAAAAAAAACAAAACCAAAAAAAACAAAAAAAACCCCCCACAGTTTAATTGTCTGACAGAAGCAGCAGTTAAATTGTGCAATGTGCCCTCCTAACCCTCCTTGGCCACACCAGGGCCCCTTCAGCAGCACCATGCCAGCTCCAGCAGCCACGTCTCGATCTGAAGAGTAAAACTGAGAACTCTTTTCCTCCCAAACATCACAAACACAGAAGCAGTAAAAGTGAATTACTGACCTCTGAGCTGCAAATGAACCAAACGTTACTGATTAGCGTTTTTAGGCAGGGATAATGATTTTTTTTATTGGAGGCCTTCATTCCCAACAAGCTTCACGAAACACTCTGTAGGCAGCAACTGCCTGTGCCAGTTAATGGTAATCCATATTTATAAAACTACAGTCCATCAAAGTGGGATGAATATTTTAAAAGTCACAGACAAATCAAATTGTCTTTGTCAAATTGCACGCTTTCCACATGGAATATATTTTATGATTCTTCCTTGTACATGAGCCAAAGGGGTCCCTGCACCAGCTGAAAGCTGCCTGCCTAATTTTTGCCTCTGTAAACAGACAAGTCTCCACTGTTTTAAAGAACTCAATGAGCTGTGGAGATTGACATTTAAGCCATAAAATTGTACTTTATTTGATGAAGTTAACAAATAATATATGAAGTAGATTTATTTGATGTCTCTGTGAGAACTAGTTGGTTCATCCTTATAGGAACAAATTGACTATTTTTGAAGGACTTTTTAAAGCTGTGGGCAGCATACTGGGGAGGGGAGCTGTGGCTGCTTGGGAGGATCACTGAGAGGCAGATGAGCTCAAGGGTCCTGGGCACTGGCAGAGCTGTGCCCCACGGTACCACCATGCTGCCATGGAGAGGAACAAACCCAGACAGGCAAAAGAGTGCACTACTCAGGTTGTAGTTCCTGGTGGGCATCCATCAGGCTTCTCTCACCCTCCACATGATCCAACCTCATACAACACCCATAGGCATGAGCTCTTCCAACTCAGCAGCCCCTGCTATGGAGGAGCATTCTGGAGTGTTCCTCCAAGCACCCACTGCTGTGTATCTGCTGGAAGAACAGGCATGGTGCTACCTGGGACTTGTACCTGCAGTCATGGTTTTTAAATGCCAATGAATCAGAAACATTTTTAGAAACTTAGAAACATTCTGAGAAACATTTCTAAACCACTTAACTCGGCTGGAATCAGTGCACCAAATACCTACACATCTCTGTGAGATGGGACATCCCTTCTGCCACTGTTTTCAAACAAAGGTCTTTGCAGGGGAACAGCAGCAAGTGAAAGATGGGGAGGTTGGTCCCCAGCCCACTGCCTTAATATGCATCAGAACACCAACCCCAACCCCAAAGGCAGCCAGAAATCCCACTGCAGACAGAGGTGAGTGCCGAGCGCGGTGCAGGGCAGCAAATCAAGGAGGGAGCAGCGAGGTAGAGCAGGAGCGCACGAGGGGCAACGTGGGGATGAGACTCTGGGAGTGATCATATTAGCAGTGTCATCCCAGGAAATAAAATGCTGGTGTCGAGGCAGGCCTCACCTCTTCTGTCTGAATTTAACAGCAAAAAGTTTTGCCACATCTATCTTGTGATGTCAGAGAGATAGGCTGATAGCATGGAGACAGCTGAGACAGCATGAGGGTTAGCAGACAAATAAATTTGAGAATCATCTGCATAGAAATGGAAAGCTACTCCATGCTGATGAATAATATAACCCAGTGGCAGCATATAAACACAAAATAACAACGGGCCCAATATTGAGCCCTGGGGAACCTTGGAAACAACTTCACTAATGGAAGATGAAAAATCACCCATCGAAACAAAATGCTGTCTATTTGATAAATAAGATTTGAACCGACTGAGAGCAGCATCAGATATGCCAAGCAAGCTGCTCATGTGATGATCCGAGAGGATACCTTGAGCTTCAGCATCAAATGACAAAGACCCAACAGCATGAAAACAGATCCCAAATCAGCACTAAAATATGAGTCTCTTGGGGTTCCTCCTGTTGGACCATGCTGCCCCAGCTGGACTTGCCTGCTTTTCACTCAGCCAGCCTTGCTGGACTGCAGGAAGAGAGGGCAGTGCAGGTGGCACAGGCAAGAGTCCCAGCACCAGGAACCAGGGTCCCCCTGCCAAGATGGCACGATGCCGTGGGCATGGGGGAGCTCCTGGGGAGCACCGTGACCATGGGAGTGCTGCTGAAATTCCAGCTTGGAGAACCCTGGAGCACAACCAGCCCGTAGCTGCCAGCCCAAACAGCCAAAGGGAACTCTCGTGCTGTGAATGAAAAACTTTCCTCAGTCACAGGCACCTCTGCTTCTCAATAGCCTGGACATTCTGTGTTATAGGTAGAAATACGGTGCTGATCAGGGATCTCTTTTTGCTCATTTGGCTTTCAAATTTGTAATTACTCTCTCCAATTTTATGGAAATACAAAATAATACTAAGCACAGGTGGGAGCCCTCAAACTGCAAAAGCAGCAGGTGAAACAGTTTAGGAAGCCTTTACAGGCCGGTTCTGGCAGTGATGCTGAGGGTGTCACTGCATCCTGCAGCACTCTGAGGAGCTGGGGAGGAGAAAAGCAAATGAGTCACGCTGCTCCCACGTTCCTGCTGCCGGTGAGTCTGACAGCTCTCAGCCTCCTGGTCCTGCCCCACTTACCACCTCTGTTCCAGGTCCTGTCTGGCACTTCATGCCTGTCACGACTTTGGGGTTGCTTTTAGTGTTTGCTATAAAAAAGAGAGTTGCAAATTTAAAGAACAAAGAAGTCACTGGATGGGTCCAGTCCTCAGGTTCTCCACTGCGTCCCTGCTGCCATGGTCCCTGGCCCAGTGAGGTGGACTGCATATAAACAATTACATTGTTTGGAAATACATTAATAATTCTGTCAGCTGCACTAACACTGGCCATTGATTTCTAACAAATTGACATCTTTTTAGCTGAAAGAAATCCTGATTAGTTTTCATTTTGATGGCTTTTCCTGGAATAACTATAAATTATGTTTATTTCACATAATTCCTCCTGTCAGTAGTTATAAATGACTGATTCATATGAAAATTTTGATTCTGGCTTGTATATGTGTGTACCTTAAACCCAGCACAACAGCAGCGAGGAGCAATGGAGTGCCCAAGGTTCCATTGATGGACCCTTTTAATTTAAAGAGTGACTAAAAATGTATTTGCCTCAGTCATCCTATCTTGGGTTTTACCACTTTAAATACCAACAGCTCTATTGTATAAGTCGCTTTTGTACAGCATTTTTCATACAGTGTATCTCAAAGCACTTTACAGGGCAATTAATTACCTGGAGGAGAGTGACGGGATGCAGGCAGCAGTGACGGCCATTATGCAAGTGGCAGCGTTCCCCACGCTGTGCTCTGCATTTGCATGGCTGTCATTTAATTTCTGGTGCTGTTAATGGGCAGAGAGGGGGAGTGTGGTGGGAGGAGTGCCACTGCCAGCTCCCTGTCCCCATTGCTCCATGGCAGTGGCACTGCAGCTCCACCGAGGAGGGCTCAGCCCACTCTGGGCTGGGAGAGAGGAGGGGGCTCAGCTCTGGGGTCCCTGGTGTGGTGGGGAGGCTGCAGAGCAGCAACAGGACCCCCAGCATCACTGACCAGTGAGGGCAAAGCCCACTGAGGAGATGCTGGCAAGGCACAGATCCCTCCATGGTGGGGGAAATTCTGATGGTGCCCATTTCTTTCTCAAAATCAGAACAAAGCAAAACGTTTCTGAACCTCCCTATACAATGAAAGTGGTGCTTTGGTTTTGCTGGAATGCTGAAACTCTTCGATTTTTCTTTGAGAACACAGTTTTGCCATGGTTATTATAAGCATATAAAATATGAGTAATTTTTTAATTGTACTAGAGAACCCTCTACATCAAGATAGGTAATTTCAATGTAAATGTTTTTGATCTTCGTCAACTCATTGTCTGGTGACTTTCCTTCAAAGTTTTAAAAATAAAACAAAGAAAAAGGTATTTGAACAACAAAAATTAAATCTTTTCAGGGATACTGCATAGCAACATGTACTTATAGACATAATACAACTAAAAATAATATTTTAAGAATAATTCTTGACATTCTTAACTACTTTCAAAGCAAGACTTTTGCTTACAAAAAAAAGCCCATAACTTTGCATACTCACAAACATAAGCTTGGCCAAACCCCTTTTTGTATGTAAGAAACATGGCCTGAAATTGGTGCTCCCCCAGTTCTTTTCAGTGCCCTCTCCTGCCACTGCAGCCCCAATTAGCCAAGCTGTGCAAAATGCCCCCAATCAATACCAGTATCACTCACATTTTAAAACACTTGGAGGAGTTTCTTGCAAGTTTTGTCCATATGTTTACATTACAGTTGACTGGTTAATTCATAATAAATTGTTTAGACAACACAATTCATCTGGTTTCTTCCCCCACCACATCTCCTGTCTACAAGTCAGCAATGTGATCCTTCATTCTTTTTTTTAACTCCAGGATTTCTCCAGAAAATAATTCTCTCTGAGCCAAAAATATCACGGTCCCGATGATCAAAGCAAAGGCCAACCTCTACTTTATTTACTACCTGACTAGTTAAAGGTGGACTTGCTTTTGGGCACATCCTGACCTGAAGAACAGACCATGTCTCCAAAGCTTTGGCAGCAACACCATTTGGTTTCAGACCTCTCACTTCAGGCTTCGCATTTTAGGACTAAAAATGGCATTTTTGCAAAGACACCATACAGAATTTCATTTCAGTAAATATTTCTTTTTATTCAAGCTTAAATAATTCTTTTTGAGTATAAGAACTCAAAACAAGTGGAATCAAACAAACTTTGTGTTGAAACCAGGAAATTTTCTGTACCACATTTGTCCAGGAGCCCATTCATTTCATCTCCTGGACTTTACTGGCTTCCCAAGGCTGTCTGTGGTGAGGTGCTGAGCAACAGACTGGTGGAAGGCAAGTTCGACTGTTCACTGAGTGACTCTAGCAATGGGTTCATCACCTGACAAGGCTCTTGTTGCTGCAAGAAAAGGTTAATTACTCAGGAGCTGGAGAAGGAAGGAAGGAAGGAAGGAAGGAAGGAAGGAAGGAAGGAAGGAAGGAAGGAAGGAAGGAAGGAAGGAAGGAAGGAAGGAAGGAAGGAAGGAAGGAAGGAAGGAAGGAAGGAAGGAAGGAAGGAAGGAAGGAAAGGAAGGAAAGGAAGGAAAGGAAGGAAAGGAAGGAAAGGAAGGAAAGGAAGGAAAGGAAGGAAAGGAAGGAAAGGAAGGAAAGGAAGGTCATACAGACAGATGACCATGACACACCAGTCTGCTCATGTGCCTGAGTGGAGACTGGTGGGTCCCCACCAGAGTGAGCACCCCAGGGCCTCTGGGCTTGCTGAGCTCCTGCATTCAAATCGGCTGCTGACAGCCAAGTGTGTGAGCTCAGCATGCAGCAGCTCCTCCACTGTCCTGATCCCTCTCTGAAGCACCAGCTGTTGTTTCATCTATCTTTGTGGCCAGCAATCTGCTCCATGGACTGATAGATACCAAACTTCTAAAAATAGCAACAGCAGATTTCAACCTGTCCATGGCAGGAGAATGGTGCAGGTAATAAAAGTGTCCCACTAGGCTGCTGAGTGGGTGGCCAAGCCCTGGCACCCCAAGCACAATCCCCCTGTCACCCTGCTGGGAGAGGAGCCTCGAGGTTCCCTCCATTGCTGGGGGTTCATTGGAACACTTGGCTGATACAGAACTGCACAGCTCCTGCCCTCTGCCCTGCAGCTGCCCAGCCCTGCCATGTCTGCCAGGGATGCCACCACTGTGGCTGTGCACGTCAGGGCTGGTTGTGCAGCAGAAAGCAGAGCTGGAAATGGCTCTGGAGTTTGGAAAGCTGTCACTTGTTGGCTTGTGCAGTGTTTCCTGTCATGTGCACCAGCCTGGCTTCTCACAACCGTCTAAGCAGAGGGAAATGGGAGAGGAATGCTCCTGATAGTAGTCTGGGGACTTGCTGTCCCTTGCCCGTGGTGTGTCACCCACTGCTGCCCCAAAGCAGAAGGGCTGTTCAGCAGCTGGCACAGCTCACACCAGGGAAACTCGGGCTGTTCCTGAACAGACAGTGCTGCTGCACTGACTGACACCCAGAACAGCGACCCAGGGCACACAGGGAGCCGTCCCAGCCTGCCAGGCCCCCTCCCCACCTGAGCCAGCCCTTGTGCCCTGCACGCTGCCCCTGGGACAGGCCCCCAGAATTCCCCACTGACATGATCTCCCACCCAGCTCCCACTCCACTGGAGAACACGGGTGGAAATCTGCAGTGGGCAGAAAACAAAGAGATCCTGCACTTGGAGCCATATGGATCACACGTATATCTGATACACAATAAACAACACATCTTTCAGTCTGGGTCTGTTTGAAACCTTCCAACATATGTTCTGCTAACAGTTTAACAAATTGATTGCTAATGTTATCCTGCTCGAAATCTGGCAGAATGTGCAGGAGAGGAAAAAAACCAAAACAAAAGCATTCCTACCTCAACAGAAATTCACAAGAAAAGCTATTAAAAGAGGCTTCAGGATGCCTGACAAGAGAGAATTTCATGCCAATTTGTGTGCTCGTTGGAAAAATCATTTATTAAAAAAAAGATATACCTTCATGTTAGTGAGATGAGGGTGTAAAACTGAGCTGGATCTCCCACTGCTTCAGCTCTATAACTCAAGTTATATTCATCAGAGGCATATATTTAAATCATAGCTTACTTTGCTTTGTGTTCTGAAATTTATTAGCCTACTACTTAAATGTTTTATTCATTAGGCCATGTAAATAATGCATGGTTGTTTCCATGGCAATTTAACCCCTTCTCTCCAGGCTGCCCACGGATCCCTGTCTCATTTCCTACTTAATTGCCACCATCAGATTTGCCATTTTCTCCACGTTGAGGCCATGTCCATTTTTCTCCTTTTTGTGGCAAATTCATTAGGAGTAAACTTTTCCATTGACAAATAAGATGTATTCAGGAATGATGAGGGAGGGGAAGGGACTATTTTCAGGTCATTCAGCAGAGTTTGGGCATAGCTAATGATGCCAGATTCTGCTCTTCTTGGAGGAAGGGCTTAAACTGCCTCATTCCTGTGTCCTTTGGCTTTCATTGCCCAGCTGTAACCTGTCCTCTGGAACCTCTCACACTAAACAGGACATTCTCTTTGGTTTGCAGTGATAAAAGCTCCCCACGGTTGTCTCTGGAGTGGTGCACTTGCAGTTACACAGACCTCTTTATAGGCAGCAGTAACAGGCTGAGTTAATTTACACTGCAATACACTTGGAGCCGGTTCGTCCCCTTCCTTCTGCCTTTCCCTGGCCAGGCTGTCCCCATTAAGCCTCTCCCATAGTGGAGAATGATACATCCCTGCATCCCCTACATCCCTTGTGTCCCCTGCATCCTCGGATCCCCTGGATCCCTTGCATCCCCTGCACCCCAGCATCCCCTGTACCCCCTGCATCCCTTGCATCCGTTGTACTCCTGCATCCCTGCATCGCCTGCACCCCCCCCATCCCTTGCATCCCCTGCATCTCCTGCATCCCTTGCATCCCCTGCACCCCTCCATTCCTTGCATCCCCCACATCCCTGTATCCCCTGCACCCCCCCATCCCTTGCATCCCCCGCATCCCTGTATCCCCTGCACCCCTTGCATCCCCTGCATCCCCTGCATCCCTTGCATCCCCCACATCCCTGTATCCCCTGCACCCCCCCATCCCTTGCATCCCCCACATCCCTGTATCCCCTGCACCCCCCCATTCCTTGCATCCCCCCCATCCCTTGCATCCCCTGCATCCCCTGCATCCCTTGCATCCCCCACATCCCTGCATCCCCTATATCCCCTCCACCCCCTGCATCCCTGACCCTCCCACAGCACAGCAGGTACCGCTCTGTGGGCAGCGTCTCCAATCCCAAGCTCAAGGAATAGGTGTCACCTGTCCAGTGCCAGCCTAAGGAGTCCCCAGGAGCAGCTCATGTGGCTGCCCTGGCCTCCAGCCTTTCTTCTCAGTCAGATCGTGCAGGTGGCCAAGCAAAGAGGTTTGTGAGCATTTCGGAAGCAGGAGCAGAATTTAAACTCCTTCACATGTGACTGGCTGTAGTCTGAAACCAATGAGGTGCAATTTGGTAGAGACAAGCACAGTCGTTCTACATGTGAGAGGAAAAATCACACACAGTGGATGGCTGCTTGAGTCAGCAGAAGCTGGGGAGGATCCAGGGTCTGCAATAACCACAGCATCTGTCAGGAATGTAATGCTCTGATAGGATGCAGGGAAAACATATCCCACATTTCTAGCCTGAGAGAAAATTCAACTTTGGCCCTTCCAGGGGCAGGCTCACATTTCCCTTTTAAGGGAAATAGGAAATGCAAGAGAATCCAGAGGCAATACAAGCCCAGCAGTTTTAGGAAATGCAGAGGATGATAATGGAAACTGGTGGGTCTGGAATTACTTAGTCTGGAGCAGAGGAGTTTTGGCCTTTAAAGTCTTTGAGGACACAAAAGTTTCAGATAAAAAGGATGGTTGTCCTTTTTTCTTGAATAATGGGAAGGACAAAAATACCTTGCTGACCTTGCAGGAAGGAAAATCTAGAGGGGATAAGGCAGCAACTTCCAAACCATGAGCAGGTTATACTCTAGAGCAGATGCAGTCTGTGGATTGTCACTGCAGGGTTTTACTCACTGGGTAGTGAAACATCTGCAAGGAGTCTGTGATCCTGCCTCAATAAGGAGAGACAGTTTAGGTGACCTTTGAGGTCAGTTCAGGCCCACATGTCTGTAATTCTTCACATAAAAATGCTAGTGAATGTCCCTGGCTCAGGGAGACAGCTCCTTCATGTGCTCCAAATGTGAGGGTGCAGGAAGCAGAGGCCTTTCAGCCCAGCCAGGGAGCATGGGATAGCCATGGGTGACTCTGACCTCTGTGCTGGAGCTACAGCAGAGAGTGGATTCAGTCCCATTGTTACAGATCTGATAACCCTCCTACAAGAATCTTCTCCATATAAAATACAGCAGAAACCAGGTAGAGGTTAAGAGAGAGAAATCACTGAGCTCCACAGGTCTCAATAGCCGAGATCAATCCCCATGAGCCATGGAGATGAGATTTGGGACAACCTCTCTGCACGGCCTTCAGAGGCCTGTAGATCTGCCCAGCCGTGCTCTCATCCGTGATGGATGGTAAAAGAGATCTGCTTTTCCTCAGAATTGGCTTTGACTTAATTCACTCTCGGCATGTAAGGAGGAAAACAAAGGATGAACAATCAGATTTCCCATTTAGCACCTGGCTCTTCCATTGCCAAGCTCCTCCCCAGCACCGTGGCTCTGCCGTGGTGGTGCTGCCACAGCCTTGGCATTCCTGGTGCCTGTGCCAGGGGCAGGCAGCAGAGGGGAAGGAATGCTGGACCGTGGGATGTGCACCCAGGGCACGTCTGGCTGTGTGGGTGAGCTGGGCTCTGTCAGCACAGCCTCTGTGTGGCCTCCTCACCACCTCCCCTGGGGCATCACGAAGAAATCTCCATCCCTCTCCTCCAGCATCCCAGGCATTTATTTTCTCTCTCAGCAGCTTCAGGAGGGGTTCACACTTGCCACCCCTTGCCCTGCTCACAGCAGTTACCAAGCTGGGGACTCCCTTGCCCCAGGACTTGCTTTCTTCCTAACACAGTTTGCCCAGAACCTCATTTATCTCTGTCTCTGCTTCCCTCCAAATGTTGCTAATTTTCGTTGCTCCTCTAAAAGCTTCCTCCCACCATGAGCAAGGTCCTGCAGTGCCTCAGTGCTGGGGGAGCTGGTTCCAGGGGTGCCAGTGCTGGGAGGGACAGACCTCAGAGTCCCTTCAGGGGAATATCAGGCTGTCACTGCACTGAGAGGGAGGTGAGCTGTGTGTCATCACAAAGCCTAGCAAGTTCATTGATCTTCCTGAGAACATCAATCTGTCTTTCTAATACTGCAACCAGGTGTCTTGCAGAACAATTTGCTGAGTGACAACACTCACAAAAATGTGTTCACTTCCCCCCAGTTTCCCGCAGCCAGAGATGCCCTCAGAGCTCAGGACCTCCTTCTTCTCAGGGCGTCAAGGTTTAATGCTGGGGCAGTCACTGGCCTCTGTTCTGTGTCAAACAGATCCTGACAGGAAGCACGAGTGATGTTGTGACAATGACCGACATCACCCGCGAGAGAGTGAGGGTCCCACTGCCCCTCCTGTGAGTGCTGGGCACGTCCCCATGCACGACTATGTGCACATGCTGGCCCACAGCCAGGCTTCCACGGAACGTGGTAGGCTAAATACAACTCAGGAGAAGTGCCAGCCGAGTTTATTATATTGCCACGTCTGCTCCTGCAGTCTGTCATTTACATCTTACCCGCTATTTTCCATAGCAGTAAGCATGCATTAAATTTGCAGGACACAACAAACCCAGTGATGCCAGGCTGCCAAGGCTGTTATTAACTGGAGAACTCCAGCAGCACACAGTGTAATTCATGGCATTCAAATGGATGTATTTTATTAACAAGGCCATGCTGATTGCCCGTTAAGTAGCTCTATGTTAATGGCCCACTGCAGATGCCCTTCTCCAGGAGCCATGTTGTACTTCCACAGCTGCTCCATCAAGCTCTAGCACCCAAAGTCACCATCTCCCTGCTCTCACATGTGCCTTGGGACCCTGTAGTGCTTTCCAAGCCAGCCCTGCTTTGGGCTGGGCCTCCTGCACCACTGGGTCTGTTGAGAGGAATGGAGCCATCCATTTTCTGCACTGTGAGGTCCTGGGCACAAGCCTGGAGGCTGAATCCTCTGCCTGAACTGTGCAACAGCAGCATCGTTCCTTCTTCTGCTCCTCCCTATATGACAATGGCATCTGGAATCACAGCTGGAGCTGGGAGCTGGTGTCCTCTCATGAGCAGTGCTTGGTTCTCATACTTCATGGTAGGAGCCATAACCCTCCTGTGGAATTCCATTGCTCCTGCCAGAACAGAACATCCACTCTCCTGCTTCCTTATACTGTTCACACCCACAGCCCCCTTTGAATGCTGCTGGCAAGCTCACAAGCCTGCTGTTTGTATTGGGAGGGCATGAGAGGGGCTGTGCAGTTTTTGTGTGCTGCTAGTCTATAGAATTATTGTGGTAGAGACTGTCCAGTGCTCTTCAGCTGGGGGTCCTGGGCTTGCTCTGCCAGGACAAAGGGCTGTGTTGCTGGGACAGTCTCCAGCCCCGTGCAACGCCCCTTGTTGGGGAGGGGTGGAACAGGGTTTCCACCCTCTCTATGGTGCCCAAGGCAGGCAGTGGCAGGTTTTCCTTCCCAGCTCAGCACCCTGGGGAGCAACTCACTGCTGAACCATTCTTCAAGAGGTTTGAAAAACAAGCAGCCATGTAAAGGGTTAACAGTTTATTATATTTTTTCTGAGTGATTTTATCACTGTCGTTAGAACATTCATTGAACTAAGTGAGAAATCCATCAAGACGTGACAGCAATGTGCAGACTAATGGCTGTTAGATGGTAATAATTTTTAATATGATTTTTATTTCACTTAATTTCATATGTGCTTGACAAAAGGTCCTGTGTCACTAGGGAGCTGTGTGGAACTGGGAATACACTGATGTGAAGGTCTATTAAAGCAAGTGTTTGAAGTATTTTTAAGTCCTAACTTCGGAATTCTGGAAAAAAACTTGGGCATTTTTAACCTTTTTTGGCAACAAGTCAACAAGACAGCAGGAAAACAGTGCATGCCAACTCCACAGGGTGGATCAGCCGTATGCATACACTGTGTGTTTCTCAGCTCAAGCTCATTTCTCCAGGGCTCCTCTGATATGCCTGATGCAAAGCCCAGTTGACTCCTGTGCCCCAGTGGCTCCTCTTGCCTGGACATTGGCATGAGTTTGTGTTTGGGGTTAGAGGTGTGGGACAGGATCAGCCTGAGGAAGGAAGATTCCCCAAATGCTGGAGGCAGCTCTGCCCTTGGTCATCTCATGCCTTTCCCTGCTGCAGCAAGTTGTAGAACATAATGTTTGCAAAGAAGTTTGTGATTGGCTGCAAATTAATAATTAATATGACTGCTAATAAATCCCGTCGTTAGAAATAGGAAAGACCACTCCTGAAGTGTCATCCTCTACAGCTGCAGCTGAGATCCAGTGCCAACCTCTCACAGCTGTAACCCCAAGAGAGCAGAACTACCCAGCTTCTGTTGCATGTCTCATTGTGTCTACCTTGTCCATCTCAAAGGTCAGGAATTTGAAATAAACCCTGACATCCTTCCCTTGATGAAATGCTTTGTTGTCTAGTAAATATGGAGCTGGACTTTTCTTTTGGGCATTTAATGCTGCCACCCGGTAAATTCAGAATGTCCTTGAGCAGCTGAAGGCAAAGCCATGGCCTCTTTTATTTTTAAAATAAATATCTAAAAAAAATGGTTTGCCAAGGACTAAATCCTCCTCCAAATATCTGAGCATTGAATCCTCAAAGGTTTTACATTAATTCACATTGGTATCTTGCTCTAACATCTCTCCCAAGGGTGAGATCTCCCATGGTCTCCCACTGACACCTCTCAGTGCAGCTGTGGGAGCCTCGCAGGGCCCTGACAGCCATGGGGGAGCAGTGGACATGGCCAGTGTGGCTGGTGGGGAGCACAGCAGGACCAGCCAATGGACCCACACATGGGGAGTCCCACAGAGACACTTACATACCCTGGACAGGCCAAAAACATCATGCCAGAGCTCCAGAAGATCCAAATTCATCTGCTTTCAGCAGAATCTTCACCTGGTTACTGTGAATTTAGCAAATCCTCTCATCCATCACCTTAATCCTGGACACTGGGATTCAAAACAGGGAGCCCAGACCCAGGAAGGCTTTTCCCTGCAGATCACACGATGGCAGAGCCTCTCGATATCAATTGCAAGAACTCAAAAATATTGTTGTACCTTTAACACAGAAGGAGAGGAATGTGTGTGTGTGTCCATGAGTGCTTAAGCATATAATACATAATATTTGTAGTAAGAGTCAAGTATGGAAGCTATAGATTCCCCTGATAAATGGGAGGCTTAACAGAAAATCCTGAGATAGAGAGATTTTACACAACCTGACACTGGTTTTAGGAAGCAATATCAACCATTGTTTAATGTAATAAAAAGCCAGAGGTGTAAGAAATGATGGTAATTCTATTGTAACTGAACTCGAAGATCCCTGTCAAATATGAGTGTGAATGTGGCAGTTATTTTAGGTATGTTTGTAATCTTTGCAGGCGTTTTGTCAAGGAGGCACGGTGATATTAGTAAGAGTGCACAAAGGCTCGGCAATGGTGTCATGCACAATTAATGTCCCCAGGTAGCAACTCCATTAGTCTTATGAAGTGAGCTCACAAATGGGAATACTAATGGGGACGCGCCTTGGGGCATTTGCTGAGCTCACTGTGAGTTTATTTCATACCCTTTATGCTCAACACCAAATTTACCTAGCCTGGATTTAAAACGTGTCTCATTACACAGGCAGCATCCTTTTACTTCAGTGCTTCCCTTTTAACATGCAAGATTTGCAATTCTAATCATATCAAACCCTGACTACTCTTGCTAAAAGGGAAAAAAAGGGATAAATAAATGGAAAAACAATCTTACGATAAAGACTGTCTGGAGTTTTAATCTTCCCTGACAGGTTTTTTCCATATGTACATACAGTAGTGCGTATGTTCCTATGTGGGGACTCAAAGCTGCAGGTGGCGCAGCTGGGGGGCAGTGGATTTGGGATGCAGGATGGGGACCCGTGTCCACATTGGCACCAGCCAAGAAGGGCCTCTGTGTCACTCCAGCTCTGTGTCGTTGAAGCTGATGAGGGAATCAGCAGATCTTGGCTGGAGCTCCCTGGGAAATGCTTCACATCAGCGAGGCTATTACAGGTGCCCAGGGGCACACAGGAGGTGTCTGGGCAGCCCTACCTGGGGAGGGGTCATTGCCCCATTGAGACATGCTGCACAAGGGGAGTCTTTGCCATTACCTTTGTGAGGACTGTGACTTGTCTTGCTCGTTGCCCTCCTGAGGTCTTGTGAGGAGTGACACTGGAACAGTGAAAAAACTCACTGCCTACATGCAGAAACAGTACAGCTCATTTCTTTAAAGCAAGGAAAGCTTTTCAGCAAAGAAGCTTTCTGGAAAAGAATCTGGAGGGACATCAGAATGCTGAGAGCAAGTCCTTGTACCTCTCTTGACTCACTCCCTACACCTCTCCTTGGCTGGGTCCCAGCCAGGAGCACCCCAGTTATCACCATCCTTTTGTGTGCAGCCATTCCCAGGAGGACAAGGTGAGACTGAGCCCCCAGGGAGCTGCCATGTCACCGAGTCACCAGTCAAGTGCCAAAAGCCTTGTGGAGCCGTGGACTCTGGCAGGGTTGAAACAACTTCAAAACTTGTGCCCCCACACAGTCACAGTTTGGAGAGTTGTGCTCTACAGTCACCACTGGCTACCCTGGGGAAACAGGCCCTGTCCCCAGAACTGAATGTCCTCAGTCAGTGCCTGAGTGGAGCAGCTGTGGCCGTGCCCGTGGCTGTGCACCCCCAATGTGCCTGAGCCCGACAGTCCAACCCACAGCTGGGCTGGAGCAGCAATGCCTGTCGCCTCCTCCCCAAGCACCAAAATGCCCCATGAGCCTTGGACAGATTTATTTCCAAATCCTGACTGAATCACAACACTGGATTTGTAATCACAGGCTCCAATTTTAGTGGAATAAATATACTAACAAAACTAATAGTTTGTTAGCTGCAAGGTAGGGACAATCAAAGTGTCTGCAGTGAAATACATGGCTCCTTGGGAGAAACTCCTACATGATCAAGATATTTGGAGTTTTATTTTTTAAAATAAATATATAGTAAGGTGTCAAGCTGTTCCCAGCACATGCCACTCACTCGTGCTGCATGTGTGTGTGCCCTTAATGGGGAGGGTTTGGAAAGTTCACCAGTGTGTAACTGTCTCCAGCCACAGCACGAGCTGCACTGGGAGAGGACATAAACCAAAATGACTCCTCAGGAACCCAGAGGAGAAGCAGGAACTGTTTGGTGGAGAATTATAGCTATGGGTGAAATTAGATGTACTCAGAGCCCCAAGGCTGAGAGAAATAAAAAGCATTTTAAATGGAGTGTAGAATTCATATTCCTCAGTCACTTCCAATAAATAAATCCTTGACAATTTTTTCTGTAAACACTGGTTACACTTTGCTCTATTGTCTCCATGTTACATATTCCAGATGGAACTGTGGGCTCTGCAGTTGGGATGGGCTCGCCCACCTCTGCCTGGGGAGCATGACCAAGGACTGGTGGCTCTGCATTGAGCATGGTGGGTCTGGGGGCTCAGTGTGCAAGTTGTGGCATCAGACCCCATTTGTGCCATAACCCACATGCTTCTAGTGCCCTCTAAAACCTGAATCCTCATGACCTCTCCTTTCCCTTCGAAACCCTTGGGACAGGGACATGTCTGGAGCCTCTGCACATCTTGGAGCAGTTCCATGATAAGGCATCCCCCCAGGCAGCAGGACAATTCCCACCCCAGCACTGGCTACGAGAAAGCACAAGCTGCAAGGGTCCTTTCTGGCCATTCAGATTTCCATTTCATGAACAAATGAAGCATTTTATGCTTTATGACTTCCTTGCAATGGCAGTCATCCCATTCCACCTGTCTGGGACAAGAGATGATGAAGAACAAGAGTGCTGGGCTATTGGCAGCCTGTGCTGAGCACATGGGAGGACACGTTCACATTCACTTAAATTGCATCTTTTACTAAGAATAGTATTAACTCAGGGATGTAACAACAGGCCTTCTCTTGTGGGGCTGTGAAAATAGGAGACAAACTGGGGGTGTTCTAGTCACAAAGTGGGGAAAGCCCAAATGTGCTTTAGCTACTGCTGAGCCCCCGATGCTTGGCACATTGATGAGATCTGGGGACACTGCTATATGTTTATTAGACCATGACTAGCAAAAGAAGATGAAGAACTCAAGGTATGGAGACAACGGATTCAGCCCCATGCCCCCTCATTTATTTTTGGCTAATTAAAAGTGTAAGATTTTTCTCTTTATTATGTACTGTTTGCCAAGTTCATTATTTGCTCACCCATAAATCATCTTCACTAGCCAAAGGTAAATTCCCTCTCTGTGGTGAGACAGCCGTTAGTTTGTGTCACAAACATCCCCATGCACGGTGCTGCTTCTTCCACTGATGCCGTAGAAACAACCAGACCTCCTGGACCTTGGAGATTCTGCAGGAATCAGAGAAACAACGTGCAAAGCACTGCTCTTCTCTCTTCTCCCACCTTGACCTGCATCTTCCAGCCTTTCTGAAGCTGGGTGGATCTCAGCATCCCTCCCCAGACTGCTCAGGAGTCACCTGTGTTCCTGCACTGCTGGCCACAGCACACACAGGTGTGACAGAAGGTGCTGAGATGCTCAGCCCTGGAGAGGCTCAGTTTGGAGCAGAGCTGAGAGTGGAGCAGAAGAGTTCCCTGCAGAGTGGAGTGGGTCTGATGGGCAGACTCACCACCACCTTGTCCTGGCTTCCAACAAATCCACTCAGTAGGAAAACCCAAGGGAGGAAAAGTACCAGAGAAAACATATGATAAAGCAGCAGAATCAACTTAGTCATCCTCTACAAATGACTCCTAGAAGCATCAGCAGAGCTTTAAATCATTTGAAAGGGTTGGACAGCTGTCAGTCTGTAGCAGCCCCTCTGCCTCTCTCCTTTCAGAGCCTTTTCTCACAAAGCTGTTCACCATCCACTGGGATTCAGGAAGCAGGAGAGACATAAAGAGTTTTTGCCTTCTGATATGGAATCCCCATTTGGAAAACCCAAGGAGCTCTGCCCAGGCAGCAGTGAGGAATGTCTACTTTGTCCATGTAACATCACTCCTTGACACTGAAGCCTTCCTTCAGGCTGATGTGGTGCCAAAAAATTTACCAAACTTTTTGTAACTAGCAAGTTATTGAGTGTCACTTTAGCACAGTCTGTGTGGAAAAGGCGTGGAAGGTGCCAAGAATGCTGCATAGTCTTTAACTATTACATTAAGCATCTGCTGCTGCCATTTATGGATCAGATAGCATTTTACTCTTGAGATATTTGATTTTATTACTTTCTAGGGAGAGAGCCAAACAAGTGTTCTTATTGATTTGCACATTAAATATATTAGTAATAAAACAACATCTCTGTAAACCAATTGTAAAATCAATATTAATTGGTACCAAAATATCACAAGTAGTTGAATTACAATTAAAAAGGGTAGCTTCAAAGTCTTCTCCCAACCCTGAGGTAGTGCATCCGAAGGAGAGAGGGGCACCAAATCTGAGCAGAACAACAATACTCAGACCAATTAAAAGCTGTTACAAGTAAAACAGGAAGGGACACTCAGATTTGTTTGAGGAGAGCAGTTTTTTAGGATTCAGTTCATGGAGAGCAACTCACTTGGACTGTGCAGGCACATGTTCAGCTGATTAAACCTTGTGGAAACAGATCCAAACCTCACTTCTGGTTTTGTCTGCAGGACAACATTGGGGTCTGTAAGGTCAGATTGGGCAGACAGGTTGGGTCTGTGGGGTTGTGATTCTGATCCAGGGTCCCAAAGCCTAAAGTGGAGCTCAAAGAGCATGAGCAGTGGAAGCAAATAGTTGCTCAGAGAGAACAGAGCCTGAGGAACATCCTCTGCACCCAATGGTGAAATTCTCACCAGGCATCACCCAGACCAGCATCTGTGCCCATGTTGCCGACGTGAAATATGCACGAGAGATCTGAGGTTCCAGTGCAAATGCTGGGCAGTGTCCTGCCCTTTGGAGAGGACAAAAGAACACCTCCTGTGAGTGTCAAAGGCATTTGACAATGATGATGCAATGACCATGGGGGTCAACTGGCCTTCCTGGAGTTCCTCCAGGTGTTACCAGCTGGGGATCTAGTCCATACTTTCCATGGGAGCAGAAAATCCTGTCTAGAAAGATAAACACTTTCTTGGCACCCACAGGGCAGGGCTGGTCTCATTAGTGAGTGCTCTGTCTGTGTGATGGAGAGTAACTCATGCATGGGCATAAGCACCACCACATACCCTGCTCCCACATGAGTCAGCACTTCCTGAGACTCAGGTACCCTCTCAGGAGCAGCAAAACACACCTCTGAGCTGTCATTCCCCAGTTAGGAGATTGCTGGGACA